>NC_080187.1:54303532-54624277 GCF_030028045.1 Hippopotamus amphibius kiboko
TGTCAGAAGTGACAAGGCCTTAACCATGCGCGAGGCCACTGGGATCTGTCCACAGTGACCACCTGTGCTGCCCGGGCGGCACTGCCCCGGCCCCGCTCCTTCAACTGGGAGCGGGTGCGCAGGCACGGGCACCCGGGGGTCCCACGGGGCAGGGGCCGCCTCCACGTCTTCCTTTCTTCCCGCAGGTAAGAATGACGGCTCCATCGGCGGGAGGCAGTACTTCAAGTGCAACCCCGGCTATGGGCTGCTGGTGAGGCCGGGCCGCGTGCGCAGGGCGGCGGGCGCAGGGCGGCGGCGCAGCGCGGGGCTCCGGCTGCAGGGCGCCCCCGAGCCCCGCAGGAGCGGCACGCTCTCCGGCTCCGCCACCAACCTGGCCTCGCTGACGGCGGCGCTGGCCAAGGCCGAGGGCGCGGCGCTGCGGCCCGAGCGCGGCCACGGGAACCCGGAGAACCGCAAGTCCTGGGCCAGCTGAGCGGCGGGGCGGCCGCCTCCTGTCCTTCCCGGGCGATGGACAGAGGGCGCGGGGTCCCTCCGAGCCTTTGCAGGGACAGCCCTGGGGCGGGCCATCCAGCTGCTCTCCTTGGGGACAGGCCAGGAATGCTTTTTGCACGACGGGGGGCTGGTGACCTCTCCCTGTTTCTCCTCCCCAGAGAGTGAGGGGGCATCTCAGCCTGGCCATGGGTGGAAGGTTCTAGGCGCCCAGAGTGGTCCTGGATTGTGGGGAGCGAGTGTTCCCGCTGTCTTGCTGGGCCTAGGCCTGCCCTGCTTGCCGCTGCTGTTGCTCTTTTTTCTATTCTGATGACCCGTTAACCTCTTAATTGAAACTCTACTTGTAACCAGTGCCTCTCCCTCCCGCGGAGGCAGCGCCCCAAGCCCTGGCTTGCTCTCCAGGTGCCTTGCACCTATGTCGCCCCCAACACCAGCTCGCCCACCTCAAGTGCTGGCTCCTCGGAGTGCCTCGGGCCCTGGGCCTGCCCGCTCCCGCCTTTCCCTCCTCCTTTCTCCAGGGTTTCTTAGAGGTTTCTTTGTGAGTGTTTTATTGTCTTTATACCTGGAAAGTTTTTTCTCTTTGCCATTTATTCCCTTAACAGAGTTCTTGAAATATATTTATTATATTTATTTTTTCAAAATCCGAAATTGTTTGCGAGCCACAATCATCCGCCTGGCGCGAGCGCCCAGGGCCTGCCTTACACGTCACCAGCCTCTGTGGCCACTCGGGGGCTGCCAGCCTCCTGCCTCGGGCAGGGGTTCCCGGAGGGGCCAGAGGACGCAGCTCCTCCTTGTGGCCTTTAATGCAGATACAAAAGTGGCCTTACTCGAAGCTGACAGTGAAAACTCGGAGAATTTTGTTGTGCTTCTGTGGTCAGCAACAAAGTCGGTCAGAGGCATTGTGGCCTTACTTGGTGCAATTTTGGTTCTGGGAGGGTCCTTAGACCAGTTTAGCTTCATGGCAGTTCTGTGCCCTGATGCCCGCTCAGCTTGGGGCTGCAGCCCGGCAGGTGGAGGGAGAGCTGCCCACCCCGAGGCTGGCAGGGTTTATCCCTGGGACCCTCTTGGGGCCACCAGCCAGGCTGGCCTGGATGGCGCTGGGGACAGCATGAGCCATCCCCGAGCATCACCCGGCCCTGCCAGGGCAGCCCTGGTCCAGAGCCAGGGTTCTGGTATTATCAAGGAAGTAGCCCAGAGACCTGGTGCCGAACATTCGGCCACCTTCCTTCCTTCCCCCCTGCCTGTCACCGCAGGAGCTGCGTGGGCTTGCGCTGTGAGCCAGAGCCTGCAGCTGGGGGTGGGGCAGAAGCGAGGGGCTGGGGTTTTTGCACACCGCATTCTTGGCTGCCTCTTTGGTTCTCACGTTTAGACTCTTAAAAACGACATCCAGAAAGCTTTAAAAGAAAAAAATTCTCAGTTCTTTAGGGACGTGAAGCCCCTCACGAGAAGCTAGGCCAGGTTCCCTGCCCCCCAGGAGGGGCTGTGCAGGGCCCTCAGGGAGGAGCCCAGGATCAGGCGGCCTCCACGGACACCCTGGGATGGAGCTGCCCGAGCTCAGCTGGCCCTGGGCTTGCCCGCCCTGGACAAGACGTCCGCCACCAAGAGCTGCTGCCCTGGCCTGCCTTTGCTGCCCGTTTTAGCAAAAGGGGGGCAGGGCTTGGAGTCTGAGAGCTACCCCTTTACCTCAGCAAATACTTCTACTTTGGGAACTGGAAGGGATCTCACAGGCTAAAACCAAGGAAAGTTAAGTGATTTTTCCAGTGTACGGAAGCCCTAGCTCTGACTCCCAGCCAGGGCTCTCTCCAGTGTCCCCGAGAAGCACGTCAGCCGCCTCCTGCCGCCTGGGCCTCTGCCTGCACAGGGAGCCAGCAGCCTGGCACAGAGTCTGCGGGTTTTAGTGACTTAGCCCGGTGCTCCCTCTCGACCATCTGCTGCCCCAGTGGGTGGCTGGCCCGGGACTCCCGGGGGTGGGGGGCTCCCCCGTGACAGCTGTCCGCGCAGCACCCCTGGCGCTGGGTGGTAGGCATCTTTCCAATTCTCCAGGCGTGGCTTCCGGGCTGGTAGTTTGCCCTCCGGCCACGAGAAGCCTGTCTCCTTCCTTGAGGGGGGAGGGGAGGGTTGCTGGAGCCCCAGGTCTGAGGGGGGAAGGGGAGGACGGTCCCATCTGTAGGGCCACCACTTGTACTCCTTCCTGTTCTCAGCTGGCATTCTGGGGAACACCATGTCCCTGAATTAAGTGCTTTCAACTCTGTGCCGGCTTTTCTATGTAACCTCCTTCCCAGCACAGAAGTTCTCCTTCAGACCTGTTTTCAGCGTGAGATTCTTCTCTGTGGACACCAGCACCATCCCGCTCCCCGGGAGGGCGGCTCTTGCTGCCAGAGCCTCAGGTGACCTGCCTGGGGCTGAAAGTCGGCACCCGGCACGCTGGAGAGAAGATGCGTAGAAATGGAAGGTGGTTTGGGTGTTTGTGACCCTTATTTATGGAGCCAAGTACCTGCTGGGGCCCATCTGCCCTGTGACAGGCATCGCAACCTTGTGGAACCGGCTTGAGACGGTTGTCGTTGGTTGAGTTGAAGTGGAAGAGATGACAGCGGAGTCACTGCCCTGAGCAGGTTTTTGGCTGGACTCGCGTGGCCCGGGAGGAGCCCTGGGTGATGTGGTTTGGCTCCTACCAGCCTTGCTGGCCGGAGAGGCCTCAGGACGCCCTTCTTCTCTTGGTCTCATCTCTGTTTCCTCCCGGGGCCTGCTTTTTAAACATCCTCGGTTCCCCCTGCCTGAGAGTCTCCCACCAGCCGTGCCCAGCATCTCTTCCCCCAGGGAAGCAGCATTTCCTTAGAGCCCTTGGCCTTGTGCTGCTGGGACCGGGGGCAGCAGCCAGAGCTCCTTGTGTGCAGAGGTGGTCCCTTCTCCTGGGAGGAAAGCACCGTCGCTGCTCTCGAGTCTGTAGCTCCCAGCTTGCCTGGGGTTTTCTCAGAATGAAGTGGGTTTGGGCTGGTGGCGTCCGAGAGGCCACGTCATCCTGTTGGCATTCCTGGTGAGCTGTCCCCACGGGCGGAGGTCGACACGTGGGCTGCCCTGGGCATCCTCATCCGTTCGCACCACTGGCAGAAGGCAGCAGCTGGCCTGGCTCTCCTGACCCAGCTCTGGCCCCTGGATGGCCCGGGACCCTCGCAGGCAGTGAGGGGCCTCTGGAGGAACAGAGCAGGGCGTGGTGGCCGTGCTGGGTCCTCACGGGTATGGGGCCAGCAGTCACGATGCCCATCCTCTGGCTCCATGACCCGCATCCCTTTGGGCTGGTGTGTTGATGCATGGAGCAGGGGCTCCTGCAGTGCTTTCGGCCTTTCTCTTGGGCTTCCTGGGCAGCTCGGGGTCGGGGAGTGGACGGACCGTCCTCCTCCCAGGTGGTGAAGGAAGCCCGCCCTAATCCTCAGTGCAGACTAATGTTAGCTTGTGAGTGGAAGAGCTGCGGTTCTTAAAGCCGGGAGCCAGGCAGTACCCGCACCCTGAGTTTGCTGGGCAGAGGGCGCGGCTTGAGAGTGTTTGTGCAGGAGGTGGAGGAGGGACGTCCCCCTTCCCTTTGTCTTCTGTCCTTGCCTTACTAACAAACAGACCTAATTTTAAATAAACATCAGCATTAGGATTCGAGATGCGGTTCGTCGTTTCCTCGCAGGTCAGGCTGGGATTTACAAAGACAGCAGGTGGCTGTGTGGTGCTGGGGCCGATGAGGGGCTGCCGGTCTGTGGCTCCGGGCTGCATGAGGACAGGTCAAGGCTGGGCAGGAGCCCTCCTCGGCCTCTGCCTCCCGCTCTGCACACACACGGTCATCCGGCTCAGACCCCAGGGGCCTGCGGGGGGCAGTGGGGGTGGCTGTCCCAGATGCCCAGCGTGGCCAGAGGGAACAGGAGGGGGAGAAAACCTTGCGACGGGGGTGAGTGGGGCTGGGCTGGGCTGGGCCGGGCCAGTGTGTCGTTTAGTGAGCTGTGAACAGGCCCCTTGCAGAGTCTGAAAGTCTCAGGAGGTGTTCAGGCTGACCCCTGCCCGTTACTTCTTTACATTTCCTCCTCTCGTATTAAAGCTTGCTGTCTGTGAAACCAACTGGGAGGCACGGGTAAGTGTTTTCCTGGCAAAGATGAGCTGCACTTGTCCGAGGCCTGCCTGCTCTCACGTGCCGCCAGCTCCCAGGGTGCGTGCCCTGTCTGTCGTGCTTCACATCTGGGACGGGTTGTGCAGCCTGAGACCCTGACTCCATTGTCCCCACATGCATCTTTCTCTTGGAGGAATCCTTCATGCCTTCTGTGTGCTGCTGACTAATCAAGTTGGGAGAGTCTTGGAACATCTCTGTGTGGAGTTCTGTAAATATGACGGGTTCACATAAAGAAGCAGTTTTGATTGGGGGACTGCATTGATTTGCTACACATGAAATGGGAGTTAAGAAAAATCCAAAGACACTCTGTAATGAATTGTAAAGACTTAATGATTTGTACTGTGTAATGAACTAAACCTCTGTAATTTTGTACCATATATGCCTTTCCATCATATGACCAACAGCCTCTAAATAAAACCAGATGATTTCCTGCCTACTTCTGGGGTTGTCTTGTTGCTTTCCCCTCTCCCACCCTGAGGCAGGGGTGTCTGGGCTCATTCCAGACTGTCCTACAGGCTGTTGTGACCCGGTTGTGAGGGATCAGGGTGGGGCTTGTCACGACTGAGACTAGAAGAGAGAGGTTCAGGGCCACAGCAGGTCCCCTGAGCATACCTCCCCAGCCTGGCGCTCTTGTGATTCGGTGCCATGGTCAGTTGGTTGAGACTTTTTTTCAGGAGCCAAGGACCAATAGAAACTTTCTGATAGCCTTACACTCAAGGTAATCGGAGCTTCTGGGTTAACCGGCGGGAGACTGCTTCTCTGGAGCAGGGATGTCCCAGCTCTCAGGCCTCAGCCCCACTGTCCACCTTGATCTGCACACTGGACACCATGTCAGACGCCACAGCTGGGGAGCAGAGGACTTCTTTGCACTGCTGCACAGGTGAGTGGACCCTCGAAGGTTCTGCAACAAGATGTATGGGGGTGGGGGAGGGTTATGGCTGTGGGCGCTGGCGGGTCCAATCCCCACAGACTGTGGAACCTGATGGCATTTGTTGGGCTCTGCTTGCCCCTGAGGCTAACATCTTCAGGACGTGGTGCCCAGCTGTAGCCCAGTGCTGGGGAGAAAAGCAGGCCTCCTGAGATGGCCTGCAGGGTCCTGCTCATGGTCCAGGAGCCCAGCCCACAGCCATTAGGACGCGGTTGGCCCGGTGCGCTGGCGGCCCTGCATGGGTGAGTCACTGCCTGTGCCTGATAGAAAACGTACTTGCAAATTTAGGGCTGCAGCAACTGGGAGGACTGATTAGAGGTGGCCATCAGTCAGAGCACGTCTTGTTGGGACTTGTTTGTATCCATAAGTGCCCAAGACTTGTTCTCAAAGATAAGCACTGACAAATAATGACAGAAAGTTGGCAGCCAGGAGCTGTCCTGCTCTGAGGCAAGAGTCTCAGATTGATCCAGCTCCTAGGATAAATCTTGTTTTTTGAGCTGCTACTTATTCTCTTGCAACTCAATGAGATCTCCTTTGCATGAGGCTGTGGAGCTTTTACGGTTGCTCAGACCCCAGAATGGGCGCTAGTGGGTACGTCACATTTAGTTCGTTTACTCTCTCACTCTCTGGGTCACTCGGAACATCTGCACGCTGTCCTGCACTGGGCCTCGCGTCGCTGGACGAGTCCCAGTGTCACAGAACCTAGAGTACGGTGCCCACAGAGGGGCCCCAGAGCTTTAGGGGTTGAGGAGGTTACCTCCAGGCAAGTGTGTTAGGAGGACTCGGAGATGAGGCAGGGGGAGGGGGTGCTGTGGGGGCAGGTGGGGCATGAAAGATAGAACCAGAAGGAGGAATTTTGGCCCAAATAGAGGAGCATAGGGTGGGGATGGTCCTCAGAATCCCCCTCCCCCGAAAACCCGCCCATCTCCATTGGTAACTTAGACATGGTTTGAGGGCAGCTTAAAGTTTTGCATAGTCCTTTCTAATTATGTATAATAAGAAAACAAACTACGGCCTCTGTTTTCTCTGAGAAGGGCTCGTTAAACCTATCTGAGTATGTCTGGTGAGAGGGGAGCTTGGGCACCTGGTCCTTCAGTCCTGCTTAAGAATTTGCTCTCAACCATTGGAGGCTTTAAAGAAACACAAATAACAAAGCTTCAGTTTCTTCCATGTTGTTTTTTTACTGCTAAAGGTGAAGGCCCAGGAAAGATGGCTCTTTTTGGAAAATGAGGTGCTTGGGGCATGGCCTGGGGTGGGAGTTCACAGCTCAGCAAAGTCAAGGCTGTGGTCCTCGTGGAAAAGAAGCCGCCAGCATCCCAGTGGTTTTTCGGATGTGGGAGGATAGCGCCTGTAGTGAGGGGACCACGGACGGGGAAGCTTCAGGAAGGCATGGCTTCTCCTGGAGAATTCCGGGCAGACCTGAAGGCAGCACAGGCTGGGGGCAGAAGCGGCCAGGTTCACGGTTGACATTCCCTCACCCAGGAGGTGCTTGAATGTCTCCTTAACCCCTTTCAAGGGTCCTCAGGTCTCCAGGGCACTAGTTTGAAGCATGAGGGGACGGATGTTCAGAACAGAAGTGGTAGGGCACTTCCCTAATGACTGTTCTTACTCAAAGAAATCCCGGCCAGTCTTTGTTCAGTTATACATTTTATTCTCTAATAGGTACAATACTAAAATAAACACAAATTAAAAAAAAGTTTTATTAAAACAAAACTGTACAAAAAAGCAGTATACTACATTTTAATTACAGAACAGTCTACTGTCCAAAAGGCACTAATCCAGAATAGGAGATACAATGATACAGGACTCATTGGAACTATTTTAATCAATACAATAGAGCACTTGTTTCTTTGACCATTTACATCTAGAAACAAGGGCTTTTTGCTACAGTCATTACACATTGTTATAAATATGAGTCCCACAGGTGAAGGTGCAGTATCGCTCTCCCTAGAGAAGGTTCACGTTAAGAAGGACTTTAGGAAGGACTGTCGTGGGGCTGAGAGGTGGGTGGGCAGCAGGGGGCAGGCCCAGGCCTGGGGCCTCTGGACGCTTTTGCGGTGGGAGGGCTGACTGTTCCGGGCATGTGGAGCTTGTCCTCCGGCACAGCCTGTCCAGTGATTGGTTTCTGGCCACTGCCGGCAGCCACTCTACCCCCTCTGTGTGTTAGCACCGGGAAGGTGGGTTCTGAGACCCTCCAGGGAACTGGGGCTGGAGGCCTGGGGGTGAAGTGCCAGCTGCTCGGCAGAGGGGAGGCATTTTGTAACCTGATCTGAAAAAGGCAGCAACTATTTGGAAGAGGGTCGGGAGCCCAGGGACTGCCCTGGTGAGCCGGGCACAGCCCCCTGCTGCTTTCTGGCCCAGAGACAAGAGGCCCTGTCCCTCACTTCAGCGAGGTCCTGCATCCCCTCCCGGTGGACCTGGGTGGGGGGAGTCTGCGTTAAACCTGACAATCTTGTTTTGGAAGCTGATTTCTAGAAACGGGATTTTTGCTTCTGAGAGGCTGAGCCCTCCCTCAGGGCCTTCAGTGGCTCCCAGGCAGCCTGGGCCACTGCCCCGTGTTCAGCGGCCTGGACAAGACTCTCCACCCCAGGTTTCATTCTCTAATGGACTCTGGCCCTAGGGAAGAGAGATACTGCAGCTTTCCAAACAGTGTCATTACACTTAAGACGAAGACAGGCATCTGTTGTTAACAAAAATAAGTAACAAAGAAATAGGATTAAACCAAATCTCTTCTCACAGCATCCTATACTACATCCTCCTTCTGCTTAGCAGAAAATTGTACGTACACAAAAATACAAATACACAATTTTGTAGAACAGTCTGATTTTAATATATTTATATATATTTATATTTATACGAGTGGCAGGTTAGTTCATTATATAGAGCTTTTTGCACTTTTGGCTCATATGCAACAAGGCTTATAAATTCAGCTTTAGCTTTCATTCAGGTTTTATAGCTTTTGAACAATTGTTTTCACATTTAAAGCAGCATCCAATTTGCACTAGGAGTTTGTGGTGACAGAGGAAAAGATGGGGTCAGGAGGTTACTGGGAAGGTGGGCTGGGCCGGGGCAGATATACATTCCAGTGTGTGTGGCGACGTTGGAAGGATTGCTATGGGACAGAGTTGACCATGATGACCCCTTGAGGTAGACTGAACACCTTACAGCAGACTCAGACACAGGTGCGACTCCCCTCAGGGACACATGGTGCACAAGATGGGGACAGAGACCCGGAGACGCCAAAGGGAAACACAAAGACTAAGACACGACGGCGAAGGCAGGGGGGCGATCTGCCCCAAATCCCCCCAGCAGGGACCCCTCACGGCCCATCGCGGATACTCGAGTATTTGGTGGATGCTAAAGACTTTGCGGCAGTCCCAAGGCATCTGGTCTGTGGCATCTGATCAAATGGCCACCGTCAACTTGCGTTCCACTTTAAACTTGCTACGCCAGCTAGTTCCCACCCTGTGATGGATGCCCAGGGAGATGAAGCTGCACGGGGTTCCACGGCGGGAACTGTCCCCCAGCGCCTGGTGCCCAGGGGCCCACGTCCAGGTGAGTGAAGAGAAGCCCGCCTCACCCCAGCCTTGCTCACACTCATCTCAACTACAACCTGGGAGCTGACGAGCGCTGTGGAACCTGCGACCCGGCACCTGGAGAACTGAGGGTCTGCATGGGGCTCGGCTGGGCTGGGGCACCAGCTCCACGGCGGTGCTCGCCCACCCCAATCACTTCCATCCACAGCCTCCCCTCGCCACCCAGCTCACGGTCCCTCTGGCGGACGCCGTACATGTTAAATGGGAATGCCCAGTGTGTGGGTTCTTCCACTGTCAGAACAAAAATGCTGGATTGTTAATGAAAATAAAGTGCCTGGGTATGGATTGTTCCATTTTGCAAAACCTTCTAACGCACCAACCAATCATCGGAGCTGCTTGGTGCTGTGATGTCAACAGTGTGGTCACAGAAGAACCTTCGTCCACCCACCACGTGATCAAGGCCCTGAATTTAGGTCACAGTTAAAGTAGTTTAAAAAAAGCAAACAACCTCACACTCATTTTCAAAGATGCACTTCTGATCTGGTTTCATCCCCTGCCGATGGTGGCTTTTCTGGGCAGAAACCCTGGCCCCTCAAATCTAGGAAGAGAGGACAAGGACAGGCAGCCAGGGTTCCAGTGACTGACGATGGCAAATGAAGCATCCTGTTTTTAACTCTGATTATTTGATTCTGCCCTCTTGGGTCTGGATGCCCCATCTGGCTGCTGTCAAAGACACCCAGGCCTCTGCTCTGAGGCTGTCTCACTCTCCCGCTTCCTCACTCGGCAGCTACGGACTTCGCTAAGCAGGCTCCTTAACAGTCTCTGTGACCAAGACCATGACCCTGGCAGCAGAAACACCCCTGAAGCAGCAGCACAGGAGTGACAAAGCCAGCCTGACCTCACCCCACGTGTTCACCCCTGCAGTTCTGCCTACAGAACCCGGGGACCCTGACGAGGGGCAGCCTCTGTGGCTGCCCCGAGGGCCAAGTGCAGGGTGGGGAAGGGAGGGGCAGGGCACAGGCCGACTCTCTGGCAGGTCCCAGAGGTCTGTAACTTGTGTAGGCACTTAAAAACAAAGAGAAATTTATCCTTGTAAGGTACTGCATACCAGCATGACCATGCCCGTGGGAGGGAGGGGAGCCCATGGGGAATCAGAGAAGGCTGTGGGCTCTTCCAGGGGAGGCAACTGTGATGTTCTTGGCATCTTCTGGCGGGGAGAGAGGCCCACCTTGCGACCTGGGTGAACCAGCAGAGGCCTTTGTCCTTCCAGGTTCGGCAGAGCAGGAGGAACAGACAGGGCGGAGCGCATGCATCCGGTGGTCAGGGCGGCCTGTTCTAGGCTTGCGGCCACAGGGCTGGGGGGGCGCGCGGGCTGCACGGACTTACTTTGTATTCGAGGTGTGCGATAAACTACTAGGAAGAGAAGAGGCCCTTCTGTGAGGAGTGTTCTGGCAAAACCAGAGAGCAATCACGAGCAGACTCAGCGGAGCTGCCAGTGCTAGCAGAGCACTCCCCCCCGCCCCTCCATAACTTTGGTTTTGGTTTCCTGGTGCCCATTTTCAGAGATGCATGATTAAGGGGTTCACCGACTAACAATACTGAGATGTGGTTTTCAAGGCTAATAATAACTAACAACGGTGCTCCTGACAGGAGCCCACAGCCGACCTTCATCCAGTCCACTACTAACGTAGGTACTGCCCCACCCCCCGTGAATCTGGCATAAAAACAAGAGTTCAGGGTAATATCACTAGAATGGCTGCTGTTTACATTAACACAGCACTAATGTCGTTCTGTTTCCAGTTTAATAGCTTCAGTGAATGATGACGTGGAAAAATGACCCTCACAACTTTATGCTGGGCTCTTAGTTCCAGTAAAGTAAAAGGAGAGGTTTCCGTGCTCAAAGGAAGCCAGAAACCAGACTGAGATCAGACCTGACCTGGAAGCTATGATGGGGACATGCGTCCTGTGACAAGCTCTGCATGCACACTGGCTGGTGAGTCACGTGTGCCTTCTTCGGGAAGAGCCCACGTTTCCCTTCTGAAGTTTTGGTGCCCCCACCTGCCACCAGAGATGCCCAGTCAGGATCAGCACCTCAGCGGACGGCTTCTGTGCCTTCTTCCTTTCACTTCAAGGGCAGGTTTATTTGGTGGGGTGAGGGGGGTGGATAATCAGAACGCCCACTACTGAGCCAGCTAATGAAACAAGCTGCCTGTTACAGGAGCCACCAAGCCCCCGCAGTCAGCCTGGGGACCCTCTCCTGGGGCCACTCCCAGCAAGGCCGCGCTCCTGGGGTGGTTTCCACTCTCTTGGGCGTCAAGGATGCATAGGGCATGTCTAAGCGGTCAGAAGAGAGAGGAGTGACAGAGCTGGCCCCTGGGGAACCACCTATTGAGCGGTAAAGAGCTAGAGAAGAGGGCAAGGAGGAACACAGATTTTAGTTAGTCGGGTCCTCAGGTCAGTTTGGAGCCTGTGTCCCTGACATTGGTCACTGAGCCACCACATGAACCCCAAGGCAGCTTGCCCCTGTGCTGGACTGTGGTCACCAGAAAGTTCTTATGGTAAGCCAGAAAGCCCACAGTGGGGCAGACACTGATCCATCAGAGCCTCTGATCTCCAAAGTGCTGGCCCAGCCCCACTGCCTCTCGTGACTGTTACAGAAGGGACAGTGGACTGAGTTGGAATAGCTTAGCAAAACTTCCAAACACAGGCACTGAAAAAATGCTTGAAGAGCTGAATAGAGAGAGAACAGGAAGAGTGAGCCTCCACTCAGTGCAACTGCACCCGAGGAGTGCTAGGAAATTCGAGTTGCCCTCAGAACTCAGACTGACAGTGAAGACCTTCCATCTCAGTAAAAAGCAAGACCTTCACATTTACCTCCTAGAGGCGGAGATGGGGACAGGGGACTTGAAACAAGAGGTTTTGCGTCACAGCTGCCAAGGAGAAGGGACGCCCTGGTGTCTAGATCATCACTGTAAGACTGGTCCAGTGTCAGCACAGAAATGATGGCGGGGCAACAGTGTGCCAGTAGGGACCAGCCAGCACTGCCCATGAGAAAAAGGAACAGATTAAGTGCAGAGATTTCACTCAGCAGTGCCAGGTGGACATCCTGTTACCATTCTACTGAGATGAAAGAAGTGACTGGAGATTTTACTCAGCTTCGTTTAGGGAATACTGCTCAGTACAGTCTCTGAATCTTCAGGAATCAATGAGACAGTGGAAACACTCAGCACAGGGCCAGGCACACAGGACACGCTAGTAAATGTCAGTGGCTACAAGCTCTGAATGCTCAGGAGGGCTGAACGTTTATGATGATCTAGAATGATGATGCCTTTACTCTGGTTACTTCTGGTGTTTTCTTCCCCCAAAATACATATTTCAGGGGTAAGCACTACCTATATTTTCACTGGTTTTCCTAAGCTGGCTCTGTTTTCTTTTTAGCGGAGGCTGCGGGTGGTAAAGGAATATGTGTAAAGGGTTTTTTGAATCACCAAAGTGGCCTCTGGAAACATCTGGGGAGGGAAATGTCTTGCCAACTCCAGTTCTTTTTAAGTAGCACCATCCTTTAAGCAGCATATCTAATACTTTGATCCTTAAAATAGTAGATTGTGTTAGAAGGTTTTAACTACAGTGATAATTCTATTTTCTCTGAATGTAAGCAGATAATCACAGTGCTCTGCTGGCTCTTTTGAGTGCATGTCTCACAGATCACAGAATCATACTCATCTAGTCAGTTTGCAGAATCACTAATCTTAAGATAGATTCTCAATTCTAATGGAGATAGTTATCTTCCAGCAGTTGGGAAAATAAGAAAAGGGGAGGGATACTCTAGTCTTTGGGGTCATAAATCCACAACCATTCTAGCTGTCAGAAGACTGAAGGGATCCCATAGAGAAGTCTCGATGATAGCACGTGCATCTTGAAAGCAGGTGGCGTGCAGGGGTTGGGGCTAAGTCGTTTTTAGATGTTGTAGGAAAAGCAGCACTGAGTAAAAACCTTTCATGGCATTCGTTTTCCTGTCCTAGCACACCTACTATACATTTGATTGCAGGTATGGGGGGTGGGGGCAGAATCCCAAGGCAGAATCTTTATCTAAATTCTATGTGTGGGGGTGAGGTGCGGGGCAGGGGGGGTAGTAAAGGGAGACAACAGTGGTAAAATGGCAGCCTACCTCAGCATTTTTATGGAACTGAAGTTTAGCATTTGGGTTAGGACTCCCTTTGATATGTGGAGAGAGGAAAAGATGTGTAAAAGGGTTAGCAGCAAAGTAGGAACAAAAACAAGAGCTATATTTTCTTTAGTGGCTGCTGCCCAACCTGGAGCCTCAGGGGATGAAGTGGCTTATGAAGGGCCACCTGGCACTGTGTTGGGTGCTGGTATTCACGTAGACTTGCTCTTGATCATATAACTGAAGTGATGGAAAAACCAAACAAGGCATATTCTAGAGAAAGGCTAGATACGTGACGCGGCAGCTCCCATCCAGCCTGAGGCCTCAGGGTGAGAACATGGGCTTTGTGGGCAGGAGGCCGTGTACAGTGTCAAGACCACATGGTGCTACATGGGAAAAAGTGGATGGAAAAGAAAAGGAAAGTGGGAGAGAACATGGATTTGGAAGGGCAGGGGGTGGGGGTGGGGCCATCCAACTGACACAGCAGAACAATGGGGAAAACTTAGGATAACCAAAGGCTTCCTGATATGAGGGAGCTGGTAACTGCCAGCGATGAGAGCAAACCTGGGTGAAATTCACACACGTCCTCTTTCGCCAGTGACGTTAGGACATTGCAAATACCAGTATTCCCCTTACGCAGCATAGTTCTTTAAAGCTCATATGTTTTAGTTTATTCATATGTGTTTGTGTCATGTCTTCTGCTCTAGATCAGGAAAATCACATCTAACTCAAATGTAAGCTCCTATCTGAAAAACACTTCCTGATGGTGACGGCAGTGGAAATGTCAAGTGACCAAGGAAAAACAAAGAATTCTAGGGAGCTCATTCATTAGGAAACGTCAGGTAAGGCCAGTGTGGTACCCTAGCTGGTTGGCATGTGGGAGAGAGTACTCTGGAGGCCTCACCTGTGGCTGACTCAGTTTGGGATTCTGGCTGTAGTTCCTGCCAAAGACAGAACATGTTGAAACTGGACGTGAGGGACAGGTTTCATGTGACTTAGAAGTCAAATGGGGAGCAATAAACAAAGGCTTCCATTTTGAAGCTGAAATAACTCCAAATCCTCCTCTTTCACTTAGGAGGATGTGAACACTGTGTCATTATTTTAGTTTACTGAGTTGCTATTCCAAATGTTCTCGGGAGCATTAGTGCTAAAAGGGAACAGGGAATGGGAGATCTGCCATTTTCAATCGCATAAAGGACAGAAATCCTTTTAATTATGACCATGCCAATCTCCATCTTGCTAAAACAGCTAATTACATGTCAGGAGGACACTCAGTCATTCAGAACAATTGTCATTATATTTTTTTATATTCATTCTGTGCTACCCCCCTCAATTACCATGGTTACAATTTGAAAGGATTCAGGCAAACCTTCATTTGATCACAGCACATCAACGTGAATCTGAGAGTTAATTATGGCTGTATAGAGCCATTTTTATTTAAAAGAGACAGAAAATGAAAATGGAGTCAAGGGAGCCGGCGTCCCAAGATGTCTGAAGCGCCAGTTGAGCTGTGTGCACTCGCCTGCGCTCAGGCCGGTGTGTGGCAGCCACAGCAACAGCACACACCCCATTGTGGCCCCCACACCCACCAGAGGGCACAACACTGCTGTCCAGACAGGGGCACATGGCTCCCAACACTTGCCAAGAAAAAGGGATGTCTGGAGAGAGAGGCAAAAGACCCCCCCCCCACCCCCCGCCAGAGGTACGCTTCTGTGTGTTGTTCGGGAGCTGGCTAATGAGATAATGGGTGTGAAGAATGTGTGGTAAACTGTCGGGGGTGTAGAAATGCAAGTTAGATTTTGCCTGAATGGAATCAACTAGATTTAGTTCTGCTCACTGCTTGGCCCCAGGTGTCACATGAAGAAGGATAAAAATGAAGCCCAGAATATGCATACCTGTAATCCCAAGGTGCCTACTACCACGTCCTCGAGGTCTTTGGGTGACAATAAGAAGGAGACATAAGATCCTTGGGTGCAGCCAAATTTCCCCTCCTCTCCTATATTCCCCTCTTGAGTAGAAAAGAAAACCACTGTTACAGGAAACTAGATTTCTCAGATTGTTAGCTTTCCTTTTGCTGCTATTTCTCATCCCTACCAAGGAAGAATAATGAAGCTGATATGGAAACTTCTCAATTTATAAGCTTTTCCAGCGATTAGTGAGTCAACCATTGGCCCTCTAAGATGGCAAGAGTAGTAGCGTATTGCTTTTGGCCTGTGAGAATTAAGAACAGCCTTTTGTAGAACCTGTTTGTGAGAGGGGTTTCCATGATTGGAAAATGGACTTGTGGGCTTGATGTGTTTAAAAAGCCTTTCCCACTGCCTTAGAGCCGCAGTTCTCTTGAGAGTGGTAAGGAAAACTTTCCTCTTCAGTGATGATCATCTTTTGAAAAGAAGAGCATATAATAAAGGAGACCACAGCACAGGAAAAGAAAGGGCCTCTGCTTTGACAGCACATGGTTAGGGAAATGCTTACAGGATGACCCGGGTGGGCATTCACGGTTGCCAAAGGGGAAAACCTTCCATTCTCATTATGGTGTGGCACCTTTAAACTGGGTAACTTAGGTATTACCAGGTAATGTCAATTAGACAATATGGAGATTAAGAAACAGAAGAGGGTTTCCAGGGCATGCAGCTCAGTTTGCCAAATTCAACATGGCTAACAACTGATCCCCAAATCCTGAGTAAACATCCTCGTTATTTAGAGAGCACACAAAAAGGAATGTTTTCTGAAACTCCTACCCCTGCCCCCTTCCCCCCCCACTCCCACCCCTATGCCCCACAGAGATACCACCAGCAGGAGCTGGTCAGTGTGCCCAATGTTCACTTGGGAAATTGTGACAAACAAATCCGGCTCAGTAAAGCTATAAATGGATTTGGCTGGTCTCAATGCAGCCCCAGTGAATACAGTAGTAAAACATTACTAATAATCACAACAAAATGACAAACTCTGTCACCACTCTGACATGAGATTTAAATCACAGAGAGAGATTAACACAGAAAACCAACGCACAAGTAGAGAGTCAGGACTATTCAGTGCAGAGCGCTACTGCACACAAGGTCATCGATAAGAAGAAAAATTATTGCCTAAGAATCTGTTGAGACTCATTGGGGAAAAAAAAAATACTCTGGTGGTTCTCTGAACAAAAAAGACGAAAAGCAATTTTAAAAGGCAGAACCATGAGTTAAAATGGGAAGACTGCTTCTACCCAAACCCTTCTTAAGACCACAGAGAGAGAAGGACTTGATGTTCACATTTTTAGGATGGAGGTGGGGGATCATTTATGAAAAAGGGATTATTTCCATTGTTGTGGGCAGAAAGAATAGCTGGTCAGTGGAATATATAGCTGGTCAAAAAGCTGGGCTTCATACAACTGTTTGTATGAAGAGATGGACCACACCCACCTCCTCTGCCTGCTGCAGAAGATAAAAAAAATTCCAGTAAGAAGTCAGCTCAAGATGAGACCTTGGTTTGAAGCCCAGAGGAAAAGAGGAGTTGTTCACAGACAGAGAGGATGTGACTGTAGATTCCTGATGAAAGTATGTATTTATAGTTGGTGCCTGATGGTTGAAATCCAAGAGGGAAGTCTGTAAAGACAAAGGCCAAGAGAACTGAAACAACTTTTCACTAGCTCTTCACAAGTTGTCCCCTTTGAGGTAAAGGTGCTGTTGATCACCAACTGCTGCTGTGATAAACCTACAGGACTGAGGACTGGGTTTGCATCCTTCCATGCTGAGGGGCTGCTCCCTCCCACACATCCTTTTAGGTGGTCACCCCGACTGAGCCTAAAGGGGTCTTCCTGTTTGAGGATCTTTCTTCCTGTGCAGGACTATGGGATATAGGGAAGGGCCTACCCCAAGGAATGACGTGTGGGAACTGTACAGACTCCACAGGTGGGAGGAAGGTAACCACACTCATCAACCACTCTAAGTACGGAGAGTGTGAAAAAACTGCCTTAAGGGGTACTCCAACCTTACAAGCTTTGCTGAAATAAACCACAATGTCTATTTGGTACTGACTGGTACCAGAAGGTCTCAGGTAAGAGTGTACTGTGTAGCCCTCCCTGGCCTTCATCTGGTGTTAAGGTTCTCAAGAGATAGGCAGAAATGTCATTAGGATGGTCCATCTTTAAAAAGTCCCTTTGTAAGGCTGTGTTTCAAGAAGGGCAGGAGGTTTACCCATGTGCCCACACTAATTCAATGAAAGTGCGTTAAAAAAATAATAGACAAGTTACCTGAACTGCTTGCAAGGCTTCCCTACCTGACACATTTAGTCTTCCTCACCTGGGAAGGAGCAGCCCTGAAAGAGTCCTTGGGGGCCTGAAAAAAGTACAGCAGGAAATGAGAACAGAGGACAGAAAAACCAAAAAGCACACAATGGGATTTTTTTAAGAGCCTGGCTATTTTCCCTTCGGTAAGAGAGCAGTTTAGGGTTTCTATTTTAATACCACCTCTTAAACCTGAAAAAGCTTAAGAAAAAAATTTACTACCCAAAGATATTACAAGTTAGACAGTGGCAACTCCATATGCCACTGTAAGAACTAAGGTAGCCCGGAGAAGACGGCAGAATTAAACCTGATGACAAACAAAAAATCAATGGTAGATTTAAACTGAGGCCCCAAAGAATAAATTTTTACTTTTGGTGAAAAAGCAAAAGTTATACGTAAGGCAGTGGATGTTAGAGTAGACCAGCAGTCTTCTTTAATTAAAAGAACTCTGGGTGAAGGTTTCCTTCCTCCTGTCACATTCTTTCACTTTTTCCAGATTTCCAGTTAGCACCTGGTACTGCCTTCATGGATACTCATGCTTCTTTATTCTCTGAAGTTTTTTTTTTTTCCCCCCTTTCTTAAAGGTCTTAAAACAATGGTACCTTTTTAGCTTTTTTCTGGCAATCACTATTTCTTTAGAAACTACAGCTGCCTTTACAGTTTGAGTCTGTTTCTTTAAAAGGACCAGCAAGAACAAATGATACTAGCAATCCCATCATAAAGAAGCTATCAATTATAATAATCTCCTTACAATAAATCATGGATGTGGCTTGTCAGACAGTATATTTTTCTCTCTCCTCTTTCTGATTCAACTGAAAATAAGCTGACAAAATTTCACCAAGATGGAAAGATATATTTTTTCTAAATAATAGCAAAGAAAAGAAAGATAATGCAATCTCCTAATGGAAATAAAAAGTCAAACACACCGAGAAAGAAAATGAGTGGGGGGATCATTCCTGAGAATAACAAATGCTACTATTGAATTTGTTGGTTCAAGTAATATAGTAAAACAGAAAAGACTACTCCATTTTACTTCAATTCTTGGAAGCTGGAAAAAAATATATATACATTTTCCCCCTGAAATCCAAGGACCAGAGCAGGCCCAGGCCCTGCCCGTAGCTCTATAAAGTCACAGACCCATAGAAGGTGGCACCTTCATGCCTCTCAAAGGCTTCCTCACACTGATATAAGCAGGATGGACACGGAGGCGATCTCATCAGCATGTGCCTTAGGTGGAGTGCGACCAGCTAGAAGCTGGTGGATATTCAGTATCCCGCTGACGAGGAAGGGAAAAATGAAGGCCAGTCATTCTCTCTCTCTCTCAATGGTTTTAAGTTAAAAATATTTGGTGGGGGAGGAAGGGTGAGGAGGTAAGGAAATGGCACTGTCCTTCAGTCTTAGAATCACTTTCAGGTAATGGACAAACTGACAAAGCCCTGCTTAATAGCCAGCCCTACATTCCCCTTTAAACAAGGCTTCGTCGTCTGTAGAAAGGAGAGGGAATGTGGCAGGAAATACAGAGCAGCTGCGCCTCTTTCAGACGCACCCTACACTGCCACACTGAAGGTTGTTTCCTCTTACCCACAGTGACAGTGTGTCCTTTAATTGGGATGCCAAGAGATCGTTTTCATACAAGGCCAGCAGATGTAATTTTCTTGGATGCATGAATAGTTCGTCATTTGTTACTGGATGACAAGGTGATCACAGGGTGACTTTATAACGCAAGTTCACTGTTTGGTATTTTGAGTTCTCAAAATGAAAAAAAGATTTATCAAATATAAATATCTTTAAAAAGTAACAAAAGTGCTACATATGTGATCAAGGAAAAAAATTCCATTAGTTACTGCTGCTTAAAGTAGATTAAACTTTACAAATATTACCACATCCATTATCAGTATGGCTTCCAATTATTAAATAAATTGCCTGTAGCAATATAGCTTTTCACACCTCTACAAGGACAGAGTAAAGAGAACACCAAAGCAGTCACATCCTGTTGTATCTCACAGACCCACCGCATAAGTGGCAAATGTCCCCTGCTTTTTTCTGCTCCTATTTAGGAAAGTATCTGCGTTTGTGATAGTCAGTCAGCATAATCCTGCTATAAAGTCCTCTATCAGCCTCTCATGTTGAGGGGGCGTCAATTTATGGATACAAAGACTGGAAGTTCATTCACTCACTTTTGACCTTAGCTCCATCCTCGAAACACCTTTTTTTGGTAGCAGGGAAAGGGGACACAGACAGGAGGCAAAGCAGCTTCCGTGATGACCTCCAGCACCTTTCCAGACAGGCACCCCTGTGCCACATACTGTATAGTGGTTCTGAGAACTGGACTTAACATCCATTAAACATTCAGCTTGTGTTTTTTCCCAATGCTCTCAAGCTTGGTTTTGTGGTGTTTTGTTTTTTTTTTTTAAATGACTTTTTTTTGTCATTTTTGTTTGTTTTAATCATGGTCCCAAAGGCAGAAGGCAGTATTTTATCTACTAAGTCACAGAGCTTGTGAGAGGAAAGGATATCTCTGTCAGGCATGTTAACATCAACCAAAATCTGAGATCGAGTTTCTCCACTGACATTCTTAGCACAGCACCCGAAGAAGGATAATCTAGCCACGGTGTGACTATTATGAGGCACGGCTTATTGCAGCTGGAAATCAATTATTCCCACATTGAGGTGGGGGTTCTAGTGTTCCTTTTACTCTGCAGATACTCCCCAAATGGTGAATGTCAATCCTGGGCCACACTACCTCAGCTTGCATCCTACCAGTCTTGGGGAAAGAAAAGGGGTACAGACTAGTGTTACAGGAATCTAAAGGTACCCAAGGTTTTACACGTAGCCTAATATTTGAGAACTGAGGGCTATCTACCTGGAAGCACTTTCTTGGAATGCTAAGACAGAGCAGCAAGATTTTCTAGCCTCAGGGGCTGGGAGAGGGAAGTTTGGTTGGTTGGTTGGTTGGTTATTATTTACTGGGAATTAATACTGAGAGAGTATATGCAAAGGCTGAGGGCACCATGCCATCTTCACAGAACAAGACCCTAACGGCTAACTGACATACAAGAAACTGCAAGTTATACTGTAAGAACACATGTTAAGGACCGAGGAAAGTCTGCTAAGGTGCTACGTCTAAACTAATTAACTTCTCGTGTTCAGCCCTCCCTCATCAGTCGTCATCCAGGGCCTCTGTCTTGATTTCGTTGGCTCCTTGTCGGGCCAATGCCAAGATAGTGTGGTTGACTGCTGCCATTTCCACAGCTAATGAGATGGGGTCTTGGTGGTCACTATGGCTAGTGCTGTCGTCCTAGATGTGCAGAGATAAGAAACAAATGTTATTAGTGGACTGGTAAAATTCTCTGGCTCACAGAAAGGCATGCTGGGGCAAGGGGAGACAGAACATTCCTGGGAGGAATCAGAGTTGGGGGAAGGGGTCATGACAGAATAGAGGTGAAATGTATTTAAGTAGACACTGAATGGATGTAGGTCCAAAGATTTCTGGTTGGCATTTTTATGATTCAACAAATAAAATGCACTAAAATGTTTCTTCCTTGCTGAGATTTTTTTCCTTCTATCAGAAAGACTTCTGGGGATGATGGTCAAACCTGGACCATTTCAGGTTTGCAACAAATACAGCACTACTTACTGAAGGCCACACTACTGAGCTTAAGTTCTGGACTGGTACTCTTACAGATTATCACAATTCATAGTATCTCTCTACTCAACTGAGAAAACTAGACAAAACTACAGACACCAACACCTTATGGATAAAAATGCATTTTTGTAAAAAACAAACCAACCCCCACCCCCACCCTCTCAATTACAACAGGACAAAAGTGTAACTGCCGGAAATGGCTATGGGAGAAAACATCGCCTGGCATTCTCCTGCTGTAAGGGAGCCGGGTGAGGGAAGCGCAGGTGTCTTACTTGGAGGGAGTGTGAAGCTCGCCTTCTACATCGCCAGTGTGTTAAACAATACAGCTGTGAAGGAAACTGGCACTGCAGAATGTTCGTCAGGCACTGAAGATGGTGTTACAAATAAGGGGTAAGTTTCTCACCTGTCACATCCTCAGGGGAACTCTGCGTCAAAAAGCTTTGGAAAAGGTAAGTCCCTTTGGGAAAAGAAGCATGGGATGTGTTGCCCTTAGGGCATCTGGAAAAAAAGATGGAAATGATCCACCTATATTGGTAGAATGAAAACTAACAGGAATGTTTCCACTTAGAAGGACTCACAGAACATTCTCTTGAGTGAAATGTGGAGCTCTGATTCAGAGGCCTCAGAGGGGAATTCTGTGCTCGTTCTCATGGGCTGGTCTTTAGTTGAATGGGGATCAGTGTAGAATTGCAGGTACTGTGGCAGCATCTACACTCAAATTGGCAAACAGAGGCTGCCAAATGGTTGAGAGAAGGAAGAACACAGAAGACTCTATTTGAGAGCTGGCTGAGGGGCAAGGAAAAGGTGTACATCTAATAGGAAAGGGCAGTCGTTTTCCTGCTGGGGCCTAGGAGAAGAGACCATACATTCTCTTCATATTCCAAATGGAATGAGTTTAAAATCCTATAAAAAATGTAATGAAATCTGTCAACGGATATGTCGAGGGGAAAATTCCCACATTCTTGGTTACTGAATTATTCCATCCAGTGGCTACAGTTAAATATATTTCCCTCCTAAGCAATGAAGAGTAAGTCAGGGTGAGGTGAGCAGACATGCATTAATGAGGGGGTGTGTGTGTCAATGTGCCAGAGACTCTGGAGGAAACACTATCTCAGCACGAGGGTTCCCACGGCAACAGGGCCGGAGGGGGTGGGCCCTTGCACTGTGTGTTGGTCGGTACGTGTCCGGGCAGGGTCACAGCTGCCCACAGCCCCTAGTATCTCTCGGACAGTGTGTGTGTGTGTGGTGGATGGTGGAACTTGCTTGTTTGGATCAGATCCTCCTCTCTTCTTCTACCTTCTCTGCTTCTCTGCCTCCCTCTGAACTTCTTCCCTCCTCCTCCTCCCCATTGCGTACTTGCCAAGTATCCTGTTGTATGACAATAAATCCATGTGGGTGAATAACAATTTCTCACAAATTCAACAGGACAACCGAATCTTACCACATTCCTTTCAAATTACATGAAAATCTAACTAGACACATGAGCAGAGTGGCGGGACATTGGCTTGCCTCCCCTCCCCCACCCCGTACACAACACACCCACAGAACTGAGTTGTCATACGGTCCCACCCGCTCTGTATGCAACAGCCTCCACTCAGCTGCTCACCTGCTCTGAGTAGTCATTTCCATCAACGTCATCACTGTTGGAATGGCCTCCTGGACTCTGTACATCTATTCCATGACTCTCCAGGATTGCTGCTTCTTCGAAAAAAGCAAACAGATCCCTAAATTATCTGTTACATTATCATGTCTAAACACTGAATTTGTATTGAGGAAATCAGAATGTAATTAAACAAAAACCTAGACTCCTCTATGTTTTGTTTCTTTTAAATTGCAGACAGATGGAACTCAATGGCATAGAGGTCAGGGGAGGAACATGTTTGCCATTCTGGAGCCCCTGCTTCTGTGTGTGTACATTTGAGTGGCTGACTGTTCGGTGCTTCATAAATACTTACCAGCTAATTAAACAGCTCTCCTGTCTTGGGGTTCTATAAAGCACTTGAGAATTGTAATGATGAAGAGGAAGTAAGTTTATAGACAAAATACAATTTTAACAGCTCAAAACCAATCCCCCACCCCAATCTCATCAATTCATGTTTCTCAAATGCTCTCCCTTAAAAAAAAAAAAAAATCTTGCCTTTTACTAGGTTCCCTGTATATTAAGACTCTTTTATTCCAATTCTATTAATCACGTTTCTTAACATCTAGGTCATAGCTCAGTAATAACGAAGACACTTGGGGTATCACATTCCCTCTCTCAAGCCCTTACAAGTATCTTTAATATGCACCACAGGAGTAACAGAATAGAGACCATGTCTAATTCTAGATTCTAGCACATTAAGAACAATGAGTTTTAGAAATAATAATGCCATTCTTTTTACAATACAGATAGTATAATTAATATTAATTTTGCATTATTAAAAATACAATGAAGAAAAACATAAGGGCAAGTCTCATTAGGCTTAAAAGGTAGGATCATTTAGAAGTCACTCTTAAACACAACGTCCATAAATGCCTCAAAAGAGACAGCAGCCTCTCTGATACATTACCGATATTGGCTCTCCTCTTGATCTCCTTCCGTCTATTAGCAAACCAATTATATACTTTCAAGGAGGTGACTCGTTCCAGATCTGACAGTTTTTTGCCTGTGAATGCATGCAATAAAATTTAGATAATCTATATCTGAGACTAGTTTTAAGGGGTAATACTTTTCTTGTTAAAAATGTTCTTTTGATTACATTTATTGCCAGAATAACAGATACAGAAGTAATGTGTTCTAGCATGACCTAGTACTATGTATAGACTCAGTTACTGAATGAACAAACATATAAACATACAAATAGCAACTAATAACACAAAATGCTTCAATTCAGAAAGCTGCACAGTATTAAGGAATTCCAATATTAACTATTAAAGAATTCAGTCAGCTAGGGTTCAAAGTTCACAACTATATATGAAGGCTTCATTTAATTAGCATCGTTGTAGATGAATATGTTATTCTTTATCAAGTTTCCAGGTAGCTGACGTTTACGTACATCTTTAAGGCCTTATATTAACTACGAGGGTGAGTCAAAAACTATCCACACTATGGCTGTAGAATTTATTTTAATGAACTTTTGGAAAAGACAAATATATCGTTTTTCGACACAATCTCCTTGGTTTTCAGTACACTTTGTCCATCTGTCAACAAGCTTTCATATTCCCTCATTAAAAAATGTTTTAGGCTGAGCTGTGAGCCACGAGTGTACCGCTGTCTTCACTTCTTCATCAGAAGTGAATCTTCATCCTCCTAGGTCTGCTTTCAGGGGACCAAACAGGTGAAAGTCCAGTGGAGCAAGATCAAGACTATAGAGAGGATGCTTTAACACCTCAAAATGAAGTTTCTGCAGAGTGTCGACAGTTTGGGCAGAAGAGTGCGGACAGGTGTTGTCATGCAAGATCACAGTGCCCTTGGATAGCAGTCCTCTGCGCTTAATCCGAAGTTTAGGCTTCAGCTTTTCAGTAAGCATCTCACTGTAACGAGCACTGTTGATTGTTGAATGTTTTTCCTGATGATGTTCCAATACTGGCCCTTGAGAATCCCAGAAAACTGTAAGCATCAATTTTCCAGCTGATGGTTGACTTTTGAACTTTTTCTTGGTCAGTCATTGAGGATGTTTCCATTCCATACTCTGCTGTTTATTCTCAGGCTCACAGTGATGAATCCATCATGTCTTGTCATCAGTAATGATTCTCTTTTAGAAACTTTCAATTTCCTTAGAGTACTGGTCCAAATTTTGTTTGCAGATATCCAAATGCTTCTGTTTATGCTCTTCTGTGAGTTGTTTCAGTACCTATCTCACACAAACTTTTCGAAACCTAAGTCACGGATTACTTTGTTTTGAGGTGTTAAAGCATCATCCCTATAGTCCTGATCTTGCTCCATCAGACTTTCACCTGTTTGGTCCCCTGAAAGCAGCCCGACGAGGACAAAGATTCACTTCTGATGAAGAAGTGAAGACAGCGGTACACTCGTGGCTCACAGCTCAGCCTAGAACATTTTTTAATAAGGGAATATGAAAGCTTGTTGACAGATGGACAAAGTGTACTGAAAAGCAAGGAGATTGTGTCAAAAAATGATGTATTTGTCTTTTCCAAAAGTTCATTAAAATAAATTCTACAGCCATAGTGTGGATAGTTTTTGACTCACCCTTGTAGTTTCCTGCTGTCTTAAGACAGAGAATACTATCCATGTTTTCTTGAAGACTAAGGTCACTATGACCATCCATTATTGTAACTATGCTGGAACACATAGCGCAATTCAAGTTGCATTTTACATTTATTATCTTTGCTGTCAAATGTGACGTTTTATGGATACCACCTTGTTTATCAACATGGCAACCACCGGTACCTTACCCTCCTCCCTTGTCCTTTTCTGTTTCAGCTTTTAATCCACAGAGGGTGGAGAAACCAGAAAACAGGGTAGACCTTTGATGGTATGGGGGTAAAGTATTTTCCAGGAAGAGTTTGAGTTCCAGCACAGCTTTAGGGCTGGGACTCTGGCTTGTGTAAAATAAGGGTACAGATGTTGCTGTAGCTGAGTTCGTATGTTCTAGCTTGTTAAAAGTCTGGCTTCTAACTAAGGAGGAATAAATTATATTTAATTATAACACTATGATACTTTTGTATTGATATATAGCCTTTAAGCCAATCAAATTAACTGGCCAAATGGAGATCAAATGGATTAGCTTAACTGAGAATGGTTTCTGGTTAAAAGAACCCCATAAAACATGAAAGAGCATTTTAGCACATGGAAGGAAAGACATATGAGTGTTTCAGGGGCTATGCTGCCTTGCACAAACAGCAGGACTTCAGAATGGAATTACCTACATCTTCCCCAGTTAAGAAGTCACCCCAATGTAGAAAGGAGAAGGAAGCCAACTCCAAAAAGAATTTTCTTCAAACAGGAATACACAATTATACAATTTTCAACAGTTGTAAAAAAATAAAACATTAAAAAAAAAACAACCCCATCTTAATAATGTCATTAACAAACCTTGCTTAAGTATGCCAAACTTTAAAAGTATTTTGAAATTGGTATATTTAAGCTGTATTTTTGGAAAAAGAAATCTATAGAGTTCAAAAAAAATAATTTCAAGGTTACGTATCTCAAGCAAGGACACTCACTGGAAACTTTCCCATGTGAAGTTTGATTTGGAGTAGCGTAATCACCCCCTAAGAAGTGCTGTTTGAACAGGACAGGGCTGTGACCATCCACAGGAGGATGGCAGGAATGGAGCCAAGAGCACCCCGTTGGGATGAGGAAGAGACTTAGGTCCCAAACGATGATCTGAACTGAGAGCTCCAGCACAGAGCCAAGCGGCGCTTGCTGCCTTACCTGGCTTCTGTATGACTGCGTTGCAAGCATTTGCAATTTCTTCTCTCTTTGCTTCATCTGGGTATTGATTCTCATTGAAGTAACTGTAGAGGCAACCAATTAAGACACAAAGTTCGTACTTTTAAAAACTGTGCTCTCCTTAAAACACCAGCCCACTGAAAAAGATGTTCTTTAGGACGTAACAGAGTGAAACAGTCTGTTCTGTGTGGTCCAGTGGGGTGGCCACTACTCACTGAGCACTTGCAATGAGGCCGATGTGGCTGAGGAAGTGAATTTTTAATCTGATTTCATTTTAGTAAATTTAAATTTAACTAGCTACATGTGACTAATGGCTGCTTTACTGGATGGTACAGGTCTAGCCACTGCTAGGATTCATTAAAAGATGTCTTTGAAATAAAAGTTATTTATGATATGGGTTGCTGGTTGAAATCACAGAGAGTTCTGTTTTTGAGCACTGGTAACAATAGGACTCTCTTTGTGTGTCATGTTGTTTGTAGTAGCAAAAATTGGAAATTACCCAATTGTCCATCAATAGGAATGACAGAGCAAATTATGGGACATCTATATTTATACACAGCTATTTAAAAATGACTAGAAAAACTATCCATTGGCCCGGAGAGATGTTTATGACATAGTCCTAAGTGAGAAAAACAATCTGTAGAATAATGTGCATGTAAAAGTACTGTTAAGAAATTGGAAAAATTCCTATCTATGTGTACTTAAATTTGCATGGATAAAAGCTAGAAGGGTACACATCAAGCTTGATTACCTCATTGTGGGAGAAGGGGATTAATAGGAAGAAATTTAAACATTTTTAAATTTATTTCTGCCTTCTTCCATATGTTAAAAAAGCATATATTACTTCTCTACAATAGTACTTAAAGAAATTAGGTTTATTGAACCCGTCCTTAGCGTTATCAGACCTGTGAGACTATCTGTGGGAACAGAATGCTTATTAGTACTACTTGTTCTGTCATTTATGAGCTGAAAAAAAGAAAAAAAAAATTCTGTGCTTTGAACCTGGTAATGTAAGATCAGGAAGTGATTCCTTGTCAAGTTCTAGTTCCTCTCATTTCCTCAGGGGCTTCCCTTCCCCCAGAGTGCAGCTTTCCCATTCCCTCACTCTGTCTGCACCGGTGAAAATGCCGTTCTACTGGGAATAAACACTGGAGGCCCCTAACCCTTCCTGTGAATCCCCAAACCCGCTTTCTGCAATTCCACTCCTCTCCTCTGCAAGCCCTCTCCATGGACACCATTCTTTGCTGCAGTCCTGACACAGCAGCTGCCATCACCAAACAGCCTTTCCTTTTCTACAATATAAGGGATAGAACTATATCATCCAGTCTTGTCAGCTACCACGCTCCACAATGGTCTCCTGCTTTACTCCAAGATTTAAGCATTTCTTCCCACATGATATTCTGCTATGATTTTTAGGGCTTCCATGTTCATACTGAGGATTCTTCTCTGCTCCACTTCCACATTCCTATTGACCTTTACCACTTCTGCTATTTACTGGGGCAAAGACACTCTGGATTAGTTTCTGTTAACCAGCAGCACTGGAAGCACCTGAGAGCTTGTTAGAAAGGCAGAATCCCAGACCCCACTTCAGACTAAATCAGAATCTGAATTTTGGGACTTCCCTGGGGGTCCAGTGGTTAAAACGCCACACTCCCAATTGCAGGGGGGCCCGGGTTCAATCCTTAGTCAGGAAACTAGATCCCGCATGCATACCGCAACTAAGAGCCCACATGTTGCAACTAAAGATCCTGCGTGCTGCACTGAAGACCCTGCACGCAGCAATGAAGATCCCTTGTGCCACAACTAAGACCTGTCGCAGCCAAATAAATATAAAAAAAGAATCTAAATTTTAACAAGATCTCCAGGTGATCCGAATGTACATTAATGTTTGAGAAGCACTGGATTAGCTCATTAATTTAAAAGTCAACAACACAGACAATAAAAGCAGATGTTAAATACCTAATGTTATGTGCATCCGCTGTGGGTAAAGAAGAGAATTAGTTTCTGGCCTCAAGGAGTTTATTATTTATTCAAGAGACATATAAATTGATACAGTTGTGATAAAATCCCATAGGATGTCTGAACAGAGTAGCGTGGCAGCACAGACGAAGGTGTGCTCAGTGTTGCTGAAAGACTTGGAAGTGCCCTCTGAGTTAGGTCTTGAAGATGAACAGGAATTTGCGAGGCAGAGAAGAGAAGGAAGAACATTTCATGCAAAGAAAAGAACGTGAGCAAAGGCAAAAGGTAGATAAAAGCCTTGAGGATTCTGGGCATAGAGAAGAGTTCAGTGTGGTTGGAATATGGGGTTCACAAGAAGAAATGAGGAGATACTAGTCTGGAAGCGTAGGATGGGGCCAGCTTGTGATGAGCCTTGCCTGTGCTATAAGCAGTAAACACTTTATCCTGAAATAGAGGTTTTCAGGCCACACAGAGATATACCCCCATCTTTGTTTTAGAAAGATAACACATTCTCTAAGACTCAACCCTTAGAACTCTACCTCTATGATCTTAAATTCTGAAATTCCCCAATCAACTTTCTACTCACGTATTCCACCCCTTCAAAAACAATTTGTTCTTCACCTTCTTTATAATCTCAAATCCTTTAAAACCCTCCACCAACTTAAAAAATCTGTTCATTACTACTCTTCTGGCCTCACCTCTCACTCTGCAGCCTGAACTCCATGGCAAGCCAAATCAACAGTTTCTCTTAGGAGAAATTTGATTATTCAGCTTTTCTGTCCTTGCACCCTACCTGTCCAGCCAATATCCCACCCTGCAGAAAGCACCTTCCACTTGTTTTCTTCCATCCTTCTCTCAGGGTACCAAGTGTTCCTGGACAAAGTCATAAAATAGGGACAACCGGTTTCTTTATAAATCTGTGCTTTTCAACCTTATCTGGGCCCCTCATTTCTGATGGGAATGTTTTTTGTCCTTCTAGCCAACTGTCTTTAATACTCCATCTTTCATGCCCCACTTACCTGAAACCTTTCCATTCTTAAGTCCCAAGCCCTCAAACCCACAACTGTCATTCTTTTTGCAGATGCCCGTGCCACCTCTTTTACCAAGATGGAGGTTTTCAAATATGAGTTTGCTTACTGTTTTTAGCTTCTCAACTTCTACATGTCTCTGAGTCACTGCTCATTCATCTCATGGCAGAGGAAGATGCATCCTCCTCTTCACGGTCTACTTCTCCACTTGTATCTTTGATCTCATCACCCCTGCCCTCTTTCATTTTCTCATCTCTTCTTTTCTTATGTACCCCATCTTTTTCCTGTGTCTATGCAGTTTACTCTATTTCACTGATTTTATGATGCATATTTCTTTATTATTATAATCTCTAAAATCAGGATACCTCTTATAATTGGTGGTGCCTGAAAGTTAACTGGCAGTGTCCACCCATACCCACCCCAGTATATAAAACAAAGGTGTGTCATATAATCAAAGTCTTCTTAGATTTGATGGAATATGGTAGTTGCTAAGACCTAAAGGTCCCATTTCAGCAACAGCTCAGTGGCTACTACACCTCATTGTGGTAACTCCTCTTCCAAATTACTGCAAAGCCTGTGACTGACACTCCACCACCTCTAATGTCTGTTAATATGCCTAATGTACATCTCTAGTCATGCCACTATTCTGTTCAAAAGTTTTTCAAGACTTATTATAGAGGTGTTTTCCCAAACTACCTTTGCATCTTTATCAGCTCTGACCTTCATATATGCAATTTGCAGTCTGGGAAAATGGAATAACCTTGTAAAACCCCTGCATCTCTGTGCCAGTTAGGCAGCCGTGGTAACAGCTGAGGAGAGGATCTGGAGTAGGCTGAGGCATGGAAATAGAGAGGAAAGTTGAGATTCAAGAGACTTTTCAGAATGGTAATAAAAATTCAACATAGCCTCACTTCCTGGGTTTAGGCACTGCAACCCCCCGCCCAAGAGAGACAGCCTTAGGAATAGTACACACTTCATTATTCACCTTCAAGCATTTTAACCTTAAATTATGTCAAAGGAACAGATGTTTCTACTGTTACCAGGTGGATAAATTGTAGGAGAATTTGGTTCTAAGACTCTAAAAGGGACCTATTTCTGAAATAAACTTTTGTCCCATATAAGAATGTTTATAGCCCTAGACGTAAGACAAAACAGGTAAAGAGACATAAACAGAAATCTACAGGTAGTAATATAAAAGCGATAAAATAAAATAAATCCTAAGGGCACAACACTTTTATAGACAAAGGACATTGTCAGCTGAGTGATCAGTGAATATCTTCACAGAGAGAAGCTAATAATTGCTTTGCAAGACAGTGAGAGCAAAGAATTAAAATGAAAAGTGGCAAAATAATTTACATGAGATGAGAAACCATAAGCTAATAACAACTGGAAATGTCCTTGAAGCATCTTCATTTTAGTAACACTAAGTCTACAAAAATTGCAGCCAGAAAGTTACTCCTATTGTATCTTGGTGAACGTATAGAAGGACAGGGAATGGCTCTCTGAGCAAGGGATAATGCCATGTAAATGAACTTTTTTTCTGTGCCTTTAAGTGAACTATCCCTCCTGAAGAGATATTTAAACCTCACCATTTTAGTAATTCGAAATAAGGTTTCAGGATTGTCAGACACTACTTACTATCTGCAATCCAGTGTGCATTTCTTCATCACTAAGTAAAATTACTGGGTGGAGGGCAGGAAAGAGAATAACATTAAACTGAAATACTTTGGAACCTAATTGTCCCATCTCCTCTTTGACAGCATCTACGTGTTAAATGATCTCTAGCAACAAACAAAATAATTACCAATTTTCTTTTTTTTTTGGGGGGGGGGGTTGTTTTTAAACAACAGAGTGAAAGCAGAGATGAAAGAAATGGGAAAACTTTCTCTAAACCCAGCAACTCCCTTTTGTTAATCCATAAGGTCTAAGGAACATCCTCAGTTCACTTACAGACCAGGACAGTGATATCCCACATTTTATCTAAAGATATCAAAGCCCCTCTGATACTAAGCATACCTTAAAATTTCCTTGAAAAACAATTAGGGGTCAGAGAGAAATAAGAGGGGGCAGAGCTAGAAATCAGCTATGCACACGACTCTTCATCATTTACTGTGGATTTTAGGACAAATAAAGGACTTTGAAAGACTATTCACTGGTTAACTTCCATATTTGAGAAATGAGGACAATGACAAGCTTACAGATAATAAACTCTCCCAAAGTTACAGAGCTGGCTAGGATTACAGCCTAGCTTCTTGACTTCCAGGCCCATGCTCTTTCCACTCCTGCTTGCTAAGGAAGGTGCTGGGTGTAGTGGATTGAATAGCATCACTTGAAAATTCATGTCCACCTGGAACCTGAGAAAGTGATCTTATTCAAAATAGGGTCTCTGCAGATGTAATTATGGGAAGGATCGAGATGAGGTCATGCTGGACCCTAAATCCAACAAAAGGGTCCTTATAAGAGAAAAGAACACAATCAGAGAAGATAATGTGGAAATGAAAGCATTGTCTTTCATTGGAGTGATGCATCTACAAGTCAAGGAATGCCCAAGGACTGCTCACAACTGACAGAAGCTAGAGAGGTATGGGAGGGTTTGTACCCTCAGAACCTCCCAAAGGAACCAACTCTGCTGACACCTTGAATTCATATTCTAGCCTCTGGAACTGTGAGAAATATACCTCTATTCTAAACCATCCAGTTTGTGGAAATTTGTTATGTCAGCCCTAAGAAACTAATACTCTGGGTAAACTAAATCAATACAAAAAAGAATGGGTTGGTCTTCAGAGATACTGTGATTCAACTTGTCCACAGCTTGATGGACATTATTTCACTATAGAAACACACCTGGCAGGTAGACTGGAATACACAGCTATATCTGTAAGTAAGTGGTCTGTCAGATGAATAAGGTATTCTCTTCTCTTGAAAGTCTGGTCAAATACAGAAAACTTCTAACTTCATTTCTTTTTTCCTTCTGTAATCCAAATTGGACTACTATCCTTCTTTTTTTTTTTTTGTTTTTTTTTGGCACACGGGCTTAGTTGCTCCATGGCATGTGGGATCTTCCTGGAGCAGGGATCGAACCCATGTCCTCTGCATTGGCAGGCTGATTCTTAACCACTGCGCCACCTAGGAAGCCCGGACTACTACCCTTCTTTTGATGCTTAACACTGTCCTCCATTTGAACAATTTTCATACAAAACCTCCATTTCAAAGCTTTATTGACCTTTTTTAGATTGGTTACTTCATGATAATAAATGGAGCTAAGAGATTGCCGTGTTCATTTGTATCTTTAGCAATTAGTGCAATGTTGATTTTTAAAAATCTTGGAATACTAACTTCAGATAAATATTTCTTTAATACAACAGAGATCATCAATATTAAAAAATTTGGGGGAATTCCTTGGTGGTCCAGTGGTTAAGAAGCCTTCCAATGCAAGGGACACGGGTTCGACCCCTGCTCAGGGAACTAGGATTCCACACGCCATGGGGCAACTAAGCCCGCCCGCTGCTACTAGAGAGCCCGCGTGCCTCAACTACTGAGCCTGCGTTCTCTGGAGCCGCGCATCACAACTAGAGAGCCTGCAAGCCGCAACTACTGAGCCTGCACACTCTGGAGCCCATGTGCCACAACTAGGGAGAAGCCCACATACCACAACTAGAGAAGCCTATGTGCTGCAACAAAGAACCCGTGCACTGCAACGAAAAGATCTCGTGTGCCACAACGAAGCTCCTGCATGCTGCAACTAAGACTCAACACAGCCAAATAAATAAATAAATACTAAAATAAAATAATCTGCTAAGAGATGTATAATAAACCAAGTACAGTAAAACAATGGTAGAATCTAGGTAATAACTGTAAAATTCTTTCAGCTCTGCTTGTATGTTTAAAATTTTTCACAATAAACTATTGAGAGAACCATAATGGGTAACATTAATAATAAGATGATAAAATGCTAGCAGCTCTCCATTAAATTAGAAACAAAGCAACAGAGCCCACCATCCCCAATACAACCTTTTCTCTTGTTACAATATAATGTTTTTTTAAAAGTCCTAGTCAGTACACTAAGACATGAAACAGAATTAAGAAACAAATTGGGAAGGAGGGCCACAAAATTGTCACTTGCATATTATACTAACCCAAGAAAACCAAGGGATAAATTCAAATTACCTCAGAAATAATCAGATGGTTGGGCACTAAATAGACCAAAAAATAAATAAATAAAACTTTCCCATGTATCAATAATAAGCAGTTGGACAACTTAATAGAAAAAAAGGCATCTATTCATGAGAGCAAGAAAAAGGAGAATTAAAATAAAAATGCCTAACAAGAAAAATAAAGAAACCACACAAAAAACTAAAAAATGTTACTCACTTCAGTGATAGGTATAAAAAAGATTCAAGAAATGGAGAGGCATATAACACATTCCTAGACAAGAATGGATAATATGACAATGTCACGTCTTCTCAAATTAATTTTTAGGTTTAACTTCAATCACATATTTTTCTCCCCTCTTTTTTTTTTCTCAGTGGAAGTGATATGAGTCAACAATATTATTTTAATGTTCGCCTGAAAAAACAGATGAAAATGGTTAAGAGCATTTTGAAAATAAATAGTAATAAATGGGCCCTCTCATCCAATATTGTGAAATTAAATGATAATCAGAACTGTGGTTCAAGAACTGATGATGAGATCAATAGAGCCAACAAATATAATAACTTTATATGCAAGAAAGAATTTTAAATCTAAGAAGGAAGGGAAAATTGGCTATCTGGAAAATAAGACCAAATTAGATCTTCTCCTTATAAAACCCAATATTTTATGGCTAAATGTAAAAGAAAACATCTGAATGAGGAAGCATATGTGAGGGAGGCTGTCATACAGGAATAAAGCATTGAGTTTATCTATTTAAATAAAAAGTGAAATAATTGGAAATATATAGCAGAAAGTTAGGGATCTCATTCTATAAAGAGTTAATATACAAGTCAATAAGAAAACATGAATGCACAATAGAAAAATGAGTAAAGGAAAAGAAAAACACCAAAAGATGAGTATGAATGATTACTAAACATGTAAAAAATATTTAGTCTCACTAGTAATCAGAGCAGTTTAAATGCAGACAAAACTAAAACAGTGCTTTTCACCTACAAAATAAGCAAAATGAAGCAGATTTTCACTCACTGAAAAAATATGGTATGCATGGAAGGCAGGCTGTGGTGACAGAAGGCCACTGTTAGTGATGTGGATAAACAGCTTTTTGGAGGGAGCTGGTAATATGGCCAAATATATCATTATTCTTAAGACAAAAGGTAAGAACAAGGGTGTCTGTGTCAGTACTATTCAGCAGGGCAAAACTGGGAAGACTTTAAATGTCTACTACAGTAATAATGGTTAAATATGATTATGGTATAGGCATTTGAAGAAAAAGGAAGGAGCCATTTTAAAAAATCACATTTTCAAAGAGTACTAAATGACATTGGAAAATGTCAGTGAAAAAAAGCAGGTTAGGGACTTCCCTGGTGGTGCAGTGCCAATGCATGGGACATGGGTTCAATCCCTGGCCTGGAAAGATCCCACATGCCACAGAACAACTAAGCCCATGTGCCACAACTACTGAGCCCAAGTGCTGCAACTACTGAAGCCCGAGTGCCTGGAGCCCATGCTCTGCAACAAGAGAAGCCACTGCAATGATAAGCCCGCACAGAGCAACGAAGATTCAATGCAGCCAATAAATACATACATACATACATAAATTTTTTAAAAAAAGGTTACAAAACCAGATATGAGTTATTCTAATTATGTTTAAAATACAGACAGAAACACTAAATGTAAATGTACCAAAATATTTTTAGTAGTTATTTATGAATGGAAATATGATTTTCTTCTTTATACATTGTTTTCCAAATAGTTTATGTTACTATTAATTTTCTAAAAAAAATGCTACCAAAAATAAAAATAAACTAGGTTATGTAATATTACAAAAACCTAACTGATTAATTTTATAACTGCTTTTCAAAATACTTTTCTTTCTTTTACCATCCCTGTATCTGTTTACAAACTGGAAACATAAGCAGTTATGAAGTTAGGACCTGAGCTAGATACAGCTGTCAACACATGTCCAACTGCAAGGGACTGGGCAACAAATTATAGTATATTCTTATATAACCTTCTTTTGTTTAGAAATACATATATACATAACACAGAAAAATGGCTGAAAAGAAATACACCAAAATGTTAATGATTATCTCTGGTGTTAAGGGCATTTTAATTTTCCTCTTAATATTTTCTTGCATTTCACTATTTTTATATAATAAGTATGTGCTAATTTTGTAATTAAAAAAGTATTATTTGAAAATAAAGTTTGCTGTCCCAAAGCATGAACAAAATAGAACTGCATAAAATTATTTTTAAATAATAAATTTCTTAGTTTCTCTTAATGCCTTTTGGCAACAAATTCACACTTTAAACATTTATTTTGCAAACACACTAAAGTATGATAAAAAAAAGATGTTCTATATTTTTTTTAAATAAGAGTTCACTTTTAATTCTACATACTAAAAATAAATAATGGCTCCTTCCAAATCAGACTTTTGGAAGGTTCACATGACCTCCCAAGTAAAAGCTAAGATACAAACAAGTTCTATTACAAAAGAAGCTGTAAGTTTTTGCAGCATCTTAAAGTTTTAGAATAGAAAAGCCTGTGGAAAGGGAAGACTTTAAGTGGAAAAATTAGTACTGGCCTATGATAAGAGTAGAGGATTTGTATATGAGAAGTTGAATTTTGGAATCCCAAATCATAAAAGCCACGGAATCCCTAACACAGTTCATTACACATGGATTTAGATATACCACAGTGTAGATCCTGACAAAGAATCAAACAACTTTAAGCTGGAAGGAAATATTACCATGTCAGCATCTTCATTTTGCAAATGAAGACATGGACTTGACAAATGAAGAGCCAGAAAGGAGACCTGACTTGCTCAAGGTCACACAACCCAGAACTCAAGTTTCCAGACTCAGTTCATTGGCTCAAAGGGCTGACAGGAATGGTGGTCATTATTTAGCTATGACATACTATTGTTTCGGACTTCGTTTAAGATGCAAATCTCTGTAGCAAAGAATCCCCTAAACCAAACTACCTAGGGGCTTTTTCCTCCTGGGAAGGGAAATCTAATTGCTCTGGAGACAATCAGAGCTATAATACTGAGCTACCTTTTTTCCCTGTGCAGAGGAAAATTTTATAAACTTTGGGACTTCTCCTTCGAAACGCAACATCCATACTCATATAAAGACTACGTATATAGCACAGTTAACCTACTGTAGAAGAATAAGTAGTAACTCTTCGGACACTACCACCAAAAAAGCTTCCAAGTCCTTCTCAGGATGGCCTTTCTTCACTAATGTAAAAAAGAAAATGCCATACATGATAAAATTATGAATACCAGGTATGAAATGTGCCCTAACATAAAATTTTCATCGCCCAAGGTGCTTCATTACAAAGATTCTATGTTTAAATGTCCTTTACTTGCAGCATGCTAACTGTCACTAGACATTACTTGATATTTGATAAATAGATTTCAAGGGTAACAGTGAATTTAGGAACTGAGTTTTTAATACATTTTATCCTATCACTAAGCCTTAGAAACAACACAGGCTTATTATTTGTCTAGTAACATGCAGCCCTAAATGAAGTCCTACCACAGTAGAGATTTGGTGTGAGTTTTATTACTACGTGACAATGTAGAGCAAGTTTTCTGTCTAATACGTATTACACCTTTTAGTCATCAGTCTTTCTATGAAGACCGTGAAAAGAAAGAGAGTCAATTTTCTGGAGTTGTAAGGCAAAAACAGTAAAACTGACAAATTCTAACCACCTTAAAGAAAAACAACTGAGAAATAGTATTTCTCTTGATTACATACCACTGAATTCATTAAATGTTTGCTCAACCCTCCACTTTATTTTAATAGGAAAAAGAACTTGCACAAGAGGGCAATGGTCCATGGACTTCCTAGTTTCCTAATGAAACTACCAGATGTGAGTGATAACTACGTGAAGTTCATACCAGTGGAAACTGCAGTACCTTGGAGAGTGAACTACATCTAAGAGATCTTACACTGTCAAGGCATGGAAGCTGGGTATGCCCCTTGCTGCCTCTGCTTCACCTCTGACTGGCAGCAGCTGTATCTTCCTCTCTGTTTTGTCAGCCTTTGCTAGTAGGAATTAGGGATACAAAAAAAGATTTGTAAGGTGATCTAGAATTGTTAAGTTTCTTATACTTGGTGTACAAGTCGTCCTGAGGCAGGGAGCTTATTTTTAAATACAAAGCGCTGAATTATAAACTGGCCACTTAGCAATCTGACACTACTGACCAACAATTTACTATAATATGAAGATCAATAGAACAAGATTGATAAAATCAATCCATTGTCTCCTGCATGGTTTTCCTTATGATCAATACTATGCGTCTGCAAAATGACTACCTCTTGCTAAAAGGACAGGGTCTGTATCTAAAATGAGAACTTGTCCTCCCAGGGGAGGTCTCAACAAATAGCAAATCAAACACGGACAACAGCATAGATTCTTTAGAGAAACAGAGGTGCATTGGTTGGGGATTATTCTGATATCTCCCTGAAGAGGGAGAAACACAGTACCTTGTACTTAAAGGTACTTGCTACTTTCTCTTAAACCTACTTTTTTAATTTCCTGTGTTATGGGTTTGCTGCTATTTTTAGTTTAGTCAATCAAACTACCCAGGATATACATAAATAACTGCTTAATTGCCTTTTAAAAAGTCAAATTAATTCTGCTAACACTTGACAAAAAACATGCTACTTACATTAATATTGTTGGAACTGAAAGGTTATCTTACCAACTGTACACAAGATAAATTCCCTCACAGTGATACAAGAGCAAATGTGGGATACAGTCATACTCCAAGGAAAGTATTCTGATGACAAACTAAGGCTTCTATCCCCAGAAAGGTGATAATTATAGGATAGTCTCAAAATGGTTAGAACTATACGTTCGTCTGGTCTTTAAGTGCATGACAACCACAGAACAGGAACCAATAAAATAGAATATTCAGATGAGGCACTATTATGATTGAGCTTCCTGTGTTACACAGGTTTTCAAAAAGACCACTTCCAGATGCTTTCTATCACTGAAATTACACGGTCCATGCATGCTTTTTCAACCAAAAGGCAACTAAAACAGAAGTAGAGCATTTACCCAGAAGTTCACATTCTACTAATTTGAGATCTTAAAACACCAAAATACATATGCAGACCTTGGTGCTGTGAATACTTAGTCTATCAACAGTGATTTCCTTTTGCACTACTGTAAGGACCACATCTGTCTTGTTAATCACTGTATCCCAATCAATGTGTATCACAGAAGCTCAGTAAATATTTGTTAAGTTTATAAAAGAAAAAGCTCACTTATTTTCTGTGAAGATTTTCCAGTTAGTCTATAGGCTGGTCTCCATCAGTATTCATATTTATAATATGATGCATATAACTCTGCTTCTGGGATGAATCATATCTTCATTGATAATTCATTACGTACAACACCAGTACTTACCAAACTGTACTTCATTTCTTTGTAAACTGTGGCCACAGAACAACATGAGAACATGGGGTCTTTTGTCCTGTTTAATTGGCTCAGGGACTAGAGAAACGAGGGGTCTGTTGTTTGCACAAAATGAAACTGCTGGCAATTCTTCTATATAAGGATGGGGAGAACTTTTAATCTGCCTCAAAAAAATCGTGATAATTTCTCTTTTGGCTATTTCTGTTTGACCGAAAAGGAACCAGGAAGTATAATTTGCCAATTTTAAAATGCATTTAAGGACAGTTCATCTTTTTACTGGCTATGAGAAATGGATTGGGATAACTTTACCTGTCAATAAGTGGGGAAGTTTTGTTGTTTTTTTCCTCAAATAGTCTAATGGATTGAAATGAGGTCATGTTCAGGCTCCTGCTGTCTTATATAAATGTTAAGAACTTCCTTCTATTTGCAGAGAGACAGGAGGTGTAGTTCATTATGTTCTACCCGAGTCACTCCATAAGGAGTATTAAAGAGGTTAAACTCTTTTTAAAATTCATCTTCCAGCATCCATTAATTCCAAAATTTATAATGTATTCTTGCAGCATTTTCTATCTTAGAACAGCAATGACATCAGAAGAGAGGGAAAGGAAGACCAGCTTGCCAGGGGTTGCAGTGATGGCAAGACAACCCTTAGATTTTACAGGACCCAATTCCACTCCCACAAAGTGGTTTTCGTGGGGGAAAGAACAGTACAATGATCAGGCTAAGAAAAAATGACATTGAGGCATTTAAAAGTATTTTTTCTGCTGTTTCTGAGTCATTTTGAGTGGGTCACTTTATTGAATTATTGTTTATCGTTGAATTGAACTGAAGGCCTTACAATTTTAACAAAGTTAGAAAATACTGTATTACTCTATGCCCACCCCAAGTCTAATATGTCTGGCAGAGGAGAGAGGGGACACCATTTTATAATTCTGTTAAAGTTGAAGGGTCCTCTTAGTCAATTCAATCAAGTTGAAGGAACACTTACTGATGTCAGACTTTATGCATAGCACTGTGCTAGCCTATGAACCAGATGGGTGTAACCAAACCCTAGTATGCAGCGGCACATAAACTACATTACTGAAGTACCAGGTAAAATTTACTGATGGCGAAATAATTCATTCTGGTAAAGATATGGCTCAAATTTCCTTCCTAACAAGGCATGGCTATAACAGAAGTCAGTAGGAAAACTGAATTTTATAATTTTATAATAATCCACCTTTATGATACAAGTCAGCAAGGAAAAATATGGGTTGAAAAATTTTTAACTGCAAATGGCTGGGAAAAAAAAAGAAAGAAAATGGCTGCAATTGCAACATATTTCCTTGCCACATAGAAAAGGGAATATCATTTAGGATCTGTCTTTAAAAAGGAAGGCTAAGAAGATTTTCAAAGCAGTTTCTTTTTTCTTTTATTTGGCCATGCCACACAGCTTGTGGGATCTTAGTTCCCCGACCAAGGATCGAACCTGGGTCCTTGGCAGTGAAAGCGTGAAGTCCTAATAACTGGACTGCCAGGGAATTCCCAAAACAGTTTCAACAGTTTCAATTTTTTAATTCACAGGATGTTTTACAAATACTAGACACAAAAATCCACCCCTACCTACCCTCCCCCCCCCAATAATTTGAGTCGCTGTCATAAAAGAACTGTTATCAATGCTTTATATGTGAGAGGAAAAGTGGCACAAACAACCTAAAAAATGGCTTAAGAGATTTTTTTTTCCTATTAGAACAACCGTATTTCAGCAGTGGATGCAAATATGAATGCTTGAGAAAACGAATGTTGTACCTGTGGTAATACAAGGGTTTTCCACAATCTGGATACAAACTACTTCCCCAGCCTCATTTCCTGCCTTACTAACCATACACTCCAGTTACCTAATTTTCCGTGCCTCTGCATATACCGCTTCTACGGCCAAGAATGCCTTTCTTTCTTTTCCCAACCCATCAAAACTATACTGCTCTCCAAGAGCCAGCTTCAGTGTTACCTCAGTGTTGCCTTTCCTCACACCACTTTCCTCTATGTCCTACAGTACCTGGTGCCTATCTCTTCTGTGAGTTTTTTAAAACCTGACTCCTCCATTAGACTGAGACCTACTAGAGTAAAATCTTATCTTTAAATATGCTTCAGCACTCGTGTAATGACTGGCACACAGGTGATTAATCACTTTCTTTTGAGTAAAGAAATACTAAACAGACTTTTACTGGCTGAGGTTTAGGAATACAAAAAATGGTAACTTCAGAAAATTCCATTTGACAAAACCCAGAATACTTTATGAAAGTTCTTACTTTTTTGGTAGGAATATATTTGTTAAATACCTACTATGTATGTTATTTACCATGGGTAGTACTTCCCATGCACTATTGTTCAGTATTAAATCACAGCACTCCTATAAAATAGGTATGATTATTACTGTCATTTTATACATGTAGTAGGGAATTTGCCTAAGAATACATGGCTAGTGGGTAAGACAGTCGGGACTAAAACCCCAGTCTTTCTAACTAAAAATTCTGTGTTCTTCCATAAATGACCCAGAATTGCCAAAGCAATGGCTAAAAAAAAGAACAAAACAGAAGGCATAACCCTCCCAGACTTCAGACAATACTATAAAGCTACAGTAATCAAATATAATAGTATTGGCACAAAAACAAACATATGGATCAATGGAACAGAATAGCCCAGAAATAAACCCACATACCTACGGTCAATTAATCTTCCACAAAGGAGGCAAGAATATACAATGGGGAAAAGACAGTCTTTGGAGCAAGTGATATTGGGAAAGTTGGATAGCTGCATGTAAATCAATGAAGTTAGAACACACGCTCACAACCATGCACAAAAATAAACTCAAAATGGCTTAAAGACTTAATTATATGACATGACACTGTAAAACTCTTAGAAAACAGGCAAAACATTCTCTGACATAAATCGTACCAATGTTTTCTTAGATCAGTCTCCCAAGGTAACAGAAATAAAAGTAAAAATAAACAAATGGGTAATCAAACTAAAAGCTTTTGTACAGCAAAGAAAACCATAACCAAAATGAAAAGACAGCCTACAGACTGGAGAAAATATTTGCAAATGATAAGAATGACAAGGCCTAATTTCTAAAATATACAAACAGTTCATATAACTTGGTAACAAAAAAACAAACAACCCAATCGAAAAATGGGCAGAAGACCTAAATAGGCATTCCTCCAAAGAAGACATACAGATGGTCAACAGGCACATGAAAAGATGCTCAACATCGCTAATTATTAGAGAAATGCAAATCAAACTACAATGTGGTACCACCTCACACCAGTCAGAATGGCCATCATTAAAAGGTCTACAAGTAACAAATGCTAGAGAGGGTGTGGAGAAACATTTATATTCCTGCTATTGGTGGGAATGTAAATTGGTGCAGCCACTCCAGAAAACAGTATGGAGGTTCCTTTGAAAACTAAAAAATAGGGTTGCCATATCATCCTGCAATCCCACTCCTAGGCATATATCCAGAGAAAACTATAATTCAAAAAGATACATCCACCCTAATGTTCACTGCAGCACTATTTACAATAGCCAAGACATGGAAACAACCTAAATGTCTACTGACAGATGAATGGATAAAGAAGATTTGGCAAATATTTACAATGGAATACTACTTAGCCCTACAAAAAGAATGAAATGATGCCATTTGCAGTAACATGGATGCACCTAGAGATGATCATACTAAGTGAAGTAAGTCAGAAAGAGAAAGACAAATACTGTATGAAATCACTTATATGTAGAATCTAAGATATGACACAAAAGAACTTATTTATGAAACAGAAACAGACTCACAGACATAAAGAACAGACTTGTGGTTGCCAAAGGGGGAGATGGGGTGGGGGAGGGATGGACTGAGAGTTTGGGACTAGCAGATGCAAACTAGTATATATAGAATGGATAAACAATGAGGTCCTGCTGTATAGCACAGGGAACTATATTTGGTATCCTGTGACAGACCATAATGGAAAAGAACATGAAAAAGAATGTATGTATATGTATAACCAAATCATTTGCTGTAGAGTAGAAATTAATACAACGTTGTAGATCAACTATGCTTCAATAAAATAATTTTTTTTAAATCTGTTCTTAACCACTATATTATCAGAAACAAACGGAAAGACAAAAAGTTACACAAGATGCACAAACTATTTGACATTTAGGGGAAACCATTTATTTCAAAGTTTTATTCCTGCTCGCAACCTTTATCTTTGTATGCTAATGTCTTTTTTCATTATTGTAATAATGCAATTTTTCTTCTATTGCTTAACATTATTTCGTTCACGTTTTTCTTAGAATTTACACACGCCACATCTGTTACTTTACCACTGCATAGCATGTAATAACCTAGGGGCTTGCTAAACAGCTATCATGGTTAAATGTAAATAAGTTGAAAAAAACTCACTGAATTTCCTATCCAAAGTCACTATCTTGGTTAGACACCTGTCCTCTGATCCTAGATGTGAAAAAGATATTTTCTTTAGCTAGTCCACTCAACTCAGCAGCAACATAACAAAGAAAAAAATGAGATGTAAGTGTCTCTGCAATTGTAAAATACTGAAGAAAGTTTTACTCTTAGAGATAAAATGAAAAATAGGAGAAGCAAATTTTTTCCAAGCAGTGAGAAACGTTTTTAGTTATCTCATTTTATAAGGAAGAAGGAATAGACCGATAAAAAGTAGATGAACAGGGACTTCCCTGGTGGTCCAGTGGTAAACAATCTGCCTACCAATGCAGCGGATGCAGGTTGGATCCCTGGTCAGGGAACTTAAAGATCCCACATGCTGCAGGGTTACTAAGCCCGCGCCACAGCTACTGAGCTCACGTGTCGCAACCAGAGAGCCTGCGTGCCACAAACTACAGAGCCCACACACTATACAACTAGAGAAGAGAAAACCTGCATGCTGCAACTAAAGATAAGCCCAAGTGCCGCAACAAAAGATCGCGCATGCCTCAACGAAGATCCTGAGTGCTGCAACTAAGACCTAATGCAGACATAAACAAACTAGGTGAACAATAATTTCTTTGCATTTTTTAGGTTGCAATACCCTTAAGGTATTTAATTACTATAAATGAAGAAATTGAGGGACCAGAGTACAAGTTGATTGCCAAACAAGTTACTGAGATTATGTGGGGGTGTGTGTGTGTGTGTATGTGTGTGTGTGTGTATGTGTGTGTATATATGAATGAAGTCCTAGATAATTGGCCCTCTCATAGAACTTGGTTATCATGGAACTGATTTTGTTCTTTGAAGTTAGTCTATTCATTCATGTAGTTATACAAAGCACCAATTATTTTTCAAAGGTTTACTTCTAGAGTGAGAAGTATCTTCCTATCAAAAGCCACTGAGTCTTAGAGGGAACAAAGGCTCCACACATAACAAGAAATTATTTAGAATCATACAGCAATGCTATTTTGAGAATTTTAAGGGCCCTTAGAAATTATATAACATTTACTCATTCTTTGAGAAATATATATTGACCAATTTGCTTTTTAAATGAAATAGGCTAATAATACTTTATTCAGTAAGTAAAAGAATAAGTAAAGCATATACTTAAGTTTACATTATGAGCAACTAAGAGGCAACTAAGAAGAACAGAGGTGGGAGGGTAGGAAGCATACTTAAAAGAAAGTGTGAGAAGAAAATGGAAAAAAATGAATAGAAATTTCTCTGGCAAACTAAGGAACAGAAAGTGTGGACCCTCGAGGAAGATATAGAAAGGAGTTTGGGAGGGAAAAAGGAAGATTAAGAGGTCCTGAGAGAAATAAGAGATAAAGAAACACAGACAAGAAGAAAGTTAGTTAAATGTAATAAGGACTTTTGTTTTATTCATCTTTGCATCTCAATTCTTAGCATATAGCTTAGCACATAGCAGACACTCAATACATGTTTACCTAACAAAAAATAAAGAGAACGAACAGAAAAGTTCAACATTACACTAAAAAAAAAAAAAACATTCTATGGTTCGTATGGCTATGGGTTCAAAATAAGCAACTTAAACGCATTTTTTCTGGAGTTTGGCCAAGTTAAGTAGCTTCTTGATTCTTGTTTTAAAACACAAACTGTTTGAACTAGATGATCTTTAGGGTCTTTTCCTTATTCTCTGCAGAAACAGTGACCAAATACAAGTAAATGAAATCAAGGGAAGGTTCTTAAACGTTGCTTAAACTGAATCAATGGTCAGCAGACGCAATTTATATATTTTTGTACAACAAAGGCAAAACGGTCCCTTTGTTGTTCACATGATACAAGCTGTCATTCAAAGAAACACCTGGATGGGTCTCAGTCTCTCAGAAGAGCAATATTAGGCAAGCATTTATAAGTATTTCTGCTCCAATTTTTTTCTGGCTAGGTGTAATCTTACTAAAATGAACAGGGTCTCTTACTCCAGGGATTTCTATACAGTACGAATGATACCAAATGATACTGGGACACTATGCTACACAAAATAATACAGAAGGATACTGCTAAGGAGGAAAAGGTGATTATTTTTCCCTTTACAAAGTAATAGGATTCTCTTAAAGAGATACAGTGCTTTTTTTTTTAAGTGAGAGAAATTTTTACTAGGAAAACAAGCAGTTATTTCTCCATTTTTATGGTAATTAGGAAAGTCTCAAACTATAAGGCAAAACAAGATAAAAAAATTAAAAGAAAATGTGGCTTCATGAAATGAAAGATGAAGTGGAGAAGATTTCTTGTATAAAAAACTTTTAAATCACACAGTGGTAATTAAAGGTAATAAAAGAATAATGGGAAGTGGCACCATGAAACTAGGGCAGGTTAATACCATTTGAGATTACTATAAAAGAACATAGAAGAAACAGATCTTCCAATGCCACTTCAAGTTTGAACCTATGCAACTCTCTGTCTGTATTTTAGTCCCACATACAAAAGTGTACACCATATATCATCAGAATTCAGCATGTTTCAGAGTCAGAAGACTAGGAAAAGTGATGTTCCCTGCAGGTCAGGGTTTTGATGACTGGCAAAATACTAGCAAGCTTGCACTGCAGTTTCTGAACCACACCCAGTCTGCAGTTAAATATAGAATTTAGTTTCTGGAACTATTGGTCTTCTTAACCTTCACAGTCCAAGTATTCACTGAAAAAATTAAAAGTAAAAAGGAGAAAGGAAAGAGACTGAAACCAAAATACAAGTACTAATAAACTGTGCGTGCTGGGAAGAATTCCAAAATGCTGTAAATACCAAGAGAATTAAATTACAGAAACCTCAGGCAACATTCTAGAAACACACTTTACAAATAGATTTGTCTCTTCTATGCTGACTCTCCCAGGATGTACAACAGATTTATATAAAATGCATTTGTGTACTAGACCCAGGTCTCTAATTTAGATTACATATTCAGACTGTATAACATGTCAGGTTAATAGCGTAACACCAAATTTAGAACTATGATTTAATTTTGGTTTGTTATAGTATTGTGGTTGTGAAGTTATTTTTGTTCATAAAGAGGAACTTTTATGCTAAGAAACTATTTTTACATGCTTAAATTTTAGAGGGAGAGACACTCAAGTTGAAATTTTTAATACCGATTCTTTGCCTGTTGGGGAGAATAATTTGAGTTAATTTTTAAAAGTTGTTTTGGAGATTGACAAAGGTTAAAACAACAACAAAAGGTGTTTTCCTTATAATTTCAGAGGGTTCTGGGCTTTAGTAATGATTTTGTTTTGTAATAGCTCACTGAAGATGAACATGAAAAGAATCTAAGAGGAACAAAAAACAAACCATACGTGTACTGTTTCCATTTAAAAAAACCCATGAAACAGTTTTAATTGTGAACACACACAGAGATATTCATTTTGCCTTCACTTTCCTGGACACACCCAGGCACAGATTCATCATTCAGCTACTCTGATGAAAAATAACAGCAATAAGTAACCTATATACATAAATCTGATTCCAAAGTGGGTACTCTCAACCATTATACTCTATTGCTTCTACATGTCACAGGGTGCTCTTATTTATTCCTGTATCTAGTCAAAGCCTTCAAGTTGTTGCTTCTTTTTCTATCTTGCTTAATTGGGCTGAAAAACCTATATATGGAGATTTGAAGATTTCTTTCATCTTTCTCCTTTGAGACCAGAATAGGTATAATAGCCAGATCTCACCCTTTTGTGTCCCCATCAAATACCTGAATGCGCCAAAGACATACCTGTTTCCAAAGCTGAAAGAATACCCAGTCCGAATGGCAGAAAGGTTAAAAAGGAAAGAGTACATCAGAAGCTTTGTTTTTTAGGCCATAAGGCCTCCACAACTTCTGACCATAAACTCTAAAGACTTCAGTTCTACTAGGTTCATCATCCTTTAGTCCTTCCCCCTGAAATGTATCCATTCTCTCCATCCCTAGCACTTCGCCTCATACCTAGTAAGTACTTTGTTGAATGAATGAACAAAGGGACAGTTAGATTTGCTGAATAAAAATCACATTTGAGTCTGACATATTATTTGTATGAGTAGGTATTTCAGACATATGATATAGATGATGTTATTTCCCTTGTGAATGTGTAAACTACTTGAGTTAAGCCTAGCTCAGTGCTAGCACATAATAGATGCTCTATAAATAAGTGACTGAATTAATAACTATTAGTCAATTATCTAATTCTGTTTTGTCCATTAAAATCTAGTCAAGTCCCGGGCTTCCTAGGTGGTGCAGTGGTTAAGAATCCGCCTGCCATTGCAGGGGACACGGGTTTGATCCCTGCTCCAGGAAGATCCCACATGCCTCAGAGCAACTAAGTCCGCGCACCACAACTACTGAGCCTGCGCTTTAGAGCCCGTGAGCCACAACTATTGAGCCCATGTGCTGCAACTACTGAAGCCCACGCAACTAGAGCCCGTGCTCCACAACAAGAGAAGCCACGGCAATGAGGAGCCCTCGCACCACAACGAAGAGTAGCCCCACTCGCCACAACTAAAAAAGCCCGTGCACAGCAAAAGGAGACCCAACACAGCCAATAAAATAAATAAATTTATTAAAAAAAAATCTAGTCATCCCCTTTAAATAACAACAAAAATCTTTATAATTATGGAAAATTTAAAAATGACATAAATACAATATACCCATGACCCCCCACGTACCTATTATCCAGCTTCAACAATTTTCAATCATTTTTCCACTTTTGCTTTATCTTTCCCTCTTTACAATCTCCTTATGCTCTTAAGCAAGTGGAAGGTTGCATCACATGTTAATCTAGTGGCATCAGATTAACATATGGTCAAGTCCATATATTAAAAACAATCAGTGTACACCCAAACAAAAATATACCCCTCTTAGTTAATAAGGAGAGCTCAAATCCATATAGTAAGCACTATCTAAAGGTCATGCCACTTATTAGCTTCGTGGCCCTGAGAAGGTATTCAACCTCTTAGAGCCTTGGTTGCCTCATTAGAAAAGGAGAAACTAAGACTGTTATGAGGCTTAAATGTGGAGGATAAATATATGTGAACCTCCCAATACTGTACTAAATAACTGTTTCTTTTAAAAAAGCTATATTGAGATAAAATTCCCATATCCCCAAATTCACCCATTTAAATTGCACAATTCAGTAGCACAATTCAATAGCGTTTAGCATATTCAGAGTTGCGTGAGCATCATCACAATCAATTTTAGAAATTTCCATCACCCCAAAAAAGAAGCCCACACTCCTTAACCTTCATCCTCCCCCACAATATCCCTAGCCTCCCCAGCCCTAGGAAGCAACATATCTACGTTTTGCCCCTACAGATTGGCTTATACTGGATATTTCATATAAAGGGAATCATACAACATTGTCCTATGTGACAATAAATGTTTCTGGAACTAGATATTTTAAAAGTCAAATATGTGGTACAACGCAATGAGGTCAGAGAGATGGAAAAGGCTGAAAAAGGGAGACTGAGATTTTTATCTATCTATCTATCTATCTATCTATCTATCTATCTATCTATCTATCATCTATCTACTGTAAGCCAGGCAGATATGTACTAGGGAATATTACTGAAGTGCTGTGGGGATGGTAAGGGGTAGGAAAATAGCATGTGTAGTGTTACATGAGAACAGGTGGGTAGTTAGTGAAATTCTCCTCTGAGTCCTTCACTTTCCTCATTTAAATGGGAAGAAAGATCATCATGAGACTGAGGATGGGGAGTTTACAGAGAGAACAAAGTGTGAAATAATTGTTTAGGAGAGTGGGAAAGAATGAACCAGGAAGGTATAGTATGATTGTCTGGCAGAATTAAAGACCCACTTGAGGTTCATGGTCATGAATTTAAAATGAGATCAGTCAGAAGGGTTTAAAATTTTTCTGCAGCCATATTTAGCCGCAAAAATGCAATCACATAAGCAAAAATGTAGGAAGAGAAGAGATTAATTTAAACAGGGTATATTCTTACTCATGGCTTTAACTGTACCTACTGTATTGACGACTCCTAAATTCTCCATTTCTAGTGCCACTGAAATCTCCTAACAGAAATCTTGAGGTGATTTCACAGTCAAAGCTCTAGTAGAAGGAACTTAGATAGAAAGAGAACATTTGATCAATACTGGTTATGAGAAAGGCATTCTACTATGTGCTTTACCTATGTTATCTCACTCATAACTCTTCTCATAATAACCAACTTCATTTTACAGAAAACTGAAATTCCCAAAGATTAACATAAGGTGAAACTGGGACTAAACCATAAGTATGACTCTGACTTTTTACTCTATCATAGTATTTACCTCTTCTTTTTATAAATATGGCAGTTGGGGATAAGAGATATTAAATGATTTGCCCAAAGTCAAACTGTTCTCTAGTGGTACAGATGTTGTCTCCCAGATGAATGCTCTCTGAGCATCACCACTGTTAAACTCTCTCTTACACTTCCTGCTCTGTCATCTCTATGCTCAATCTGTAACTAGGTTAGAAAGCTGTTTTCTTCAATTTTTTTCTGATATCTATTATCTTTTATCTATTTTCTTCCCCTCTGCTTTAATATTATAGTTTGGGCCCTCATCACTGACACATAGATTACTCTAACAGGCTCCATCTATTTCTCCTCAACCTATTTACATATGAGCTAGTCACTTCTTTTCTGAGATTCTTACATATAAACTATAAATAATAAAATATCCACAGTACAGAATTGTGAAGATTAAATAAGCTCACTTATCACAATGAATAATTATCAATAAGATCAATAATTATACACTGTAAAATCCTACTGAAATGTAAGCTATTATTATCTTAAGATTTATGAGGGGCAGATGCTACAACTTACCTTTATTCTACATTTATTTTACCTTGGCTCTAGGCATCTGGTACAAGTTCAAATACATACTTAGTTGGCTGATTTCTTGCCAATCTTCCATACTCCTACTAACATTATCTAATAGACCAATCTGATCACGTACAATCTCCTTTATGATAAAGCCTGAACACCAAAGCTATAGTATAATTAAGCGTGGTCTTATTTAATTATAGAGTGTATAGCATGACTAAGTCCTGTATAATCCAAGTAGAGATGCTGCTGATGAAAAACCCTATGTTCTGCCACAGAGAATCTTCTAACATCATACTATCCTTTCTGTGATTCTCTAACTGTCCATCATCTATCTAAATGCAGCCAAATGTCACCAGTTTGGTATAGTCTTCCTGACTCTCTCCTCTACTTGCATGCATCTCATAATCCCATAAATTTAATTCCTCATTTTCATAATAGCAGTCATTCCTCAGTTCTGTAATTGCTTATACGATAAGTACCTCCCCACCCCAAGTCTGTGAGGAAATATATTTTGGGGCAACTATAGAGTTAAAGAGAGGAAAGTTCTTCTTTATAGAAGAATTCCAGCTGAGCAATGCAGAAAAAGTTAAAACAAAATAAAACTGGAATATAACCATTTGCAAACCTCTTATGAAAAAAGTGACTAGGAAAAAATCATCAATGGCTACAAAACAGTGGTTCTCAATCCTAACTGTACTTTAGAATCACTTGGGAACTTTTCAAATATACTTCTGCCTAGGCCCCACACCCAGAGATTATGGTTCAGCTGGTCAGGGGTATAGGCTCACTGTTATTTTTTAAAGCTCCCAGATGATCCTAATATGCAGCCAAGGTTAAGCATCACTGCCCTAAACTATGCTGTAGATGGGGACCTTTCTAATAAGTGGATCAGGATGATAGCACTGAATCTACTGATTAACCTTACAGTTACTAAAAATGGGGGACAGACATTATATGTCTCCTTATATGATGCAATAGGAAGAACAAAGCACCAGTTATGTGCCAAAGAACTGAATCAGACTCTAATCAGGACTTTAGATCTAACTACCAGTCTACAGAAAATACGTGGTCATGTAATGAGACATTAAAAGGATGTAATTGGCCAAATCTAAAATGTGGGAAAATCAACAGGACAAAATACCCTGGGGTCTCTTTAACAAATAAATAGCATGGAAAACGTGTCTGTGTGTATGTGTGTTTATGTGTGTATAAGAAACTTAAAATTAAGTGATGCAAGAGACCAAATGGAGTGTATAAAAATACATGTTTAATGAACAGGTGAATGAATGAATGAATGCTAATTAGAGAGAAAAGACCCATCATTACAAATGATGAATTATTAAATCTTGTACCTTGAAAAGCAGGGCCAGATGTGGAAAAGGATGTGGAAGCATAATAATTTTGATATGTGAATTAGTGAAATACTTCTGTTTCTGTCATGGTCACACAGAACATTTTCTAAAATATTTCGATGGACTTAACGTTTGGTTTTTAATTTATACTTCTATTTTCCTTAAGATTTTGAGTAAAGAGAAAAATAAAAACAAATCATTATGGGTCAAATATGACCACTGTTTTTCTAATGAAGATGAGATACAGTTGTTCTGTATTAGAGCTGCCCAACAAAATTTTCTGTGATGATAGAAATGTTACATATCTGTGTTGTCTAAAACTACAGTCAGAAACCATACATGACTACTGGACGCTTGAAACGTGGCTACTGTGACTAAGGAACTGAATTTTAAATTTTTAAAAATTTATATAATTTAAATCTAAATAGCCACAGGTGGCCATCATCAGACAGCACAGTTCTAGATGACTGTAGCTCTCCTTTCTATCTGCAATATTTCCCCCTTCCTTTTGACCTAATTAAATCACCACATCCCCTATTAGCAATATAAGATCTTGAAGCACAATGTACCTTTCCTTTCATACATGTATTACAATTGCAATTTTACCTCACTTTGTGTGATTATTTCATTAACTTCTGTTTCTCCAACCTGATTCTCTAGGAGGGAGTTTGCAATGTTCACCATTGCATTGCTGTCACTACAGTGACAATCAAATATTTATTAAGTAAATGTTACTATTAGGCAACATCGTGCAGTTGAGTTTTTGTGATATATGAAGGCTTTTACATTTCTTACGGTTCCGTGTGATCTGATCCAAAATTTAGATCATCCTTTAACACGCATATAATATACATACAAAAGTGGAGAGAACTGTACCATGAACCCCCAGGTAAACACCACCCAACTACAGAAATCAGAAATTTACTGATACCACTTGTTTTATACATACCCTTGCCCCTACCTTTACGCCTTGTTTATTCTGAAGTAAATCCCACATATCATTTCATCATATTATTATACATTTCAATAAATGTTTCTAAAAGACAAGAATTCTAATTTTTTAACTGTAGCACTATTTACATAACTGAAACAAGAATCACCACTTATCCAGTCAGTGTTCCAATTTCCTCAGCTGGCTGAAGGTTTCTTTTTCCCCAAACACGTGAAGAAACTGAGTTATTACTCTTAGGGTCTCTCACATCCTGAATTTGGTTGACGTGAATCCCCATGGTATTGTTTAACAAAACTTTGTTCCATATTTCCTGTAAACCTGGAGCTGGACCTACAGATTTGATGTGATTCAGCTTCAGTTTTGTTAGAAAGAACACTCTATAGGTGGTGTTAACATCCTCTAAGAGGTACGTAATGCCTGCTTGTCTGTCTTTATGGGCTATGGGTGATCACTGTCAGATCTATTATCTCATTAGGAGTTTGCAAAATAATGATACTCTAATTATATCATTTTTTTTTCATTTATTAGGTGGAATCCTTCCTTAGAGAAAAATTTTTTGGTTAATCAAAGTTCATGTGTGCAAAAAAAAGTTAAATTCTCCGTGCTTCCCTTTTACCACTTTCAAATATTTAGTTGGGTCTCTAACATTCTCCAGGTGTGACCAGTAACTTTTTTAGTATCATTATTACACATAGATTTTAATAAGTTTGATGAGATTCAATATATTACAATTGGTATTATTATTAGTGTTCAAACTGTCCCCTTCTTTGGACAGCGGGAGTTTCAAGTTAGCGCCTGAGTCCTTTTGATATCAGTCACTTATCTGTAATAGCTTTCTTGCTTTAACATGATGTCCAGTCTCATCATGTATATTTCTTGCCCCAGGCTTGGAATCAGACATTTCTCCAAGGAGTGCTAATGGTATTTAAGACCTCAACCTGGGCTCCAGGCATGCTAATTTCTACTAGGTTAATCAATGTCTAGAGAGGCCTTTTGAGTAGGAAGAGGTGGGAAGTAACACCACCCCCCTTTTTTTCAAGAGAAAATATAATTCATATTATTATTTATAACTGAAACTTAAGATTACAAGATTTTCCTACCAAAATTATAGCTGGCTTCTTAGCAAAAGCTGACAAGCTGATCCTAAAATTCATATGGAAAATGCAAGGGACTCAGAATAGCTAAAACAATTTTGAAGAAGAAAGAAAAATTTTTACTTCCAGATTTCAAAATTTACTATGATGCAAGAGTAACCATGACAGTGCAGTATAAGAACAGACATATATATATCAATGGAACAGACCTGAGAGTCCAGAAATGCACCCTCATATTTATAGTCAATTGATTTTGACAAGTGTGCCAAGACTATCAATGGGAAAAGAACAGTTTTTTCAGCACTGTTGGACAACTGGATACTCACATGCAAAAGAATGTTGCTGGGTCCCTACCTCACATCATATATAATTAACTCAAAATGGATCAAAGACTTAAATGTAGGAGTTAAAAGTATAAAACTCTTAGAACAAACACAGGAATAAATCTTGGTTACTTTGATTTAGGCACAGCCTTCTTAGATGACACATAAAGACACAAACAACAGACAAAAAAATAAATTGAACTTCATCAAAATTAAAAACTTGCATGCTTCAGGGTCTTTCTGAAGACTCCATACTCCCAATGCATGGGGCCCGGGTTCGATCCCTGGTTAGGAACTAGACCCCGCATGCATGCCGCAACTAAGAAGCCCGCCTGCTGCAACTAAGACCCAGCACAACCAACCAACCAACCAACCAAATAAATAAATCTTTAAAAAAAAAAAAAACCAGGGCTTCCTAAGTGGTGCAGTGGTTAAGAATCTGCCTGCCAATGCAGGGGACACGGGTTCAATCCCTGCTCCGGGAAGACCCCACATGCTGCGGAGCAACTAAGCCCGTGTACCACAACTATTGAGCCTATGTGCTGCAACTACAGAAGCCCATGCACCTAAAGCCCATGCTCCGCAATAAGAGAAGCCACGGCAATGAGAAACCCGCTCACCGCAAAGAAGAGTAGCCCCCGTTCGCATCAACTAGAGAAAGCCCGTGTGCAGCAACGAAGACCCAATGCAGCCAATAAGTTAATTAAATTAATAAAAAATAAAACACAAACAGCAACATTTAAAAAAAAAACAATAACAAACCCAAAACCAAAACACCTGCATGCTTCAAAGGTCATCATCTAGTATGTGAAAAGACCACCCACAGAATGTGAGAAAATATTTGCAGACCATATATTTGATAAGGGACTTGTACCTAGAATACATAAAGAAATTTTACAATTCAATATAAAAAGACAACACAACTTTAAAAATGGGCAAAGGATCTAAACAGACATTCTCCAAGGACACACAGCCAACAGACATTGTGAAAAGATGCTCAACATCACTAGTTGGGGAAACACAAATCAAAACCATAATGAGATTCTACTTCACATACACTAGGAAGACTATAACCAATAAGACAGATGATAACAAGTGTTGGTGAGAAACTGGGACCATCATATGGTGCTAGGTGGAATGTAAAACGGTGGATCTGTTTTAGGAAAACAGTCTGGCAGTTCCCCAAAAGGTTGAACATAGAGTTACCATACGACCCAGCAATTCCACCAGTACACAAATTATGTTCATGGCAGCATTATTCACAATAGTTAAAAAGTGGAAACAACCTCAGGTGTCCATTAACTGATGAATGAATAAATAAAATATGGCACATCCATACAATGGAATATTAGTTGGCAATAAAAAGGAATGAAATACTGACACATGCAACATGGATGAAGCTTGAAGACACTACATTAAGTGAAAGAAGCGAGTCACAAAGGTCACACATTAATGCTTCCATTCATAGGAAATGTCCAGAACAGGCAAATCTATACAAGAGAGGAAGTAGACTAATAGTTACATGGAATTGGAAAGGACTGGGGTGGGTTGGGAGGAAGAGTGACTGCTACTGGGTACAAGGGTTTTTTGGGGGGTTGAAGAGAAGGTTCTACAATTGATTGTGGTGACTGGTGGTTACATAATTGTAAATATACTAAAAAGCAATGAATTGTACACTTTAAATAGGTGAATTATATCTCAATAAGGCTGTTATTAAAAGAAAACTTTTAGATAAATTTCTATTTTTATGCACACACATACACAAGATTACAGTGTTTTACACTTAATTCTTTTGATTTTATGTTTGTATCTCTTTTACACTGAAAACCTTGGTTCCTAGTAACATTAATGATTACTTGTCTTATCTATATCTACATCTGTATCTAAATCGAAATCGTATCTGAATAACAATATTGGTATTACCAAAATTAGTAAAAAAGTGTAATTTTTTTGTAGTTCTTTTTATTTCTAAGCTGTATCCTACCTAGGAAGCATAGTCAAAATTCTGTGGTGTAAAGTTATTTGATATATTTCCTGAGTGTTTCAGTCATCAACTTATACACAGGTTTATTTGTTTCATTTTAGTTATTTTTTTAGGGATCACCCTCCCCCCCATTTCAATTTAGTTTTATAATTACATATAATATTTATATGGTTACAATGTCAAAACAAGGTATATTCAGAGAAGTCTAGCTTCTACCCTTGTCCCTTTCAATCTGTTTTTTTTCTCTTCTCCTATTGGTAACCATTTTATCTATTTTATGGTTTATTCCTTCATTTTAAAACAAATTATAAGCAAATACATAAACACATAAATGATAGCATACTATATATATTTGATACTGCCTTTTTAAAAAAACATTATATCCTGGAGATCACTGTTATAGAGAAGTATTCATTCCAATAGCTGCAAAAATGCAAAAGCCTTTCAAATATTTAATAGCAATAGTACAGATGGTCACAGCATGATTTTCATTCTGTGAAAAGGAAAACTCCCTCCTTTTTTTCAGCTGCATAGCACTTCGTTAAGTGAGCCTCGATATCCAACATATGGATGTACTATATAATTTATTCACCTAGTTCACCAACAGACATTGGTTGGATTCAGTATTTTGATATAATTACAACATATAAGACCAAAAAGATAGGGCTGCTGTCTTCATATTTTTGCCAGTGTATCTTTGGGATAATTTTCTAGAAGTGGAAATGCTGAGTCAAAGAGCAAACCCATGAGTAACTTCCCCTAATATTGCCACATTCCTCTCCATGGAAGTGGTTCTATTTTGTATTCTCACAAGCAATGTGTGAGAGTGCCCATTTCTCTACAGCTCAATGAACAGTAAATGTTGTGGAATTGTTGGATTTTTGCCAATGTGATAGGAGAAAAATCACATTGGCGAAAATTACCTCAGTAGTTAGTCTAATTTTTTCTTAATGCGTGAAACTAAACATCTTTTCATATGTTTAAGGGCCATTTGCATTTGTTTTTCTGCTCATATCTTTTGTTCATTTTTCTAGAGTTGTTGGTATTCTCTCTCCTTTAAAAGATCTTTATATGTCATGGACAATAATAAGCAGCAAATATTTTTTCCAATTTTTCTTCTGTTTTTTTACTTTGCTCAGTTTATTCTGCCCCCAATTTTTCTTATGATTTATGTAATCATATTGCTTTTGGATTCTGAATCATAAGAAACATTTCACCATTTCCAGGATATGGAGGAATCACTCATGTTTTCTTCTGTTATTTATATGGATTCACTTTTTTGATTCATTTGAATTTACCTTGGTGTATGGTGTGAAGAATGGAATAATTTTTGACTTGTACTAATATATTTGAGTAAGGCTAGTACTTTGCTGGCTTTATAGTTTGTGCATATGTATTTATTCACCTATTCGGTCTAGGGAAAAAAATCAAAATTGCTCTGAGGCTAGGGAATTTTATATTCTGTGTTAGAAAATAAAAAGTTCCATTTTCACAGAATGAAAATCACACTGTGACCTTCTGCACTACTGCTATTAAAAACTTTGAAAGGCTTTTTGCATTTGTGAAACTACTGGCATAAACTATACACTTTCCTAGTAACTGTGCCAGGTAAGATAAAATTAAACCAAAGATAACCAATTCCTGGATTAAAGACACATTAATTAAAATTAAGGTTAAAAAGTGAAAACTAAGATTAAAGGGGAGCCTCACACAAGATAAGTGCTCAGTGTCTTTTTAAGTGAAATTTAATCAGTGTGATTTTGTGGCTAGTTCTTGCTGTCTTGGGAAAAAAATGAAAAGAACTGCAAAGGCTTCGAGGTTCAATTCTGAAAGTTTATTAGCAATATCACCCATTATTATTAATGTTAGCAATTTTTAAATTAATCCTTCCTCACACTGACATTATGTGACAAATGTATATTGGTATCTTCATGAAAAAATTAAATGGCTGATTCAATAGCACAATTAGTACTTATACCAACTAGAAACTAATATCACAGCTTATTTTGTTACTGAGAGGAAAATGTACAGTACTGAAAATAATTTAAGAGATATTATTTAAATGCACGTCTGTTATGTGGTAAGTTCTGGAGAAATTTTTTAAAAGAATCAAAATTTCTAAATAAGAAAAAAAGGGCAGACTGTAAATGTCAGGTCTCTAGGACAATAAAGTCTCACTCTTTCACTTTAACCACTCAAGTCTATGATGAATTATTATTTAATAAATGGCTTCACTTTTGATCTATAATAAAGAGAGTCAGGAAAAGAATAGATGATAACATCAATGAATATCTATAGTCCCAACCTTCTCCTTAAGTAAGGTTTTTAATTTCAACTTGATCACAAAAACAAAAAGATGGCCTCAACTTCAGCATTGAGAATCTCCCTCTCTTTCAGGTAGTGATATTAATGAGCTGGGAAATTATTAGGATATAGGCAAGAAGAGAGATGGCAAAAGTCCTAAATGACATATTGGCTATGGAAAACTATTCACTGTTGGCTGTGGAAAACCTACATTTTAGAGATGAGGAAGCTAGAGCTCAGATTTTGTGACCTGAACAAAGTCATACTGGTTAATGGCAAAGCCAAAATCAGGCTTCAGGTCTTCTGACTCTGAGTCAAATTCTCTTTCTAGTATACCATTCGATTGGTCAGATTAGATAATAGGGGAAAAAAATGTGAAGCTGGCTCAGTGTAAATATGTATTCTGTATCAAGCTTAGAAGTTAAACCTAGTTTTAAACATTCAATTCCATTCTTTTCTATTATTTAAATTATTGAGAAATCACGATATGAAGAAGTTCAATTGTTTTCACTTCTGCCTAATATATTCTTTTTCTCTACATTTGAATCTTAGGACGTAATTACTTTTCTAACAAAAAATTATTACCTTATTGCATATAAAACTCATCAAAACAAGATTCTGTAAACATTACTTACGGTATGAGACTAAAAGGATAATTATACTATAGGATCCACTCTAAATACAGAGAATATTTCATAAGCGCTTTTAATTAACTTATACGATTTCAAATTAGAAGACTGAAGCTAAGGTCAAATTCAAGTTTAAAAAATACTGATTATCTACCTGTGCTAGAGTCAGAGGATATGAATTCAGAATCAAAAATATGTACTTCTAGCCTTAGGGACTAAGCTTATTTAGGCCATACTCCTTATCAAAGAAAGTTAAGTCTCAGTAGCCTCCTACACAATTATTCAATATTTTTTATGAAAATAAGACAAAAGGGTTTTTCTAAAATATAATACAAAGATCTAAACTTAAAAAAAGTTCTAAAGTTTCTTAAATTACTGAGGACACAATTAAATTATATTGATAGATGCTAACTCCAGTTTTATGAAATTCTTAATGGTAAGATCATCTTATTTCAATAATACAGCACTTATAATATTCCAAAATACTTTTAAGAGATAGAACCTAGATCTCACATTACCTGTTTGAAATGAAGGGTCCACATCTACCCCTGGTTTCTCTTTCCTAAATTTGGGAGATTGTTCCTAGGAAAAGGAGACACGTACCTTTCCATGACAGCCAGGCACTCCTTTCTCCAGGTAAATCGACTCCCCCGTCGTAGTCGGAAGGTGCCAGATGTAGCTGAGACTGGGGGAGGTGTTTGTCTCCATTCCGGGTCCTCTATTGGAATGGGCGCTGGTCTCATACTTAGCGTAGCCCCTTAAAATAAACAATACATTTTTTTTGCAATTATCTTGCAACTTACTAAAAACCAATATGACAAATATAGCATGAAATCAACAATAAACTTTTGCCCCTTCACTGGAACTTGCAGGCCCAATACATTTGATATTTATATTTTTAAAAGATTATCTGACCAAAATAAAAATCCAAGGAGACAAAAACTCTTCCTTAAAAAGATCTAGAGTCTATCATACAGAGTGAAGTAAGCCAGAAAGAGAAAAACAAATACTGTATGCTAACTCATATATATGGAATCTAAAAAAATGGTACTGATGAACCCAGTGAAGAGGCAAGAATAAAGATACAGATGTGGAGACCAACTTGAGGACACGGGGCGGGGGGGGGGGGGGGGGGGGGGAGGTGGGACGAAGTGAGAGAGCAGCACTGACATATATACACTACCAAATGTAAAACAGATAGCTAGTGGGAAGCTGCTGCATAACACAGGGAGATCAACTCGATGATCAGTGATGATTTAAGAGGGGTGGGAAGGAGTCACAGGAGGGAGGGAATATGGGGATAATAAATACATGGGAATGTATAAATACAGCTGATTCACTTTGTTGTATAGCAGAAAAGGGCACAACAGTGTAAAGCAATTATACTCCAATAAAGAGCTAAAAAACAAGTCCATTATTATTTCATTTATCTATTCTATTCTATTCTATTCTATTCTATTCTATTCTATTCTATTCTATTCTACTCTATTCTATTCTATTCTATTTTTCGCCATGCCTTGCAGCTTGCAGGATTCTAGTTCCCTGACCAGGGACTGAACTCACGTCCTCAGCAGTGAAAACCTGGAGTCCCAACCACCAGACCACCAGGGAATTCCCCCATCATTATTTTAAATGTCATTTTTTTTTTCAGTTAGTCATTTGTCTTTTACCTTTTTTTATGTCAATTTTTGAAACAATGCTCAAAATCTATCTTTTCAAGGGAATAAGGACATATGGTCTTTGGCCCAGTAACAACTTAGAGTATCTTCCTTTGAAAAATTTCTCTTGAAATTCCTATTTGACAGTTTTAATCTTTCTGAACAATATATCCTACATGCTTAGAACCTTTCATTACCATTCAAAAGACTTTTTGTTGAGAAAATGGAGCCCTTTAAACAATGAGTGCAGGTAGGAGATGAATTTAACCCTAATTGTTCCAAATTCTTTAAAAGAGTCAAATATAGCATCAAGAAGAGATATCTGATACGTTTTTAGTCTATTAACTAAATCAGATCTCCATAAGTCTACTACCTGTTAGTGCTATACCATTTTTTTTTACCCCTTTAATGTAATAAAACCAATGGAAAAAAATGTACAACTGAGATATTATACTAATTCAGACTAGCCTTTTCTCAGCCTGAACTGGTGATAATGCACGTATGTATGTATTTCTTTCTTCATAACAGGAATTACACTTTATTTATTGTATCTTGCAATTAGTACCATGGGTAGTGTTTCTACTACACAGAGATTTGTTTCTTGATGTCCCCTTAATGGCTACATCTTTATATGCACTGTCTCATACAGATATCCAATATTTTACCCAATTCTGATTTTCCTTTCCAAACCTGTTGTCCTGCAGTCTTTCCCATTCAAGTAGATGTCATCCCTGTTCTTTAAATTGCTCAGCTCAAAAATCTCAGGTTCACTTTCGACTCTGCTATTTTTTCCCACATACTATACATCTAATCCACAGGCAAATCCTGTCAACTTTATCTTCAAACTTTATCCAGAATCAGACCAATTTATATTATCTTCACTGCTACCACTTTAAAGTAAGACAGCATCATCTCTCCCAAGCATAATTTTCTGGGGTAGGTTCCAAGGATGGCCCTTCACAATAAGTCACACCTCCTGGTAATAATGCCGTTGAATCTGGGCTGGTCCTGTGACACGTTCTGACAACAGAAAATGGAAACAATCTGAGGCTAAGGAGCTTTGCAACTTCTGACTAGATATCCTGGAATGCTTGTTCTAGGGGAAGCCAGCTGCCATATAAGAAGTATGACTACCCTGAGACCATCATGTTGTAAGGAAGCCAAAGCTAGCCACATGGAGTTAAAGATGCCCAGTCTGCCTCCAGGTGCTCCCATGAAACCCACCCAGGTGCCAGACATTTGAGGAAAAAAGCCAGTTTGGTCATTCTAGCTGCAGCAGACACCATGTGGAGAACTACAGAAACCAGCTAACAGAAATAAGGCCCTAGACATACAGTCCCAATATAGTTGTGTGGTAGCCAGCTTCCAAGGTGGCTAAGGATCTTCACCTCCTGCTAATCACCCTGTTGTACCAGGATTAGTTTACGTGACCAATAACATATGGTAGAACTGATGGTATGCCACTTTCGGGGATTACACTGTAGAATACAGCGTGGTGTCTGTGTTGCTGCTCTGGCTCTTGGATCACTTGCTCCGGGGAAAACTAGCTGCCATGTAGTAAGAACACTCAGGAAGCCAATGGCAAGGCCCATGCAGAGGACCTGATATCTCTGGCCAATAGGCAATAAAGAACTGGGGCCTGCCAAGACTCATGGGAATGACCTTAGAAGTAGACTGTCCTGCCCTGGTGACCGCAGCCTCATGAGAACTCTGAGCCAGCACCTCCTTAGCTGAGCTGCTCTTGAATTCCTGACCCACAGAAATTGTGAGATAATAAATTGTTGTTTTCAACTGCTAAGCCGTGGGGTAATTTATTACACAATAATATAGAACTAATAGAAGACATCATAACCACCTTCAGTTGTTTACTTCCCCAATTCCCCAACACAATGAGTACTGTTACTAATTATTCATATTCATAAATTTGGCAGGCAAAAAAATTCTCTTTAATATAAAAATTTCACTGTTAGTAAGAATTAGCATCTTTTCCTGTTTTCTGACAATTACTTCTCTTGTGAATTTATTTTTTTCAATTTATTTATTGGCTACGTTGGGTCTTCGTTGCTGCTGTGCGGGCTTTCTCTAGTTGTGGAGATCGGGGACTACTCTGTTGCAATGCGCGGGCTTCTCATTGCGGTTGCTTCTCTTGTCGTGGAGCACGAGCTCTAGACTTCATTAGTTGTGGCACGTGGGCTCAGTAGTTGTGGCTTGCAGACGCTAGAGTGCAGGCTCAGTAGCTGTGGCACACAGGGCTTAGTTGCTCCGCAGCATGTGGGATCTTCCCTGACCAGAGATGGAACTCGTGTCCCCTGCATTGGCAGGCGGATTCTCAACCACTGCACCACAAGGGAAGTCCCTCTTTTGTGAATTTATATCTTTTGTCCTTTTTTTCTTTTGAGTTATTCCTCTTATTGGTGTGTAGATACCACACCAATTGCTAGCCATAAAGATTGCAACTATTTTTTTCCAGTTTGTCATTTGTCTTTTTATTTATGGTGTGTTTTGTGATCTTAATTTTTATACAGTCAAATCTGTTAATCTGTTCTTTTATGGTCAATGCATTTTGTATTATTCAGAATATTTTTATAGTTTTCACTTTTCTTTAAACTCTTACGAGATAAATGATTCCTGTCAAGTGTGATGCAAAGTAAATATTTGACTTCTTCCTCAAATGGGCAAGTGTGTCACCAACACAAGACATTAGAGACTAATGGCTTAAAAGGTGTGACACATTCTGGCCTTCTGCCATCGTTTAAATAAAAGTTTTACTGGCACACAGCCACACTCGTTCATTTACATGCTGTCTCTTTTTGGTACTATAATGGCAGAGTTGAGTAGCTGTGACAGAGACCACACAGCTTGCAAGGCTTAAAATATTTACTATCTGGCCCTTTACAGGAAGAGTTTGCTGACCCCCAATTTAAAAAATTCCTGGCCTAAACACTATAAAACTCTAAACTGAAACTTTTCTTTAAATAGTTCAAGAAAGAGGGTTCCATTCTGCCAAAATAACTGGGCCCAATTCAAAGTTAACAAAGTTTAAGCATAAGAAGGAACCATGGGGCTAGAGGGTTTCAAAGTCCCTCTTTCGGTACTTTTCTGAACGCAAGCAGGATTGACAGCATAACGAGGGAATCTGGAGTCTACCTAAATTAGATCATATAAACTTTATTCTGCAGCCATGATAAAAGGTCCAAAACGGAGTCAAACTTGCTACCACAGCTGATAAAGACAGGTAGAAATGAGCTGGGTAAGGCAGCAGGGCCTCTCTTCCAAGGTCTGGCTCTGGTGAAAGAATAGAGAGTTTCAGGGCTTCAGTGGGTGGAGGATGAGAAATAGGTCAGTGAGTTGCTATGGCCATACCTGTAACTGTGGCATGCTTTCTTAGAGTGATAAATGGGCACAAATAAAACAAAGAATACAAAGAATCTTAACTGAATCATGATGTTGAAGGAAATAAGTCAACTGATAATAATGGTTCTTTCCTAGTATTAGGGTTTAGCAGTAACATAGCTATGCTTCATTATAATATTCTGTATTGTCCAGGTTTTCTATAAAAAGGAAACTTAGATGAAATAAAATTGGTCAGGAAGGAAAAGAAAGAAGATAGGGAAGGAGAGAAGAAAAGGAGAGAGAGAAGAGAGTAGTGGACTGGTCACTTTAAAAGAAATCAAGGCAATTTATGTACAGAAGGTGGAAACTCCGAATAATTTCAAACTTGTAAACATAATTTGAAACAATATTACATTACTTTTGATGTTTTTTCCTTGTTCCTTTTCCTTTTTCAATGTAGTAGTATTTAAAAACAGCACAAGAGGGAATTCCGTGGGGGTCCAGTGGTTAGGACACCTGTTTTTACTGCGGAGGGTGTGGGTTTGATCCCTGGTTGGGGAACTCAGATCCCAAGAGCTGCGTGAGCTGCCCCCCACCACCCAAAAAGGAAGCACAAGAAACACTCTGGAAACACTATAACAAACACAGATTTGCTCTAGAAACCTGTTCCTCTTGCTTTGGTTGAAACAGATGGAGCACAATGAATAACCCAAGAATGGGTTCAAAATTATGCAGAACAATGTATATAAGACTTTAAACCCCTCTGAAGTAAAACACAGGCATTCTGGGTTGGCTAAAGAACCCACTATTTTTTTTTTCCTGATAGGAAGCATGTTACCTGTGTTCTCTACAGAAACATTTTTTTCCTCCACATTATATCTGAGCCCCCATTAATAAAAAATTTTGCAGATTTATCTAGCAACTCTAAACCCAAGAGAAAAAAAATTCCTAATTTCCTAATTTGCTGATAAATTTTAACACTTTGGTAACTTCTCTTTGCATCTATAATCATTTTCTTGCTTATCAGGGTTACTTTTGGGTGAGCCTTTGCCAATGAGCTAATGAAAGAATGACTACAAGCATGCTATTACTGCTCCATTCACAGACACTAGCTTCTTCAAAAGTAATTTTTCATCTTCCCCCATGTCACACACATGACTTCCCTGAGGCTCTGACACTCTGCAACAGTGAAGGGAGGAGGCATTACTTCTGATCTCCAAATTTTACTTCATGTGCTTGCTGCATAAGCCTCTTGGCAAACTTTGTTTAATTTAGAAATATGCAGAATCACCCCCACGAGCCAAGAGGAACTCATCAAACCTTGTAGGCTATAGTAATGTTTAAATTAGACAAGAAAAAGGACTGTTGAGCTTAATTTGATTAAATAAAGGGGCTTCTGATGTCAACTATGCTGAATTTAATACTGCTTTTTAAAAATAGGCATTTTCTTGTAAATGATTTCATAAGAAACAAGATAAAATGTATTTGATCAGTTTCCATCAGCCTATTTTATTCATATGCCTTGGCAGGCTTTCGGTTATGCTGGGAAATTCTGATGACTGGTCTGTTTATCAGAGAACTGCACTGTATCTACAGGATTATCAGTAAAAATAACCTAAATATCCACTCTATTATTTTTCTTGCTGAGTTCACTAGAAGACAGACTAAAAAAAAAACCTATTCAAATGGATCCAGAGTGGAGAGGTTGAAAAAGAGAAGAACTTCAACCAAGGTATACAGAAAGAAATTCTCTGAGCCCAGGAATAAAGGCACAGAATATACAAATATTTTTTGTTTTCTAAATGCTTAAATTCAGAGGAAACAAAAGTACTTTTTCATTGTGTGAGTTTCCTTAATTTTGCATTTCTTCTCCGAATATAAGCAAAGGGATGGTACCATTTACATTTCTTCTGATGAGCTATCTGTCCTGGACAGAGGAAAAAATATGAAATAAAAGAACTATCAATAAAAATCACTGACATCTTATTTTTCTACCTAACCCTCTCAAAAGCAGGTCTGAACTATGTGAATCTAGGTTCTTCAGTTTTTTTATATCATGAAAGCTATTAACAGGGTAGATTAATTTCTTTTTTGCCTCTCTCCCTCTCCTCTTTTCATTACACTTTATATGTAATTTTGGAATATACAACATAAGTACAAGGTACAAAATTTAGAAAGACACAAAAAGGTTACATAGTTAACAGTGTCCCTGCCACTCCTGTCCTCCCCTTCTCTCAGTTCCCCTCCACAAAGCCATTCTTATCAGTTTCTAATATACCCTTCCAGAGATGTTCCATGTTTATACAATTGTATACACGTGTGTGTTCTTCCTATATAAATGCCAATATATTATATATATAAAGCCACTGTTTTGTACTTTATTATCTTGTGAATTTGATATTATATATAAATTAAATTCATATAAAGCCATCTTTAAAAAAATAGCTAAATAGCCTCCACAGTATTCCATTACATATTATACGGTATAATGTATACCACACATACCATAATGTATACCATATATACCATAATGTATATCATATATATGGTACACATTACACCATAATTTATTTAACCATCTCTCAACTGAGGGACATTTAGTTGGATTCCAATCACCTCTGCAATGACTTGCAAAGAAGATTCTGATGTATTAAAAGCAACTACTGAGTAGACAGTGGATAAACTATTCTTAGATGCTAATGTAATTTTAGTTTATCTTATCACACAATATTAATTTGGAACTATCATCTTATAATAGTTCCAAAAGTGTCCATGAAATAAGAAGAATATAATTCTTTAGCTAAAACCAAAGGTTATTTTAAACTCAGTAAAATAAAACCACATTTATCTAGAAAAAAATTCTATACCATATTAGCTCTTTTAATAAGGTGAAACTGCAAAGAAAAACTTTTTAAAAAAATTAAATTTCAACTGGTAATATCCAATTACTGTTGACACAACAAAAACGACCCATTACAAACGTATCTTCTTTTCAGCTCACTTTAAATTACATCTTACAGAAAACTAAAAACTAGAATAGAAAGGACTAGACTAGAAAGCTAGAAAGAACTCAGAACTAGAATGGATTTGACTCTCAAATAAAAAATAGGAAGTCCTCCAAAGGAGGCAAGGATATACAATGGAGAAAAGGCAGCCTCTTCAATAAGTGGTGCTGGGAAAACTGGGCAGCTACATGTAAAAGAATGACATTAGAACACTCCCTAACACCATACACAAAAATAAACTCAAAATGGATTAAAGACCTAAATGCAAGGCCAGACACTATAAAACTCCTAGAGGAAAACATAGGAAGAACACTCTTTGACATAAATCAAAGACCTTGACAGCAAGGTCTTTTTTGATCCACCTCCTAGAGTAATGGAAATAAAAACAAAAGTAAATAAGTGGGACCTAATGAAACTTCAAAGCTTCTGCACAGCAAAGGAAACTATAAGCAAGAAGAAAAGACAACCCTCAGAATGGGAGAAAATATTTGCAAACGAATCAACAGACAAGGATTAATCTCCAAAATATATAGACAGTTCATGAAGTTCGATGTCAAAAAAAAAAAAAAAAAAAAAACACCCAATCAAAAAATGGGCAGAAGACCTAAACAGGCATTTCTCCAAAGAAGACATATGGATGGCCAAGAGGCACATGAAAAGCTGCTCAACATCACTATTATTAGAGAAATGCAAATCAAAACTACGATGAGGTATCACCTCACACCAGTTAGAATGAGCATCATCAGAAAATCTACAAACAGTAAATGCTGGAGAGGGTGTGGAGAAAAGGGAACTCTCTTCTTGCACTGTTGGTGGGAATGTAAATTGATACAGCCACTATGGAGAAGGGTATGGAGATTCCTTGAAAAACTAAAAATAGAGTTACCATATGACCCAGCAATCCCACTACTGGGCATATACCCAGAGAACATTATAATTCAAAAAGACACATGCACTCCAGTGTTCACTACAGCACTATTTACAATAGCCAGGACATGGAAGCAACCCAAATGTCCATCAACAGATGAACAGATAAAGAAGATGTGGTACATATATACAATGTAATATTGCTCAGCTATGAAAAGGAATGAAATTGGGACATTTGTAGAGACATGGATGGACCTAGAGACTGTCACACAGAGTGAAGTGAGTCAGAAAGAGAAAAACAAATATTGTATATTAACACATCTATGCGGAATATAGAAAAATGGTACAGATCAACTGGTTTGCAAGGCAGAAATAGAGACACAGATGTAGAGAACAAACATATACATACCAAGTGGGGAAAGTGGGGGGTGGGGGGAGAGTTGGGGGCAAATGAATTGGGAGATTGGGATTGCCATATATACATTACTACTAAGAAAAAAAAATCAAATTTTACACTTTAAATATATGCAGTTTATTGTATGTCAATTGTATGTCAATAAAAGTTCTTTTTTTTTAAAGGACAGTTATCTTTTTTAAATTAATTAATTAATTTATTATTTTATTGTCTGTGTTGGGTCTTTTTTTTTTTTGCTGTGCGCGGGCTTTCTTTTTAGTTGCAGTGAGTGGGGGCTACTCTTTGTTGTGGTGCGCGGGCTCCTCGTTGCCGTGGCTTCTCTTGTTGCGGAGCTCGGGCTCTAGGCGCGTGGGCTTCGGTAGTTGCAGCACATGGGCTCAATAGTTGTGGCTCACGGGCTCTAAAGCGCAGGCTCAATAGTTGTGGCACATGGGCTTAGTTGCTCCACGGCATGTGGGATCTTCCTGGAGCAGGGATCGAACCCGTGTTCCCTGCATTGGCAGGAGGATTCTCAACCACTGTGCCACCTAGGAAGCCCCAATAAAAGTTCTTAAAGAAAAAAAAATAGGAAGTCCTTTACATGGGGGACAGTTGGCAATGCAACTTCATTGAAAAGCAAATGCATATATAATTAGGGGAACTTATTCTTAAAAAGAGGAAGCACTATATCCTTAAAGAAAAAACACCTACTAATCAATAGCTGGATGAATGATCCTAGTCCTTTCCCATTTTTCCTGTTAAAACTGGATTCCAATAGTAGTATTCCACAGTTGGCAGTGCTATCGGATCAGCTACAACAATGCTCACATGATAGTCCACCTTCCTGTTTCTAATGAATTCATTTTCCTGGAATCCAAGTCCCTGTCTAAGATTGAAGTCCAGCCCTGAAATCCAGTGTGGGAATTTAGCTTTACTAGCTATGATTAGATTATATGTCAGGCACTGATCTAAGTGCCAAATCCAAGAAACAAAAATCCCTTCTCTTATGGACACTGATTGCCTGACACAGTTGACTAGTGTTTGTCTTCCAAACTCTTCATTGCTCTGCTGTATATATTTTGGAACGTCCTAACAATCCCTCTGATATTCCCCCTGGTAGTCAATTGCTGGCATGTGACCAGGTTTATGAAACCCCTAGGCAAAGTTCCTTATTTACCTAGCCCAACCCTTGCTATCACAGCCTAAGCTGCTCTATTAAATAGAACAAGTGCCAAGTTTTTGTCCCTCTCCATTTGATTTGCTCTGCTGTGAACCACGGGAGAAGTCAGCTCTTTGGGAAGACAGCTTAGAGCTCAGATTGAAGTGCTGCCTCAACATGAATCTTTAGAGTGTGCTGTCCTATATGGTAGCCACTACCACACGTGGTTATTGAGCACTTGCAATATGGCTGATTGGAGATGGCATGTGCTTTAGATGTAAAGTACACATTGTACTTCAAAGAAAAAGAAAGAAAACAAAGAGAGGGAAAGAGAGAAAGAAAGGAAGGACTGAAGAAAGGGAGAGAGAGAGAGAGAGAAAGATTTCAATAACTTCTTAAAGTCTTGATTAAATGAAATGATAATACAAACATAAATATATATTATCAAAATTACTTTTAGCTATTTCTTCTTTTTAAAATGTGGCTACTAGATAATTTAAAATTACATGTCATTTGCGTTATGTTTCTACTAAACTGTCCTGTTTTAGAACATTTAACTAATGGCAGCAACAACAGTCATTATTTTGAGAGGTTTCCCTATATATATAGATACCATTAGAAAAATATCTAAAAGTGGAAGTTCTTTGTAGAAAAACTGCCAGCTAATAAATACTGAAGGAATGCTAGATTACATCATCACCATTTTGCAGTCCCCCATCAGAATAACTGATTCAGGTGAGCATCATCAATGGATACTAAGACCACTGGCAAAAGGTTGTTGCAGAAAAGGCTATTCACCCAGCAGCAAAATAATGTCCTGTAGATTATTTACAACCTGCAAAATAGCATCTGGTGGCCACTACTTTAACAAATAATCAAACTTATTAGCAAATGAGTAGTGCTACAACCTGACATTACATGCCTCTTGACATGTGGTAACATGAGGTAAACATTAGCTACAAAACATTTTGCTCCAGTGTTTTAGTGTGAAAATTTTCAAACATACAGCAACAATGAAAGAATTTTATAGTGAAAATCTGTACCCATACCATCTAATATTTTACTCTACCTAGTTTATCACATACCCATCTCCCTATCCATTTTATCTTGATGTGTTTCAAAGTTAACTGCAGCCATTAGTAAATGTCCTCCCTAAACAATCTATGAAGTACTCTTGCCAAAAAAATTTAACTTGAATCTAATCAAGCCTCTAATCTTAGTTTCCCATGTATGTGAAATACACAGGCTATAGAAGAACAAGTTAGTTGACACTAAGAGGAAATAGAAAAGTCCAGAAATAGAAAAGCCCAGAGACATTCTATAAGATTAGATGGTTTAAGAATTTGTCATGACAGAAAAATTTTAAGTGACTAGATTTGAGTCTAAAGAGGCACAACACATTCCAATTTGTCAACCTAAATTGCATACTATTTAATGAAAAAGAAAAAGCTAATAAATCAGGAGTACAGGATTAACAGATACAAACTACTACACATAAAATATATAAGCAATAAGGATTTACTGTATAGTACAGGGAACTATATTCAATATCTTATAATAACCTATAATGGAAAATAATCTGAAAAAATATATGTATGTAACTGAATCACTTTGCTGTACACCTGAAACTAACATAGTATTGTAAATGAACTATACTGCAATAAAAAATTAATTAATTCTTAAGAAAAGCTACAAAAGACATTCTTGCAACAACTAAAGAAATGTGAATATGGACTGAATATTAAGTGATATTATGGAATTATAATTAATTTTCTTAGATGTGATAGTAGGGACTGTGGTTATGTAGATGATTACCCTTTTTTGCAGGAGATGAATGCTAAAGAGAGAAAGAGTATGTGTTTGTATACAATGCATGCATACATTTTAAAATTTATTCACTTATTTATTTTATAGGGATAAAGCAAATATAGCAACATGTTAACAATTATATCTACGAAGAGGATAAACAGGTATTAGCTGTGCTGGTCTTTTATCTTTTCTGTACATCTGAAATATAGAAAATGGGGGGCTGGGTGGATTAAAAAATTCATTGTGAAGAGATTGATACGGTCTGCTCTGTTTTGTCTGCCTGAGCCTTTCAAAGTGATCTTTGAAAAAAAACAAACCTAACCACAGACACACACATACAAATATGTCTCTTTAACATTAGTTCCACCTCAGAGTCAATACTATTAGCTAAGAGTCTTCAACAAACAATATTCAAACTGATAATTTAGTCTGTAATAAAGGCTTTAATGCTACAGTAGTACAGAAGATAGCTCAATCACAAGGTTAAACTTGAGACTGATCTCACTGCCATCAGTCTGTGTAATATGTAGATTGAGACAATCACAAACTTCAGATTTTACTTTATATACCACCAGTTAAAAGTATCCTGCAATAAATCTTGCCTGTTCCTGGCAACTTCTGACGCAAAGTCTTTGTGATCTTTTCCCTTAAGATTTCAGTCAATTTTCCAACCTACTGCTGCCCCCTAAGTCAACAGGGCAGTTTTACCCTGAAGTCCAGAAACACATTCAATACCCAGAATTAGAATCAGAAACAGAAAATCACTAGCACAAATCATTGGATATGGTATAGCATGAACGAAATAAAAGTATTAAATTTACATTACTAACTAAAACAAGATTTAAAAACACACATATACAACTAGATACGGAATCTTATATGTATCAATACCTATAGTTGAGGGGGAAAAACTGGCTACTGAAACTCATGACCTTTTTTTCAAATGATGGTTAGAAATGTCATATAACCTGGAAACAAAGAGGCACCTTGGAGGAAACAGTGGAAATGACTAGATAATATTAGACACTAAACTCAAAACTGGTACAATCAGGGCTTAGGTTTTTACATTCAAGAGTGTTCTTTGGCATAAAGGAACAACAGTAAAGTGTGAAACTGCCTTGGGGAAGACAAATCATCCCATGGATTCAACAAAGTAATTAATTATATTTGTCCTGTTTCAGATGCAATAAAAAAGGAAAAAAAACCACAAAAACTTACCAGGGTTTGTCTTTTCAAGCTGATACCATCGGTAAAATGCTCTTTTCTTCTGTTCACTCAGGTCTGATCCCTGCTGCAACAGCCAGTGAGAGATCCGGCTCTGACTGATACCTATGTAGAAAGAGAAACAGCTGCTGTGGGTATGCAATTACAAGGAAGTTAATGAGGGGTCTGTTGGTTCTAGGGTATTGGGTACTTTATTCTCTGTTACTCTATAACAAAGCTGCAACTTGAGCAAGGCTTTTAATACTGGGTTTCTTTGTAAAATCTGACTGCAAGGATATACTCAGGAATAATCTATTAGAGGTCAAAGCATTTATTTACCAAGACTTAAAAATGGTCTCTAGATAAGTCTCTAAACCAGGTCCATGAATGTGACATAAATGAGAGACATCTAAATAATAGTTGTTAGAAGCTGATTAAATTTGTGCTCCTTCAAATTTAAGGAGCACCACCTCCACCCCAGTCCTGGTTTATAACATTAGAACTTTTACCAGCTATTTGGAAAAAAAATCAAGCCAGCACGTTTTGCTACTCATTATTGATACTGATAAAAAGATTTAGGGGCTGGGAAAGAAGAGGTCATAGAAAATACTCTCTTCAATAAGATTCCTGGATTAAATTCATTTGTTAATTCATTTCCAGACTCATTAGTACAGATAACTAATGGAAGACTTTTAGAGTTATGCTACAATAGGACCTTTCAAGAAATCTCAAGGGGTAAAAATGTTCTTCTAACAGACCTACCAAAACACTGAATAGAATATAAAGCAGTAGTTTTCAGTTACCACTAAGAAGTTCTTGAAAGCAATTAATAAGAAATGTGAAACACCTCCACGTGGAAAGTAAAAAAGCATGTTTAAAACTTACTAGTATGAAAATAACATGCTCCTTCTGGTCATTATAGGTATTTCAAAAATGAATAATTCAACATACAACTGGCAAAAGCAAAGAATAATAGGAAATATAAAACTGGCTTATATGCCCATAAGGCACTTTCCGAAAGACCTTTCAGCTACTATAGAGGGTTAACAGTATCTAAACTCTCCCAAGGAATTACTTATGGTAACTGGATAGTACTGAAAACCACCTGTGCCAGCACCTGTTTAAAGCTATAATGCACAACAGGAAGAGTGGTTATCATGAAGTAATCACACCCCCTAATATGAGAAGAAGCAGGAGGTCTGGTGATCATATTTAACTCATTAAAAGCAAGCCCCTAGAGCGCTGTACTTTTAAAAACCTACATTAAAAGAAAATTTGAAGAAATGGGGGAGGGGAGTTTTGTTAAAAGAAAGGTTGGGCTGTGAAGCATGGTTCTCTGATTGGAAACACCTTTCACTTTCAAAGGGTGAAATTCAAAGAGTTTTCCAAAACCAAAAGGATTATATTCTCAAATCATTCACACAGCAGTTCTCCAATGGACTGAAGATCTATGTGATGCAGGTGTTGGCAGCTATCACTGTACACTTGTCTAAGAGAATGCAAATTGTTCAGTATAATTAAATTGGCTGTGTTTAGCAATGCTTTCACCAAAAGTCTAGTTTCAGACATTATACGAGGGAGAGTCAAAAATTATCCACACTGTGGCTATAGAATTTATTTTAATTAACTTTTAGAAAAGACAAATACATCTTTTTCTGACATAATCTCCTTGCTTTTCAGTACACTTTGTCCATCTATCAACAAGCTTTCATATTCCCTCATTAAAAAATGTTTTAGGCTGAGCTGTGAGCCACGAATGCACCACTGTCTTCACTTCTTCATCAGAAGTGAATCTTCGTCCTCCTAGGGCTGCTTTCAGGGCACCAAACAGGTGAAAGTCCGATGGAGCAAGATCAGGAATATAGGGAGGATGCTTTAATACCTAAAAAGGAGGTTTCTGCAGAGTGTCAACAGTGTGGGCAGAAGTGTGCGGACGTGCATTGTCATGCAAGATCACAACGACCTTGGATAGCAGTCCTCTGCATTTAATCCAAAGTTTAGGCTTCAGCTCTTCAATAAGCATCTCACTGTAATGAGCACTGTTGATTATTGAACCTTTTTCCTGATAATGTTCTAATACTGGCCCTTGAGAATCCCAGAAAACTGTAAGCATCAATTTTCCAGCTGATGGTTGACTTTTGAACTTTTTCTTGGTCGGTAATTGAGGATGTTTCCATTCCATACTCTGCTGCTTACTCTCAGGCTCATAGTGATGAATCCATGTCTCATCACCAATAATGATTCTCTTTTAGAAACTTTCACCTTCCTTAGAGTATTGGTCCAAATTTTGTTTGCAGACATCCAAATGCTTCTGTTTTGGTACCCAATTCACATAAACTTTGCAAAACCTAAGTCTGTTGTGCATTACTTCATTTTGAGGTGTTACAGCATCCTCCCTATAGTCCTGATCTTGCTCCATCGGACTTTCACCTGTTTGGTCCCCTGAAAGCAGTCCTACAAAGATGAAGATTCACTTCTGATGAAGAAGCGAAGACAGCGGTGCATTCATGGCTCACAGCTCAGACTAAAACATTTTTTAATGAGGGAATACAAAAGCTTGTTGACAGATGGACAAGGTGTACTGAAAAGCAAGGAGATTATGTTGAAAAATTATGTATTTGTCTTTTCTAAAAGTTAATTAAATTCTACAGCCACAGTGTGGGTAATTTTTGACTCACCCTCGTACTATTTTTTACGAGACTTTTAAACAAGAGTGAAGAAAACAACCATTTACCACCATGAAATCAAAATTGATTTTCATGTCAACAAAATGAAGCTATTTTACATGGATTCTTACACTGGTATCATACTACTCAAAAACAGAGGGAATCTGAGGAAAATCTGTTAAGAAAAAAAGAGAAAAAAAGAATATATCGGTTCTGTTACCTACAGTATTAAACCTTCCTCAAACAGATCGCACACAGAACAAACCACAGAATCTACTAGATATTAGAGCTGTCCGGGTTCTGGCCGTGCTGTAGTGGGGGAAAGGGCAAAAGCACAGCAAAACGAGAGTAAATTTTAGTATATTCATATAATAAAATACTGGGCAGACTTTTAAAACTAATGTTCTAAAACAGCCATCAAAAACAAACAACAGAAAACCAAAACCAAACAAACAAAAAGCCCTCAACTCCAGTACTGGCAGGGCATGGAGTATATGAAACTCTCACACAGCTGATATAAGGGTGAAATGTCAGGGCCCCTTTGGGAAACAATTGGGCTATATCTACTAAAGCTGAACATATGAATACCATATGATCTAGCAATTTCTTTCCTTGGTATACAGCCCACAGAAATGTGTACATACTCAAAAGAATGTGTTCAAAAAATGCGTACAGGGGCTTCCTAGGTGGCGCAGTGGTTAAGAATCCGCCTGCCAATGCAGGAGACATGGGTTCAATCCCTGCTCCAGGAAGATCCCACATGCCGCGGAGCAACTAAGCCCGTGCACCACAACTATTGAGCCTGCGCTTTAGAGCCCATGAGCCACAACTATTGAGCCCATGTGCTGCAACTACTGAAGCCCACGCGCCTAGAGCCCATGCTCTCCAACAAGAGAAGCCACGGCAGTGAGGAGCCCGTGCACCACAACAAAGAGTAGCCCCCACTCACTGCAACTGAAGAAAGCCCACGCACAGCAAAAAAGACCCAACACAGCCAAAACAATAAATACATTAAAAAAAAATGCGTACAGGAAGGCTTGTATGAGGTATATCTATCATAGTCCTCAGTATGAAACAACTCAAATACCTATCAACAGGAAAATTCATAAATTGTGGTATTCAGGTATTCTACTACAGACTACAACACCAAGTAGAAAAAGGGCAGACTACTGCTATATGCAATCACATGGGTAAATCTCACAAAAATAATGTTGGCCAAAAATAGTCAGACGTATACATAAAAAAGCCATGCACAATACTGTATGATTCAATTTACATAAAGTTTAAAAACAGACACAATTTATCTATATGGGTTACAATCAGAATAGTGGTTATCTGTGATTAGGAGGGAGGAGGTTAATTACTGGAGGCAGGATGAGAAAGGCCTATGTAGTGACCAGCACTGTTCTTTTTTTTTTTTTTTTTTTTTTTATTTGTTTATTTATTTATTTTATTGGCTGTGTTGGGTCTTTTTTGCTGTGCGCGGGCTTTCTTCAGTTGCGGTGAGAGGGGGCTACTCTTCGTTGCGGTGCGCAGGCTCCTCATTGCCGTGACTTGTCTTGTTTCAGGGCATGGGCTCTAGGCGCATGGGCTTCAGTACCTGCAGCACATGGGCTCAATAGTTGTGGCTCACGGGCTCCAAAGCGCAGGCTCAACAGTTGTGGCGCACGGGCTTAGTTGCTCTGCGGCATGTGGGATCTTCCTGGAGCAGGGATTGAACCCGTGTCTCCTGCATTGGCAGGCGGATTCTTAACCACTGCGCCACCTAGGAAGCCCCCCAGCACTGTTCTTGATCTTGATCTGGATGGTGGTTACGTGTGTGTCTTCACTTTGTAAAAGTTATTAAACTGGATACTTTTCTCTGTATGTGTTGTATTTCGGTAAAGAACAGTTCTCCCAAAAAAGTTTAAAAAATTCTATGTGCGTTAAAAAAAAACACAAATGGCTATGTATCAATACTGAAAGATGCCCATTATATAAATGGAAAACTATATAGTTTAATGAATACATATATTTTTACATAATCTACGTTCTGTGTTATACAGTAACAAAAGCTCATATATAGCCAAAGATATACAATATGAATTTAGAGTGGCAGACTCTTCCTCCCTTGTACACCTCTACATTGTTCCCTTAATCTGTCTACAAATATTTATTAATTTATTTCATTTTAGCCTTTCCTTATAAACACTACATACTTTATTGATTGCTTTATAAACATTGTAATTAAGCTAAACAAAAGTGCAAAAAGAAAATTTCACCCTTCCCTGGCCAATTCCACTCTGGGGTAAGCAATGTTAACTGCTAATATATGTTGTTCCACAATTTTCTCTAAGTGTTTAATTTATAAAACAGAGAGATAAGGTATTAAAGAATATCCTCCTGTCTAGTCTTTTGTAAGAGGAGGAAACAGACAAGGAACTTATTCCCTGTAAACTTAATCTCAGTCAGTTTTCATACGAAAACAAAGTAATAAAGCAGTTTTTCCAGAAAATGCACTATAAAAATTAAATATGTACAATAATACATTTTACAATGATATTTCTTAGCAACTCGCTGATAGGTAAGGTTCCTTTAACTTATCTTCCTGGGGCCAGTCCATGTCTTTGGAACTTCAACTGAGCTAGGTGCTAGGTGTCAAAAGACCTTGCAGCTTCTCTTTACTGCCAGCTTTGGTACTTCTCCTTTGGAGAAAATTTTCCTAACTCCTTTTACTTCCCACTGCTGAAAACAATGTCATTCTCCACAGGTTTCAGCTCCTCCAAAGCTGTTTTCTACCTTTCACAGGGCAGAAGAAAATTTTACATATAACCTTCATACATTGAGAGACTAAAACTAACCCCTGATTAACTTCTTTCCAATGAGAAAGTGATCACATTGTGTTCAAAGGATGAAAAAGCCTTTTTGCCCATCTCATTCACATTCTTTTCTGAGCTTCAGCTCTAACAGGCTCCTTCCAGTTCCTCAAATGCCATGCTCCCTTCCACTAGAGGGCTCTCCACCACAACCCATTCTTGTCAACGTCCCTAGTTGTACAAATTTAAATGTTTCTTCTTCCTCCAACTTCCTGCGCATGTGACACTGCTGATCACTCACATCATCTTCAACCTTGGAATGATGGGTACAACTCTCCATGGCAACTTTTCAGTCACCTTCAGGGATTGCTTTGTTATCTCCTAACATGTTAGTGCCCCAAGATTCCTGTTTAAGCATCTTCTCTCACTCTACACACGTTTCCTTCGATCATCTCAACTATCAACAATCATGGTTTAAAATACCTAAATACCAATGACTTTCGAAGTCCCAGACTTTTCTTTCAAATCATCTATTAGAAAGCTTGATGAGAATTTCCCACAGGTCTTCAACATAGTAAACTTGCTTCACTATCCTCTTCCTTTAAATCTGCTCTTCTTCCTGTGTCCCCCATCTCAATTTTATCTTCTACTCTACTCTTTCCCCCAACTCTCATATGCTTACTAAATCCAATCCCTTTCTCTTCCAAAAATTCTCTTTGTTACTCCAATGCTCATTCCAGCAGTTTGGAATCTCAGCCTCTCTGGCCTAGATAACTGAAATAACTTGGCTTTTTTTTTTTTTTTTTGCTGTGTTGGGTCTTCGTTGCTGTGTGCAGGTTTCTCATTGCAGTGGCTTCTCTTGCTACAGAGCACGGGCTCTAGGTATGTGGGCTTCAGTAGCTGCAGCACATGGGCTCAGTAGCTGTGGCTCGCAGGCTTAGTTGCTCCACAGCATGTGGGAGCTTCCCAGACCAGGGATCAAACCCATGTCCCCTACGTTGGCAGGTGGATTCTTAACCACTGCGCCACCAGGGAAGTCCCTGAAATAACTCTGATGAAAAGAAAAAGTCATCTAAGATCCACAAAGTACAAAATCCTCAAGATGGGATCCTTTTTAATTAGAAGATCACAGATGAAAAGGTGAAATGTGCTTCTTCAAGCAGTTTTCTACTTGAGAGCTGCAGTCATCTCTGCAATTCACCTTCCACAGTGTGAGACATGTCTCAAAATTTATAAGTTAGAACATATGCACCCACTCTTTGTAAAAGTAATTCACAAACACAGAGGCAAAAAATTCCTTCCTCCATCCCTAACCCTTCTCTCATTCCCTAGAGGTATCCTAGTTTACTTGGTGTGAATCCTTCCAAACTCTTTCCTATGCATTTAATACACAAATATGCACATATATACAACAAGGTTTTTTTTTTTTAAACACACATTTGGAGTTATTCTATACATAATAAATAATGTTTCTCACATAATGTCTTGGAATTTTCTCATGTAGTACATTGTGAACCTTCACCCTTCTAATGGGTACATGGTACTTTATATCAGAAATATACCATAATCCACTTAAACATTTACTTATTATTAGACATTTCAACTATTGCTAACATTTTACTATTATAAATGATGCAATGAACACTCTATGCCTATGTGTACATAAATAAATATTTTAGGGCCGATTCACAGGAACGGAATTTGATTCTTAGCATATGAGTGGCATTTAAGTTTGTGACGATACTTCCAGATTGTCCCCTAAAGAAGACTGTACCCAATTCTATATTCTAACTTTCCTTTTGTAAACATTAACACATGCTCATTATAAAAAGAATCAGAAATAACTACACTCGATTACAAGATCACTTCAAGCATATGTGGACACAGAATAGGCAATAATTAACTAAAATGAGATAGTACTATATACTGAATTTTAAAATGTAAAAACATCAAATTTAGTTTGATTTAACACAAGAAAAAAATTTTAAATAAACTAGAGAGAAAGATCTACTCAAATTTAGTAAATGCTTCTATAGGGGAAATGAGGTTCCTCAGAGTGCAATAAAGCAAGAAAAAAGGATTATACATTAGGTGGTAGGAAGCACTGTTTTCTAATTTGTGGGCAGTATCTAATGGCTCCTGGCTAAAAAAGCTAAGAAAATTAGTAGACTGTGATAGCTAGTTTCCAAGATGATTCCTAATGATCCTCTTGGTCTTCCTACCTTTGTATAATCCCCTCCCAACACTGCTTCAGTGTTGGTCTGTGCAACCAACAGAATATGGCAGAATATGGTGACTTCTAAGGCTAGGTCATGAAAAGTTTCTGCTTTGCTCTCTCTCAATAACTGATTGTGAGGAAAGCTAGCTGCCATGTTGTGAGACCAAGCAATCAGACCTATGGAGAAATCCATGTGGCAAACAACTGAAGCATTCTACTAACAGCTATGCAAGTGAGCCATCTTAGAAGTGAGTCCCCTAGCTTTAATTAAACTTGCTGATGACTGTAGCCTCCTGAGACATCCTGAACCAGAATGACCTAAGCTGCTCTGGATTCTTAACCTATAAAAACTGAGAGAATAAAAATTCAGTTTGTTTCAAGTTGCTAAAGTCAATGTAATCTTTTATGCAGCAATAGATAACTAATATACATACATATACTATACTTTCCCCTTTTGAGAGCAGAGTCTCAAAAACCTGTGGGACACCACCATGTATACCAACATAAACATAATGGGATTCCCAGGAGGAAAAGAGAGAAAAGTAAAAGAAAGAATACTTGAAAAAATAATGGCCATACAATTCCCAAACTTGATGAAAAACAATCTACACAACCAAGAAGCTCAATAATCTGCAAGTAGGGTAAACTCAGAAATATCCACACCTAGAAACATCATAAATTGTTGAAAACCAAAGTCAAAGAAAATTTTAAAGTGGCAAGAAAGAAGTGACTTACTATGTACAAGGAATGCTCAATAAGATTAACAGCTGCAGATGGTAACTACACTTATTTTGGTAATCATTTTGCAATGTATACAAATGTTCAATCATTATGTTGTAAATTAGAAACTAATATATTGTATGTCAACTATACTTAAAAAAAAAAAGATTAATAGCTGATTTCTCACCAGAAACCATGAAGTCATAAGGCAATAGGATGATATATTCAAAGTGCTGGAGGAAAAAAAAAAAGACTAACAAATAAGAACTCAATATTGAGCAAAACTACCCTTCCAAAGCACAGGAAACACTGAGACATTGCCAAATGAACAAAACCAGAGAGAATCTGATGCCAGAAGACCTGCCATACAAGAAATACTAGAGAGTGCTCTTTGGGTGGAAATGAAAGGACACTAAACAGTAATTCAAATGCACATGAAGAAATAAAGAGTGCTAGTAAAGGTAAGTACATAGGTAAATATAAAAGACAATATAAGTGTATTTTTCTTTATAACATTTTTTCCCTATTTGATTTAAAAGAAAACTGGACAATGCAATAATTATAAATCTAAGTTGATGGGCACACAACGTATAAGCATGTAAACTGAATGGCAATACTGGCACAAAGGAAGGGGTAGGGAATGAAGCTCTAAAGGAGTAAAGTCTTCCTATACTATTGAAATTAAGTTGGTATTAATCTGAACTAGATTATTATAAACTAAGAGGTTTATGGTAATCTCCAGGGCAACCACTAAGACAGAAATAGCATAAAAGAAATTTAAGAAATAGCATCAAAAAATGACAAGAGATTTAAACTGTACACTAGAATATATGTATTTAAAACAAAAGAAGGAGGTAATTGAGCAACAGGGGAACAAAAGAGACACAAGACATACAAATGACAAAATGGCAGACGTAAATCCTACTTAATTATATTTACATCAAATTTAAACGGATCATACACTCCAATAAGAAGACAGAGACTGGCAGAAAGGATTAAAAAAACATGATCACACTGTATGCTGTTTACAAGACATACATTTTAGATTCAAAGACACGAATGGATTGAAAGTAGAAGAATGCAAAAAGATGCACCATGTAAAGAGTAACCATATGAAAACTAGAGTAGCTATACTAAAGTTAGACAAAATAGAATTAAAGACAAAATTTGTTACAACAAAATAAGGACAGACATATATATACTACCAACTGTAAAACAGATAGCCTGTGGGAAGTTGTTGTATAACAAAGGGAGTCCAACTCGAGGATGGAAGATGCCTTAGAGGACTGGGACGGGGAGGGCTGGGGGGACTCGAGGGAGGGTGGGGTGCAGTTGAGGGAGGGAGGGAGGGAATACGGGGATATGTGTATAAAAACAGATGATTGAACTTGGTGTACCCCCCAAAAAAATAATTAAAAAAAAAAAAAAAAAGAAAGAAAAGGTCAGTAGGTCTCAGTGCCATAATGGATGTAACAAATATTTAAATAAAGATAATATAAAAAAAAAGCAGTTAATTCATGATGAAGACATAATTAAAAAAATATATGCACCAACCAACAGAACCCCAAATATATGAGGCAAAAATTGACAGAATTGGAGGGAGAAATAGACAATTCAATAATAATAGCTGGAGACTTCAATATCCCATTTTCAACCATAGAACAACTATACAGAAGATCAACAAGAAATAGAAGACTTGAACAGCAATATAAACCCACTAGACCTAACACACATCTATAAAACATTCCACTCAATGACGGCAGAATATACATTCTTCTCAAGTGTATGTGAAATATTTTCCATAATAGACCATGTTAGGACATAAGACAAGTCTCAACAATTTTTAAATCAAACAAAATATGTTCTCCAAACACAACGGAATGAAATTAGATATCAATAATACAGAAAAATTTGAGAAATTCACAAATATGTGGAAATTAACACAGTCCTAACCAATGAGTCAAAGAAAAAGTATCACAAGGGAATTAGAAAATACTTTGAGATGATTAAACACACACACACACACACACCCCCCCATACCAAAATGTATGAGATGAAGCTAAGGAAGTGCTTAGAGGGAAATTTATTGTTAGAAATGCCTGTATTAAAAAAGAAAAAAGATCTGAAATCAATAATCTAAGCTCTCACCTTAAAAAAATTAGAAATAAAAGAGCAAACTAAATACAAGACAAGCAGAAGGAAGAAAATAATGTAGAGGAGAAAGACATGAAATAGAAAAGAGAAACATGGTAGTAGAGAAAACCAATGAAATAAAAAACTGGTTCTTTAAATAGATCAACAAAATTGAGAAACTTTTAGGGAGATTTACAAAAGCAAAATGAGAGAAGACTCAAATGACTAAAATCAGGAAAAGAGAAAGGATATTATTACTGACATTACAGAAATAAAAAGGATAATAAAGGAATTCTAAGAACTGTATGCCAACAGATTATATAACCCAGATGATATAGATAAATTCCTAGGACAACCTGATTCAAGACATAGAAAATCTAAATAGATGTATAGCAAGTGAAGATACAAAATTAGTAGTTAAAAATCTTCCCACAAAGAAAGGTTAGATGGTTTCACTGGTAAATTCTACCAAGTGTTTCAAAAGTAATTCACCACCCCCCGCCCCACCCCACACTCTAACACCAATCCTTCACAAACTTCCAAAAACTAGAAAAGGAGGAAACACTTCCCAACTCATTCTATAAGACCAGTATTACCTTGATACCAAAACCAGATGAAGACACTGCAAGAAAATTACAGATCAATGTCCCCAATGAATACGGATATACAAATCCTCAACAAAATACTAGCAAACTGAATCCAACAACATATAAAAAGGATCATACACCATGACCAGTGGGATTTACCTTAGGAAAGCAAAGTTCATTCAACGTATGAAAATCAACCAATGTAGTACATCATATTAACAAATGACAAAACCCATGAAATTATTTTAATAGACACAGAAAAAGCATTTAACAAAACCCAATATACTTTCATGATACAGGACACTGAATAAGCTAGGAATAGAAGTAAACTCCTTACCTTGATAGAGTACATCCATGAAACATCCACAGCTCATATCATACTTAGTGGTTAAAGACAGAAACCTTCACCACTAAGATCAGGAACAACACAAGAATGTTCATTCTTGCTACTTCTATTCAACATAATGGGGAGGTGCTAGCCAGGGCAATAAGCAAGATAAAGAAATAAAAGGCATCCACATGGAAAAGGGAAAAGTAAAACTACTTCTGTTCGTAGATGACATGATCTTATATATAGAAACTCTGAAGAAATACACACGTGTATGCACATAAAAAACTATTAGAACTAATGAATATGTACACCAAGGTTGCAGGATACAAGATCAACATACAAAATTTAATGTTTTTTCTATCCACTAGCAATGAACAATCAGAAAGCAATTCCACTAATAACAACTTCAAAAACAATAAAATATTTAGGAAGAAATCTAACAAAAGTAGTGCAAGACTTGTAAAATGAAAATTACAAAACAGTGTTGAAAGAAATTGAAGAATACCTAAATAGAAGGACATCTCATTTTCATGGATTGGAAGACTCAATATTGTTAAAACGACAATACTCTCCAAATTGATTTACACATTGTCTAACTCCCACTAAAATTCCAGTTGGCTTTTCTACAGAAATCCTGAAATTCCTATGGAAGTGTGAGATATCCAGAATAGCCAAAACAATTGTCAAAAAGAACAAAGTTGAAGAACTCACACGTTCCAATTTCAAACTTACTCTCACACTACAGTAAATAAAATGTGGTATACCCACAGAAAGGAAAATAATTCAGCTATTAAAAGGAAAGAAGTGCTGATATACGCTACCTTGAAAACACTACGCTAAGTGAAATGAAGGCAGACACAAAGGTTTACGTAGTGTGTGATTCTATTTTATGAAATTTCCAGAATTTTGTCTATGGGTAAATCTATAGAGACAGAGAATAAGTTAGTGATTGCCAGGAGCTGGAAGAATGAGAGACTAGGGAATATTTGCTTACAGATATGGGTTTTCTATGTTGAACTGTTCTATACAGGAATATTCCCATTATTCTTGTTGCTTCACCCCTCTAGAACTATTACCTTTAACCAAAGATCAGGGATCAACCATTCACAACTCAGATACTTTCAGGTTAACTTGTTACCTTATCCAGGAGGGAGGAGGCATGTGTCAATGACTATCATTTTCTTTTGTTTTGATTCCGAATTCTTAAGGTTCTAGTTACTGCTTCATTGAAGACAAGTCTTTAAAACATTTTTTGTTTATTTTTATTGTTTATGTTGGGTCTGATGAGACAGAAGTGGAGAAAAAATTATTCTATTTTTAACTAGCAGTATCCCTCAATCTTTTGAAGTCTGTTAATTTAATGAGTTAAAAACCCTGTTAACTTGTAGTTGATTGTTCTTACTTAATTTTCCAAGAGGCGGCAAATCTTTTTGTATATTTACTGGCCATTTATATTTCATCTTCTATAATTTATATACTGATAGCTTTGCAAATTTTTCTATTGGGTTATTTATTGTTTTCATAATAACTGCTCTTTTGATATTAATAAATACCAATCATTTGCTCTCTATATTGCAAATGTCTTTCAGTGTAAATCTTGTTTACAGTGTTTTTTTATTGGATATATGCTTAAAATTTCATACAGTTAAATTCACCTAACTTTATCTTTTGGGTTTTATGTATTACTTAGGAAAAGCTTTCTTACTTCAAAGTAAATAATAATAATAATAATAATAATAATATTCAAAACAGTAATGTAAGGCCTTTTATCCAGTTTAATATATATATATCACTTTTTTTTCCATTTGGAAATTGATGCTTGTTTCTGGTGTGACGTTGAGACCTATTTCTATTTTTTCACTTTCAAATAGACAACCAATGGAAAAACATCACTTCCTTACAGATTTAAAAGAATTCCTTTACTTAAGCTAACTTTCCCAACATACAAGGATCTGTTAATGAACTCTATTCTGTACAAGTAATACATCTATCAATCTGACAATATGATCTTATTTAATTACTCTAACCATATAGTATATTTTAATATGTGGCAGGGCAAATTTGTTCAAACTCTTTCCTCTGTTCTTTTTAAGAACTTTTATTGAGATACAGTTAACAGACAATAAACAGCGTATATTTAGAGTGTACAATTTGGTATCCCAATCTCCCAATTCATTCCCCCTCAACCCTCCCCGCTTTCCCCACTTGGTGTCCATGTGTTTGTTCTCTACACCTGTGTCTCTATTTCTGCCTTGTATTTCCTCTTTCATAGTTGCTAGCATTTGCCTTATGTATTGAGGTTCTCCATATTGGGTGCATATATATTTATAATTGTTATCTCCTCTTCTTGGATTGATCTCTTGATCTTTATGTAATGTTCTTTCTTGTCTCTTGTAACATTTTTTATTTTAAAGTCTTTTATCTGATATGAGTATTGCTACTCCAGCTTTCTTTTGATTATCATTTGCATGGAATATCTTTTTCTATCCCCTCACTTTCAGTCTGTATGTGTGCCTAGGTCTGAAGTGGGTCTCTTCAAGACAGCATATATATGGGTCTTGTTTTTGTATCCATTCAGCCAGTCTGTGTCTTCTGGTTGGTGCATTTAGTCCATTTACATTCAAGGTAATTATCAATATGTATGTTCCTATTTCCATTTTCTTAATTGTTTTGTTGTTGTTGTTGTAGGTCCTTTTCTTCTCTTATGTTTCCCGCTTAGAGAAGTTCCTTTAGCATTTGTTGTAGGGCTGGTTTGGTGGTGCTGAATTTTCTTAGCTGTTGCTTGTCTGTAAAGCTTTTGATTTCTCTGTCGAATCTGAATGAGATCCTTGCTGGGAAGAGTATTCTTGGTTGTAGGTTCTTCCCTCTCATCACTTTAAATATATCATGCCACTCCCTTCTGGCTTGCAGAGTTTCTGCTGAGAAATCAGCTGTTAACCTTATGGGAGTTCCCTTGTATGTTATTTGTTGTTTTTCCCTTGTTGCTTTTAATAACATTTCTCTGTCTTTAATTTTTGTCAACTTGACTACTATATGTCTTGGCATGTTTCTCCTTGGATTTATCCTGCCTGGGACTCTCTGTGCTTCCTGGACTAGGGTAGCTATTTCCTTTCCCATGTTAGGGAAGTTTTCAACTATAATCTCTTCCAATATTTTCTCAGGTCTTTTCTCTCTCTCGTCTCCTTCTGGGACCCCTATAATGCGAATGTTGGTATATTTAACATTGTCCCAGAGGTATCTTAGGCTGTCTTCAGTTCTTTTCGTTCTTTTTTCTTTATTCTTTTCTGCATCAGTGATTATCATCATTCTGTCTTCCAGGTCACTTATTCGTCCTTTTGCCTCAGTTAATCTGCTATTGGTTCCTTCTAGTGTTTTTTTCATTTCCTTTATTGTGTTGCATATCTCTGTTTGTTTGCTCTTTAATTCTTCTAGGTCTTTGGTAAACTTTTCGATCTTTGCATCCAGTCTTTTTTCAAAGTCCTGGATCATCTTTACTATCATTATTCTGAATTCTTTTTCTGTAAGGGTGCCTATCTCCTCTTCATTTAGTTGTTTTTCTGGGGCTTTATCCTGTCCCTTCATCTGGTACAAAGTCCTCTGCTTTTTCATTTTCTCTATCTTTCAGTTCCACAAGATGAAATACTGCTGATACTGCTTGATATTGCTGTCTGCCCTCTTGTGGAGGAAGCTTTCTAAGAGCCTCCTGTGAGCCTTCCTGATGGGAGGGACTGATGGTGGGTAGGGTTGGGTGGGTGGAGCTCAGTAAAGCTTTAATCTGCTTGTCTGCTAATGGGTGGGGCTGTGTTCACAGCTTGTTGGTTGTTTGACCTGAGGCCACCTAGTGCTGGAGCCCACAGGCTCTTTGGTGGGGCTAATGGCGGACTCTGGGAGGGCTCACACCAATAAGCACTTCCCAAAACCCCTGCTGCCAGTGCCCCTGCCTCCTCGGTGAGCCACAGCTGCCCCCCAATCTCTGCATGCAACCCTCCAACACCAGCAGGTAGGTCTGGTTCAGTCACCTATGGAGTCACTGCTCCTTCCCCCTGGGTCCCAGGGAGCACATTTTTTTGTGTGCCCTCCAAGAGTGGAGTCTGTTTCCACAAGTCCTGTGGAGGTCCTGCAATCAAATCCCGCTGGCTTTCAGAGTCTGATTCTCTGGGGATTCCTCCTCCCGTTGCTGGACTCCCAGGTTGGGAAGCCTGATGTGGGGCTCAGAACCCTCACTTTAGCGGGTGGACTTCTGCAGTATAACTGTTCTCCAGTTTGTGAGTCACCCACCCAGCATTTATGGGATTTGATTTTAACACAATTGCGCCCCTCCTACCATCTCATTGCGGCGAGGCCTTTGTCTCTGGATGTGGGGTGTCTTTTTTGGTGAGTTCCAGTGTCTTTCTGTCGATGATTGTTCAGTAGTTAGTTGTGATTCTGGTGCTCTTGCAAGAGGGAGTGAGCACACGTCCTCCTACTCCGCCATCTTAATCCTATCTCTCTGTTCTTTTTAAAGAATGTCTTATCCTTATGAATTTATACTGCAGATGAACTTTAGAATTATGTGAAAAACAACAAAATCCTGTTGTGTTTCTGATTGGTATCAAAGAGCACACAGAGCAAACTCACGATACTTGAGTTGAACCTGGCCAGTACACATTATTGTTGAGCATGTGACATGGTATATGTTTTAAAATTGGTGCCTAAAAATTAAATTAGTCACCTCCCTCCCATATCTTAAAAACCATTCCCCTCCTCATTCCACCTGACACATATAGAGCTGCATTATTCTTCTAAGGACAAACAGTGCTCCATAATATGAACGCACCATAATTTATCAACTAGTCCCCTACTGATGGGCACTTAGGTTATTAATAGCCTTTTGCTATCATATAATATGCTGCAATAAATATTCCTGCACATTCATTATTCTAGACATAAGCAAATATTTCTATAGGATAAATCCCTAGAAGATAAATTACATGATCAAAGGGGATGTACATAAACGTTTGAAAAAAAAAAGTTATACATAAAAGAGTAAGTACATTTAAAAGTAACATTATTACCATCAAGTTGAAATGTTATCTAAATCTCTAAACAAATTTTATTTAATTTGTTAAACAAGTATTTAATTAGTGTCTGTGTGTGAGATAAAAGCAAAAAATTGTTTAAAATAGTTACTGAATTGCTAAATGTTAATAGTTGGTTGAAAATTATAGTATTCAGAAGATGGAATGGACTTTTAAAAAACAGTGATAACTGAAAACAGTGATAATGTGGCCATATATCAAAACATTGAATTGTACAACTTTAAATATATACAATTTTTATTTGTCAAAAAAATTTTTTAAATAAAAATAAAAAAAGAAACAGAAAAAGATAACCGTATAAAAAGTAAGCAACAGATTGAAATAGGCAATTCACACAAAGGATGTGTAAATGGCCAATGAATATGAAGTGATGTTTAACCTGAATAGTAACCAGGGAAATGCATTTAAAACTGCAATGATGAAAATTCCTAAGAAAGTAGATCTTAAAAGTCTTCATCACAAGAAAAATAATTTTTGTAACTATGTACAGTGACAAATGTTAACTAGAGTTACTGTGGTGATCATTTTGTAATACATACAAAATTCAAATCATTATGTAGTACACCTGAAATTAGTATATGTCAATTATACCTCAATAAAAAATTAAAAATAAAACTGCAATCAAATACCATTTCACTTTCATTGGGTTGGCAAAACGTGAAAAAGTCTAACAATATATCAATTATTGGTAAAGATGGAGAGCAATGGTTAGAGTAAGATGCTTACAAGTGGTCTGGAGAAGGCTCCAAGCAGGACGTTCATCAATGTCTATACTACATTTCATCAAATCTACAACAACACTGATTACAAGATGTCTCACTGTTTTATGTGCCAAAAACAAACAGAAAAAACCCAAACCAAATCAGAGACAATACTCTTTATGTACTGACATGAGATACTTTCCAAGTTAGAAAAGCTTAGTGCAGAGTAGTGTATATAGCATACCACCTACCTGGAAAAAAAGGAGAAAAGGACTATAGATACACTTGTTTATAAATGCATAAAATGTCTCTTCAGAAAGTGATGACATTAGTCTATTCTAGGAAGGGAACTATAGCTGAGAGACATAAACAGGAGAGATTTAGTACTGTATATACCCTCAGGTACTTCTGAAGTTTGACCATGTGAACGTATTTTCTAATTATCAGCCTTTTATTTCAGTAATAAGAATATATAGAAAAATTTTAAATTCCACTTTAGGGAACTAATTCTGTTCAGAAAATATTTTAGATGATTTTTATATTTATTCCTTCCCTTTTATCTTTTTAAAACAGCTTAACTGATATATAATTCACATACCATATAACTGTACAATTCAGTGGTTTTTACTATACTCAAAGAATTGTGCAACCACCACCACAACTGATTTCCCTTTCTTTAGAATAGTAAAATGAAGCTATTAGACAGACTACTGGTAAGGTCAGCAAATAGAAAGATTATGGGGCGGAGAGAAGGAAGATCTTGCCATGAGGGGAGCTGGAGTTTGATCTCTCCACTTCCTAATTCTACTCAGGATATTAGATGTAACTATATAAATAACATTTCTAAGGCAATTTTTTGTATGTCAAACTGTGGAAGGCAAGTCATGGTGAAGGAAGTTCCTTCACTATGCTAATGTCAAGATGAAATTTATAAAGTATTTTTTTTAAGATGGAAAAGGAAGGACTATTTTAATAGCTTTATCCAAAACCATGGTATTCTCTGATACAACACTAAAACTTGACAAGTGGATACATTCTTAAAGGTTAGCTGTGATGTTGAATGTGAAATCAACTAACTAAACTTTTTCATTAATGTAAACTTTGTTATGTTAAAATCCACTTATCTTGAAATTTTTTTATTGTGTTAGTTTTACGTATATGACATAATGATTGATACATGTATTTACTGTGAAATGGTTACCACAATAAGTTTGATTAACATTTTCACCATTCATAATTACAAACTTTGTGTGTATATGTCATGAGAACTTTCAAGATCTACTCTCTTAGCATCTTTCAAATATACAATACAGTACTGTTAACTATAGTCACCATGCTATACATTATGTCCCTAGGACTTATTTATCTTATAATTGGAAGTTTGTCCTTTTTGACCACCTTCACTCATTTCTCCCACCCTACACACTCTGCCCCTGGCAACCACTCATCTGTTATGTGTATCTATTCGTTGTTTTTTTTTTTTAAGATTCCACATATAAATGATATCTTACAGTACCTGTCTTTCTCTGTCTGACTTATTTCTCTTAGCATAATGCCCTCAAGGTCCATCCATGTTGTCACAAATGTTTTCTTTATCCATTCATACACTGATTTACACTTAGGTTGTTTCTATGTCTTGGCTATTGTAAATATGCTGCAATGAACATGGGGGTGCTATGTGTTTTTTAAAGTTCATTATAAGTCAGTACAAGGTAGAAACATTATGGTTAACATATTTAGTCTTAAGAAGCTTAGCTTCAGAAAAGTCAGCCTGGAGAGAAATAAAGGGGAGATGATTGCTGACTGAACACTAAGCAGCATAATGGTTAATAATCATAATACTAAACAATTTCTATGGCATTTACCATGTGCCAGAAACTTCACATAAACTAACTCACTTAATCTACTTAAGAACCCCCTTAGATAGGTATTATTATTATTCTCATTTTCCAAAAGAAGAAACTGAGGTTTAAGACATTCAATAACTTGCCCAAAGTTATATAACTAGTTACATAACTAATAAATGACAAAATAATATTTTAAATCCTCAACGTCATGCACCTGACCACTGCACTATACTGCCTTTACATACTGAAATGCTATGTCAAAAACACTGGGTTTACAGCAAGACAAACAGTAATTAGCTGTGTGACTATGGGCAAATGATTTCATCTCCTTTAGCCTCAGTTTTCTCGTCTATAACTGAAGAAGTTAACACCTGCCTCTCAAATATATAAAACAGTTAGCACAGCATCTAGCACTTGTTAAGTGTTAAAATAAATTATAGCTAAAAATAAAAAACTCTCCAAAAAGAGAGGTGTAGCTAACGAGGGGCACAGTAGTAAAAAGCAGAGCAATTGGTCATCTACAACACAGAGGACTATACGCTGTCCTGATAGGTATTTAACACAATGAAAAAGCTGAGCTAAAGACTGAAAACAGCATGGGCAACAACGGTTTAAGATATAGTTCTTAGTAAATAAGTAAATATTTTTATGTGCAATAATAATTATATTAACATATAGCACTCAACATTTCAAATTCACTCTTTACATCCCAGAAAAATCAAGACAAATTGGTAATGAATGTCCTCCTCAAAATATTTAGAAATGGAAGGACTTGGCACAACAGAAAATCTGTATGCTTAAAACAGTCAAAGGAGAAAAAAAAATTTTTATAAAAATGGCATATTCTAGTTCTTAAAACATCTAGAAATATTCAAAAGAGATCACATTAAGTATGTTTTTAAAAACTCTTTCCTATGATTCTCATCATGAACAATGACAGCAACCCTGCGGCAATGTTATATTAGACATGTACACTGAAATCAATGTGTCCAAAAACCAAGATTTGTTCATGGATCTGCTTGGGAACAGATTTAGAGATAGGTCAGTCAATATTTGTAAAACTACTACAAAAAGCAAAATCCCATAGTTTGAGTGAAGACTATGTTCTTTACTCAGGCATACCAGGGCCCAGGGGAAGGGCTATTGCTGTATCTAAAGCAAATTCAATTTGGTTTGTGGTTTGTAATCCTGCTATCCTAGGCAACAGGCAAGAGAAAAACATTTCTGCCAAGGGTAAAATCATGTAGAAAAGTGCTAGCAATCTTTGAAGTATTAATGACCCCCAAATCTTTACTACTGTACACTCTATTTTGCTGATTTCAGTACAGGGTACAAGCCCTACAGGATTAGATTTAGACAGTAAGTGATGACCAAGTTTAGGATATTCACTATAGTAGAAAAAAAAAAAAGCATAGTCTCAAAATAAAGATATTTAGGGAAGAAATAATACCAATTCTACATCAATTCTTCTAGAAATACAAGAGAACAATTCCCAATTCATCTTATGAGGTCACATTATCATAGTAACAAAGCCAGACAAGGATATTATAAGAATAGAAAAAAAACAAAACAAACCCAGAACAATACCCCTTTATGAACACAGATGCAAGAATTCTTAACAAAATATCAGCAAATTGAATCAAACCATATAAAAAGAATAATACATCATAATTCGGTGGAGTTTTTCCCAGAATGCAAGGTTTAACATTTGAAAATCAATCAATGTAACTCCCCATATTAACAAGACTAAAAAAGAAAAACCACGTGGTCATCTCAAGAGATGCAGAAAAAGCATTTGATACAGCACAACATCTATTCATGATAAAAATTCTCAGAAACTAAAAATAGATTGGAACTTCCCTTAAAGGTTACCTTCATATGGGACATCTATGAAAAATCTACAGCTAAGATGGCACTTAGTGGTGAAATATTGAATTCTTGCTCTCTAGGATTGGGAAAAAGGAAAAGATGTCTCCTCTCATCTCATTACTATATTTAATATTTAACTAGCAGTCCTAGTCCATGCAATAAGGTAAGAAAAAGAAATAGAAGACATACACATTGAAAAGGAAGAAGCAGAATTATTTCTATTCACAGATAACATGATTGTCCATGTAGAAAATCCTAAGAATTTACAAAAAAAGCTACAAAAAAATGCACCAAATAAATGAATTTTTTAGCAAGGTTACAAAACAGATCAATATACCAAAATCAGCTATTCTATGACACAAGAAACAAACAACTGGAAATTGAAATTTAAAATAGTACCTATATAGTAATACCAAAAGTATAAAATATTTAGATGAATTTAAGAAAATATGTGTGAGACCTGTACTCTGAAAACTACCAACATGGCTGAAGGAAAATAAAGAAGACCTAAACAAATGAAGAGATATACCATGTTCGTAGATGGGAATACTCAATATGATTAAGAGATTCTTGATGCTAGCTTTATCTATATATTCAACACAATCCCAATCTCACTACAAATATGCTGTTTTATAGAAATGGAGAGGCTGATTTCAAAATGATATGGAAGTGCAAAAGGCCTAGAATATCAACAGTGATCTTGAAAAAGAAAAACAAAGTTGGAAGGAATTACACTTTCTGGTTTCAAGACTTACTATAAGTTTACAATAATTTATAGTTTTGTATCAGTATAAGGATAGACATAAAGTCCAATGGACCATAATAGAGAACCACAAATAGACTCACACATACATATTCAAATGATTTTTCATAAAGGTGCCAATGTAATTTAATAGGGAAAGACTAGTGTCTTGATGACTGCTGACCATTTCCAAAAATGGTACTCCAACAATGAGACATACATGTGGAAAGAAAAAAATACATCTTGATCCTGACTTCACACATACACAAAAACTAACCTGAAATATTTCACAGACTTAAACATATGAGCTTGTAGAAAACCTGTAGAAGAAAACTCAAGAAAATTTTTGAGACTTCCTTTAGGCAAATTTTCTTAGGACACAAAAAGCATGAATCACAAAGGGAAAAAAAAAAGATAAATACAACTTCATCAAAATTAAAAACATTTGCTCTTTGGAAGACAATATTAAGAAAATAGAAATGCAAGCCTCAGACTAGGATATCTGTATATCCACCTATTTAAGGACTTGTACCCAGAATATACATAGAACTCTTATAATCAATAATAAGGCAAACAACCTGATTAAAAAACAATGGGCAAAAGATTTGACAGACATCACAGCTAATAAGATACATGAATAGCAAATGAGCATCTGAAAAGATAATCAGTCCTTAGGAAAATGCAAAATAAAACTAGAGTGAGATGCTATTACACATGCACTAGGATGGCTAAACTTAAAGAGAAGCACAAATACCAAGTGCCAAAGAGAATGCAAAGCAACTAGAAATCTCATATACTGCTGGTGGGGATGCAAAACAGTATAGCCACTTTGGAAAAGTTTGGTAGTTTCTTAAAAAGTTAAATATATATTTACCAGTAATTCTATATTCCTACTTCTAGCTCTGAGAAATGAAAACATATGTTCACACAGAAACTTATAGACAAATATTCATAACATTTTAATTCTTAATAGCCAAAACCAGGAAACAACTCAAATGTCCATCAGTTGATTAACAAATAAATGAATTTTGTTATATCCATTCAATGGACTAGGTTTCAGTATTTAAAAATTACAAACTACTGATACATGTAACAACACTAATGAATCTCAAAAATTTCATGCTAAGTGAAAGAAGTCAGACACAAAAAGGTATATATTGTATGATTCTAGTCATATAACACCACTGACAGAATACAGACCAGTGGCTACAAGCGACTTGCAGTAGGAAGAGGTATTTGACTGCAAAGAGGCATGAGAAAACTTGCTGAAATACCAAAAATGTTCTATATCTTGATTTTGGTAATGGTTATGCCATTGTGTAGACCTACTACAACTCAGAGAATTCTACTCTTAGGCAAGTTTTACCTCAATAAAGCTGATGAAAAACAAAGAAAAAAACACACTTCTCCTGTATACCTCAGGTTTATTTTGTGAGGATCAAATGATATACAGTTTGTTGATCCTTGAACAACTTGGGCGTTAGAGGTACTGCTCTCTCTGCCCAGTCCAAAGTCCAAGTATAACTTTACAGTAGGCCCTCCAAATCTGTAATTCTGCATCTGTGGATTCAAACAACCATGGACTGTGTAATACTGCAGTATGTATTTATTGGGAAAAAAAAAAAAACCTGCAAAGAAGTGGACCCTGGATCTAAGGATCAACTGTAGTTAAATTTAGCTGAAGCTGACACACCCTGATGTTAAAAGCTTTATAGGGATCTGAATGATTGTTTCAAAATTTCATAGGTCTCTCAGATATCAAGGTGCTCAAGCTTGGTTAGTTCAAGCTTCAGTTCCTCACCTAAATAAATGTAACAACTAATGTCAAATTCTTTGATTTAAGATCTATCCATGAGTAAAATAAACTTCAAGAGTCAAAAGAACATTTCCTTAATGCATAAGAGACCCTATTTGTAGTTTACAAAAATGGTATTTATTCCATTCCCTTCAGAGCCTTCTTTTTTTGCAGGTTGTTATTTATAACATTGCCTACAGTTGAACTTCAGGTTATGCTATTTTATCAGACACAGATACTTTCTGACTCTTACTAGGGCATTTCTTCTTTCTGTTGTTTTCTGTTTTTTTGTTTTTTGTTTTTTAAATAAAGAAAATTAACTTACGTTAGGGAAGAAGTATTTCATAAAACTGTTGAAGGAATATTACACCTTAAGTACAGACTTTTCTCCATGATCTTAGGAAGCAAGAATTGGGGAGAAACAAAAGTGATAATTACTGAAGGAGGAAAAACCACATTTGTGCCTAACCTTTTAAAATCACTTTTGTCAAAGCTTGTGGTAGAAACATTTTTTAAAATATAGTTTCTACTTTAAATACAGGTGGAAGAGCTATCTTGTTTTATACTTGAAAACCAACCTTCCTAAGTTTAACACCAAAAATGTATGGCCCCGTACACTGCATCCAAGATGATAAAGCCCTGGTAGGACAATAAATTTCAAGAATTGTAGAAAACTGATTTTCTAACAACAAAAAGTATCCTCTGAAATTATTTTCACTCCAGTTTTTCACAGCCATCACCAAAGTGAGAAACACGGTATTTAGATATATAGCCTGGATTTTTTCCTATGGAAAAGAAAGGTAACCTTATGTGCTGTGTTTACAAGAAAATAGTTTGGCAACAAATTGCAGAACATAGGAGAAAATGAGAATAAAAGTAAGAATTTTTTGAACCACAGAACAACATCTGTTATTCTTCAGAGGCTGCAAGACAAGAGAAAATCCTAAAACACAGTCTACAAAAACATTTATATTTGAAAACAAGTTTCCTCCTAATAGAAACTAAGGCTTGGAGACACAAGTCCCATCTCAAATGCAGAAATCTGCCCATTTTAAAGACAGACAATAGCCTTCATAGTGGAGCTCTACATAAAACTTGTAAAATCCCTTGGGTAGGAATTGATAAAATTGTGTTAAACAAGCATTATAATTATATTTGGTTGTATTATAATAGGACAATACCATAGTCTGTGACTTATGCCCTACCAACATTGCTTTTCTAACATAGATGTAAATTCTACTTGTTTAGAACAGCTTTATTCATAATTGCCAAAACTTGGAAGCAACCAAGATGTCCTCCAGTAGGTGAATGGATAAATAAACTGTGGTATATTCAGACAATGGAATATTATTTAGCGCTAAAAAGAAATGAACTATCAAGCTATGAAAGGACATTGAAGAACCTTAAATACATTTTATTAAGTGAAAGCAGTCAACCTGAAAAGGCTATGTACTATATGATAACATTTTGGAAAAGGCAAAACTATGGAGACAGTAAAAAGATCAGCAGTTGCCAAGGGTTAGGGGAGAGAGAGGGAAGGATGAATAGGTAGAATACAGAGGATTTTTAGGTAGTGAAACTATACTATCATCTTCTGATACTAAAATGGTAGATACCAGTCATTACACATTTTTCAAGACCCACAGAATGTACAAAACCATTTATACCTAAAGTAAACTATGGACTTTGGGTGACAATGTAAGTTCATATTATAATAAAGTACCATTCTAGTACAAGATGCTGATAGTAGGGGAGATTGTGTGTGTGTGGAGGGGCAGGAGGTATATAGGAACTTTCTATACTTTCTGCTCACTTTTGTTGTGAACCTAAAACTGCTTTAAAACATAAAGTCTACAGCAAATCCCCTACATACGAACCTTCAAGTTGTGAACTTTCAAAGATGCGAATGTGCCACTACCCAGACATCACTGGATCGTTTTTTTTCAAGAGGGTAGACAGAATTGAATCCATCAAGGAACTGGAACCTGTGCCATCAACATCAGGTGTGAGTGAAAATGCAACTTGCCCTCCGTCTCCTATTGCTGATGATCCTTCAGCTCTACCATCTCCCCCCTCTCTCCCACCTCCAGTCAGTAACTCTTCTTCCTCGTTCACTCCATGCCAGCCCCTGTATGCCAGCTGTTGTACTGTACTACTGTACTTTTCAAGGTACTGTAAGATTAAAAATGTTTTATTTTTTGTGTTGGTTTTTTATGTATTATTTGTGTCAAAAGTATTATAAACTTATTACAGTACAGTACTATATAGCCAATTTTGTTAATTGGGTACCTAGGCTAACTTTGTGGGACTTACAAACAAATTGGACTTACAAATGTACTCTTGGAATGGATGCAAGGGACAATCTTTTCAGAAAGGTATATTGACATTTTAGTTGGTTTTTAGTAACTGGTCTGAAGTTCTTTGATTAGGGAGAAGATAAATATATATACAACTTCATAAAGAAATTATCATAATTAAATTGAATATGTAGTGCCAACAAATACTCATTTTACAGATAAATAAGAAAAGATAAATAAGAAAAGGAAAGTGATCTGAATACAGTTGGAACATTTCTAGCACTGGTTCAGAGCGTCTCTTTACACAAATTCTTACATTTTGAGAATGAGCATCAGTAGATAGTGGTAAGATGCATAGTTGCTAAATGTACTTAACAGTTTAAAAACAGAATGGAATTTGACAACTAGAAAAGATACTTGGAAAACATTTGGTCAAACCCCTCCTCTTATAAATAAAGAAACTGAGGCTCAAAGATGTGCCCTGGATCACAAGGCTATTTGACAGAAGGACTAGAATTTTGGCATTCAAAAGTTTAATGGTCGCTTTTCCACCATACTACTATCATTCAAGAAAACCAAATTGTGATAAATTTCTTAAAATTCAGAGATGATTTTTTCTTCTTTCATTTATTTATTTTTTAAGAGGACATGAATCTAATTAGTATATTTATTTAGCTAATAAGCACACACTCAAGCTCTACCCATTTACTCATTTATTCTGCCAGCTTGATTTTTCCCAGAGGTCATTTAAAAATAAAATCATGTTTTATGAATTCTAACAGCCCAAGAAAATGTTTTACCCTTAACGTGAATATAAAACATACATGTTTATTACTACAGCGAAGGCTATGCATGCTTCCCACCCCACCATTGTTAGTGAGAATTTAGAAACTTGCTCGACCTCTTACACAGGTAAAAATCTACCCTTGGTGGGAGCAGCTGTGACTCTGTGAAAGAAGCTACAAATAACATGCTGGGAAATTCAGCAGGCACTCTTATTATATCCTGTTTATACTGTCATTTTTCCTATCAGTAGGATATTATTTATACAGACCCCACCCATGAACTTCTTGTTTATCTTATTATAGAAATCCTCCAAATCTATAAAAAGAAGCCTCTGTATTTTGTTTCTGGAACAAGCACATGTGTTATAATTTTGCACCTCACTACACATTTTTATTTAGCATTTCCTTTTGTTATGCACCACTTGCTCTCATTTTTATTCCAAGGTTGATTTATTTCATTATTTCACATATTAAACTTAAATGACTTTAAGACGCCAACACAGAACAGATTCCAGAGCACCACATCCTAAACTTTATTTTGCAGTAGATTTCATCAGGTAGATATTCTTCTAAGGTACACTTGACTAATTTGTTTAAAGAAAGAAAAATGTGCCTACAGACTAATCAGGTACCCCAATGAGTGAGCCCTGGGTGCCTAGAAGGCTTCCTTACTTGGGCTACTCTATCTCAGGTGGGCCAATACTGAGGGCCAAGCTTTATACTGGTTCTCACTAACTCACTATTCCATAGCTAGATCTCTTTTCTGGAATGGAAAGCACTGCCCCTGAGTCTACTTGGATGGCTAGACAGGCTGGGTGAAAATGTAACACAGTAATACATGAGAAATACATGAATTCAGCAAGTTGGCCAAAGAGACAATGAACCAATCTTATTGTAAATCATCCTCATTCTCCTGCCTTATGTAAATAACTGAATTAAAGTAAATAAAAGAAAAATGCAGAATCCTTAAGGGTAGAAATCCATGCTGCATTTGTTGAGCAAATAAATATTTCTAGAGGGGAAACATCACTGGAAAAAGTCCTACTGCATAAATTTTCACATGTATAGCTTGTGTTAGCTTCATCAATACTCCCTTTCTAGGTAAACATGAGATCTTCAGAGAGTATGTGCAATGCTAGACTCTTTGAGAATGTGTAAGAAAGATCTCTGCTTTTAAAGAATAATACCCTAAAATGCAGAACTGAAATGAGGTTTAATATCTCAGGGTGGTAAACTAAGTGTATTAATTTCAGGAAAAAAAGAGAGGTCTACATAGGATAAAGTGATCAAAGAAGTCAGAATGAGAATAATAACTGAGGTAATGTTGATAAACAGGAATTGATAAGACCAAGATGAGGAGGTGAAGGCATCCTAGGCACAATCAACGATTTGTGAGCATCCAGGTAAACAGATATGGGAAATGGCAAGTAGTTGAATCCAGCTAGGGAACTGCTGAATAATAAGAGATGGATATAAAGAGAAGGCTAGAGTAGATTATAAAGAATTTCATTTTCCAGACAATGGAGAACCATCAAAGATATCTGATCAAGCGAAAATGAACCCAAGCTTTTGGACTAAGAATGAAGAGGAGAAAGAATAAGTTGGGATGAGGCAGAAATGGGGGGAAGAAGTTTTTAACAGTACCAAATCCTACGATTACAGTGGCAAAAGAAAAGTCTATGTGTTATACCAGATAATACACGTGTAAAAATTTCAACTCTTGCTTTCAAAAATAGGAGATGGCATCATGATGACTGTCACTGACTGGGGCAATGTTAAACAATGCTAACGCATTGCAGTTAATATCAGGAAAGCTTACCAGTCTCCTAGAATAGCACTTCTCATACCCAAATCACCTGGAGATCTGGTTAAAATGTAAATTGTGATTCAGTAGGTTCAGGGTGGTAATTTGCATTTCTAACAAGCTCTCAATACTACTGTCCCATGGACTATATTTTGAGTAGCAAGATGCTAAAACATCTTTTAATTTCCCTTTCCAAAAAGGCAGTATTTGATGTATGGTATAGCTAATGCTTTAGCTATGTCTAAGAAATTCCTTTTAAAAGTACTTCATTATAATTTGCATCAATGTCTGATGGGTTTCAAAAGATACTATTTTAAATGTCCAAGATGATTCAAGATTCAGGGTATTCAACATATTCAGAAATATTTCCACTTGGGCAAAATCAACTTTATAATGCTGTTTATAACATTACAATTTTGTCCCTTCCTTCCTTCCTTCCTTCCTCCCTCCCTCCCTCCCTTCCTTCCTTCCTTCCAAGATGATTCAAGATTCAGGGTATTCAACATATTCAGAAATATTTCCACTTGGGCAAAATCAACTTTATAATGCTGTTTATAACATTACAATTTTATCCCTTCCTTCCTTCCTTCCTTCCTTCCTTCCTTCCTTCCTTCCTTCCTCCCTCCCTCCCTCTCTTTAAGGCTGGCCAACTGGAAGATACTATTGTTTCTAATCTTGGGTGCTGAGGCAAAAGTCCTGAAAGACAATTCTCCACCTTTCCACAGTGCACATCAGTGGGTTTTGGTAAAACCCACTTAACTTGCCCTTACAATGGCCTTAGTACCATACCTTAATCGTTGAAGATAAATGTAACTATTTTAAATATCCTACTGAAAAACAACTAAAGATTACAAAAATTAAATTCACACACCATCCTTTTGTTTAAGATTTCTATGCGAAGGGACATGCCTTTAATTAAGGTTTTTTTTTTACCATGAACATAAGTGTCATTTATAAAAATACATTACTAGTGTAATATGTTACACACATATTAAGATTGGCTGACCTTAGATTCTTAGGGTGAAATTTAAGACTTCTGAAATCTCAAGTTTCATTTTTAACCAAATAAACGGTCAATAACAACCTTTTAGGTAAATGAGCTTCAATACGTATTAATGTCTAGAGAACAGAAATAGTATCTTAAAATTGAAAGGTACTATTGAAGATCAGATCCAACTATTTCATCGTAGAGGTAAGAAACTGAGGTGTCAAGGCTAAAAAGCCCAAAGTCACAGAGCTGCTAGTGGCATGTTAAAAAAAAACAAGGGGAGGAACAAATTAATTTCCATATCTATCAATGTACAACACACAACAATATATCAACTATGACATGTAGTTGAAAGAGTTTCTGGTTCCTCTCATGACTAAGACATAGTTGATTTTATTAAGGTCTTATAAATCATTGATATCCAAGAAAGGAAGACTACAGACCAACAAAGAAAAGACATGCTACCCCAAAATTTAAGAACTTCATAAAAAATGCAATTTGAATAGAGAATGACACATATACACCACATACTCAGCATGGGGCTACGGTGGGTGGGTAATGGGATGGGATATAAAAAAAAAAAAAGAGAAGCCACTGGTAATTCTTATCTTCTCAGTAATGGTTTGAGAAAAGCTTTCACATACAGAAAGGTAGTTAAAAAACACAACTTCCTTTACTCTCATGAATCATTTTTTAATTGGTAAAATTGGGAATTAGATTTGGAGGACTGCATAGCTTTTAAAAATATGAAATGTGGATAGCAGTTGGATGTGCATGTGTCATAAGCTCTGTCACAATTACAAGAAAACCAGAGAATCCTTTTTTAGCCATAAAATTGGGAATTTTGTGCTTATTACAAATGCTATAAAATTTACTAGCACAAGTTTAAAAAAAAAGTCACTGGAGAAGTTCCAAGATATTGGAGACAATGGGTTTTAAATCACAGGCATACATTACTATGCCTAAGTTGACAGATCTGCACTGCAATGCAGAAATGCAAGCAATATTCCAACATCTGCATCAGAAGGCAGAGACTAGACAAGATTCTAGAATAAAGGGCTCTTCAGCTCTTACCTGTTACCTGTGCAACAACTGCTTGGGAAATCCTCCGATTGGCAAGAAAGGCTTTGATTTCCTCTTTTATCACACTGCTGTCCCTCCTAACAAAAACAGAAGACAAGACCAACAATGTATGTTGAAGGTAGAAATCCTCATCTTTGCTAAGAAAGGTGAAGCAGAGAGGTGGGGAGAACATGGAAAGAAAGGACACACACAAAAAGGTAAACAGACCGAGCTTGTGTGAAAATATGAAATTAAAACAAACCAAGAAACACCAAATATTCAAGTCCTAAAACATCACACCATCAGACAGACGCTTTAGTGATTGCCACAGTAGATATAAGTCTCATACCAGAGGATGGTTAATCGCATGCTGTGTATAATTCACATTAGGAACAAGGCTGCCATATGGTATATACAAAGTTTCATTACTGGGTAATGAATATATCTTACACAGACAGAAATCCTAGAAAAATAAAAAGCAACAACAACAACAAAAATCAGTTGTGAGTAGACTGTGGTCTCCCATGTTAACTACGCAACTGCATAAATAATGTTCAGTTCATTTGAAAACCTTGGTTAAAGGAATAGAAATCATCATTCTCACAACTGCTAAAATATTAGCCATTTTAAGAAGGCTTTTGCCTTTTAATTTGCCTTCTTGTCCTGAATAAACCAAAACAATTTTAAGCAGGATGGGCTGACTATACAATTTTAATATAAAAGACATTAATTTCCTAATGCATGTAATAAACAGAATACTTAAAACTATGCTATATTCTGTGTCCTTGAGATTACATATTATAGACCTAATTTTTCCTCCACTAGATGCCTTATAAATTTTTACTTATTTAAATATTCAACAAATTCTCAAAAGACTAGACATTTACTAGAATGACAATAATTGGCAAGACTTCTGTTTCTCCACCAGAACACACAGAATACTTCAGTAAAAATTATACTTAAAGCCTTAAAAACAAATTTCTCTTTGAATGTTCAAAAGGATTACATAAACTGATTTTTGTTCAAGCTCAAAAGTAACAGAATAGTGGTAACTTATGGTCTAATACAGGGGGTGAGCAAACTATGGCCCATAGACTAAATCTGGGCTCCCACTTGTTTTTATACAACCTATCAGCTAAGAATAGTTCTCACAGATGAACATTTGCAATCAATTTGATGACAGGGAATACTAACTTTGAACATGAATTAAGCAAAGTATTATCCCCTCCCCACCAAAAAATTCCATTCTTCTCATTAGTAGGCCTGTATTTTAAAAACTGTATTCACTTTTAATTATTATTCTATATTGAATTTTGCAAATGAAAACTTGTGACCATTTGCTTTCTCTCTTATATGTATCTATATTATATCCTCGATTTTGCCTCTTCACCACAAAGTCTAAAAAGTCTTCCATTTAACCCTTTACAGAAAAAGTTTGCAAACCCCTAATCTAAGACAAAGGGATCATGAACTCTTCACAAATTGTTTTGTGAATGATCCACAAACTCCTTACAGGAGCTTAAGCCTCTCTACAGATTATTTGGAACAAGGAAAGAAAGTATCCTATCCCCAAAGAATCAGCTGTGATTCAGTCAGAGCAGTTTTGCTGAGAAGGAGCTATATACTCTGTTGGTGAATTCCATGATCCCTTTCAGGAATTCTGGAAAAGAGCAGAGAAGTGATAGGAGGGAAGTGATAGCAGCTCCAATCTGGAGCTCCACAGTCTACTCTTCATCTACTGGTTGGAAATCCTAACCAAAAAGATTGCCAAAGGAAGAAAATAAAGAGGCACCTGCCTAATCCAATATTTAAAACTTCTCACACCAATCTAGATTCTGAGCTAGATACTTCCCTTCCACAGTGCTTATTTATATTTAAATATTTCTTTGAAAAATATGCATTCTTATTTTAAAATTATGTATCTGAAAGAAAAAGCCACAAATAAATACATTTTAAAGTCAAACAAAATATCTGTCTATGTTACCATATGGCTCTCAAATATCCATGCACAATCAGTAGAGAAAGACAGAAACTCCAGCAGTATCTATTTCAATTGGCTTATGTAAATAAAACAACCAAATCATTTGGTTTCTGATACAGATGCAAAATTAACCTGAAAAATTTTAAATAAAGCCCTGCATTTCAATATATAGAATGTCCCTTTAGGAAAATGAAAACTGAGTTTAAGAGAATATCTATTAAGGTTAAACAAAAATGTGCTTTTGTGGTGAAAATGATTAAATGGTATTTTCTTGACTACTGATTTAAATTGGAATTTAAATCAATTTATTTAAAATCAATTTCACCTAGAAAACTAAGTCATAAAGAGGAGAAAACACTCAATTATTTCAATAGGGCATATCCGGTTTGTGAATTATTCACAGCCCTGAAGTATGATATTACCAAGGACTGAAGCAAGACAGAAGGAACCCCCAAAAGTCTGCAAGATAGCAGCAGTTCACTTACCCTCTCTCAGAGACTATATTTTTAGATACTTGGCAAGTTTCTAAGTATCTTCAATGAGTTTAAAAAAATAAAAACAACCTCTTCACTCAACTGCTTTACCAGAGAGAAGTTTTTTCAAATTGAAGAAAAACATAAGGACTTAAAAGATAAGAGTGTGCTTGGGCAAGTCATTTAATAAAACTGGTTTCATCATCTGGTAAAATGAGATCATTAATACCCTTCATCATAAGGCTTTTAAGATTTTTCTCCAAGCACTGAAATTAAATTTAAATGAAATTTAATATCAAATGTGTATAAAATTCTTCAACGTAAAACATTTTGAAACTGTAAAAGCACTACATAAACAATGATTATTATTTTATGATACCTGTAAAGAATCCCAGGAAAAGAAGAAACAAACGATCTGCTATAAAGTATGTAAGACTGTATTGGGTATTTTAAGGCACCACCAAAAGATTTCTAAAAAGTTACTTTTGATACAAGTGTTGTGTCATTTGGTTGGTTTCACTGGGTATTTTCAAAATAATAACAGCATCTAACTTTCACTGTATCCAATTCTCTTATGTGTTTCAAAAACTTCCATTCTACCCTGTTAAATTTGTTCTTTAAACTTTCACATATTCCCTCTCTCCCTCTCGTTCATTCCACCTTCTTTAATGACCTCACTCTCCTGTACTCACAGGGTACAGAGTTGTCCACAATGTACCTTATAAAATCACCTATTTCTTAGTGTGAAAACGCCTTCATTTACTCCAAATCTAACTCATCTCCTACTCCTTACTTCCTCTCGTCATCTAAAATTTGACATCTTTAAAGAGAATGAATCCACTTTTCCTCCCTTATCTTGTAAAATCTCACACTCCTCACAATTTCTACTCCTCTGGTCTTATGGAATTAAAGTGAAGTGTGGCTGATCTTTCTGACTCCATGGTTTAATTCCAAGATAAGCTACCACTCTATTTGTATCTAACCACTTACATACACTCAGTAATGCCTCTTCGTGAAATCACCCTTTTTAAAGACATCTTAAGATAATAATTGCCATCTATTCAGAGAAGTTCTCCCTGATCCTCAGAGCTAAAAAAGATCTTTTCTTCCAATATCTAACTTTACCATTTCAATTATACTACTCACATGCTAATATATTACATGCTATTCTGTATTACAGTTGTTCCTGACCTGGTCTTATCTCTCCTACTAGCTTACAAAGTCCTTTAGCACAAAGATTGTGTTTTATTCATCATGAAGTCCGCATATAATAGAGCTTAATTTGTTCCATGAATGAACAAACTTGTAGTTGAAGATAAAAGGTTGTAAAATGGAAAACCTGATCTAGATAATTTATAAAACAGCTCTAAATTCTTAATATCAAATAGGTTTAAGCTTCCCAAAACAGAATGGAAGAGAGTTAGATATACTAGCTCAAAATGGTAATACTTCCTGTTCTGGAACAAGGGCTATTAAAGATTGAATGTTTAAAAGTGGTATGCTTTAATCTTTCATAGTTGATAATGAGGCTTTAAGGTCTTCTTTTAGTTGATATACACTACACATTCTTTAGGACCCCTTAAAAGACTCAAACATTTCCAGAGATGGAGCAATACCTACCAAGACAGACTATCTCACAGGTGGAAAAATATAATTACACACAAATTCTTTCACATATGAATAAAAACCTGCTCCCTTTAATTTCTACTCATGGAGATAAAACATAATTTAGAATTTTAAAAGGTAATGTTAAAGCAAAAGCTATATGTGTAAATAACATGGTAACTGATTATTATGTCCTATGGAACGTAAATCCCTAGTTACACAAGTAAATAAGCTATTATTAGGCATATGGATAACCAACTCAGAAGAAAGTCTCAGAATCCTAGATAAAATACTGACACTCATGAAATTTAGTAAGTGGGTAGTTAGGAATAACATCTTTTATATGGTATTGTTAATTAATTCTGGTAAGACTCATTTCAATTGCTATTTTATAAATACACAATAGGACAGATACACTTTAATAGATATACACTATTATATTAGCAGATGTACATATACACCTATAGATAAACATATATATTAATAGATGCATTTTAAAATTATTAACATGTAAAACTGGTCTTTATTCTAGCTCTTGGCTATAAAGTCCTTAAAATGTTGTATTCAACAATTTGCAGAGAATTCACATTCTAGTTTCTCTTCCATTTTTTTTTAACCCTGATCAATCCAAAAATGGAAAAAGTAGCAGTTTCTCTCTGATTTTTAACAAGCTAATTAGGTGTACAGTTACAAATTAATCAAGATTTCCCAAAAAAAAGTCTCCTTTGTATACCCTGAAATTATTAGGAGCTAAGTTTGTGTACCCAATGGATTATGAGATTTGAAAGCTGTATCTTACGGTTAAGTGCTCTGGCAGTTGGGGAACGTGACCATACAAGAGGTGAATTACATATGACATATGTAGAAAAGGAGGCAGGAAGGCATTCATTCTCCCCACCTAGAGAGCACCAAATCTAACCCACTATACCACCACAGTGTTGAGTGGGCAAAGGGCGGTGTAGTCCTATGTGGGCACAGGGTACTCAGAAAGATTTGCTACTCAAAACTTTCTCTAACATTCTACCAAATAAAAGTTCATTAGGCTAGTTAAGTGATTGATTTGAAGTGGCAAATATCATGTCGGGGGAGAGTGGGAGATAAGTCCGTTAAGGCTTTCACACTTTGTCTTGAGTGACATTAACCACCATTCCTAAAATTTTACTGAAATCTACATATGAAAAATTTATTAATAGAGGCAGCAGATACCAGTGACAGACACACTGGTAATAAAGACATGGGTTAGAATTCAGCTCTGCCACTTAATATTTAAGTTCTCCTGGGTCAATTATTTAATTTTTGTGAATCTCAATTTCTTTGCTCTACCTCACACACAACATGGCTATAATGATTAAAAGTGAAAACAGTCATGTAATAAATTTCTCCCTCAAACCTAAGGATTGTTATTATTTGCAAACTTGAGAAAAACAAGAGGTGGGCACAAAAGAAGAGTGCAGGTGTGGGTGAGGGCGCAATGGCAGAGGACCACAGAGAGCCAGAAGGTTCAACAAGACCGCTAGATGAATAGAGGACACCATAGAAGCAGTTCTAACAAAGAAGCCATAAAGTATCCTACCTATGCAACAAGAGGCAGTATGTAAATTAAATACTGGTAACAATTATAAACACATATATCTCTAATGATGAAATCTGAATGTGTGTAATTGTTGGATTTAACTCTAAACCCTAGTCCTTGCTAAACAGGTTTTCTGTTTGAAGACACAGTTGAATTACAACATTACGATAACCTAAGAGTGTTATAACAGACAAATTTTTAGATCCTTATAGTCAAGTTTTATACTCTGGACAACTTTTAGAGCCTTTTGTTAAAAAGAAAGTTTTCTCAAACTTCTTGTTAGTCTAATACACATTTGGGAATTAACTGTTATTTTTAGAGCTCATTAAAACTCATTAACGACAGCAACGACAACAACCAGACTAGCATCCTAACAAATTTTACTGTTGATACCCACTCTACTTACCATAATTAAAAGCTAACCTTGTTACATTTTAACTACTAAAGTAACTTCTATTTGCCCAAATGGTCCTCTCTCTGAGTCTTGACAGTAAGACAGATGTTAAATTCAAAAGGAACATCTAAACTTTAGCCAGCTGTTTAAGCAGGTGAAAATGAACTAAAAGCCAAGCTGATCTTTCACATTTTTAAGTTTTAAAAGCTTAAATAATAGGGTCCTGTAGCTGCTCTATGAAACTATTCATTACAGGAATTATGTTGGAATCTAGACACAATAGTCCATTTAGCCTAGAATTCCCTATTTGGCAGTTCTACCCTAAACAAATTCAGGACAGTTGATTCCAAAGATATTTTACCTTTGTGGTAGTATAGGATAGATCTTCCATATGGCAATATTAAGTCATCATTATACTATCTTCAAGTCCTAAAGTCTTATAGAAGAACAAGTCAAAATTATAGGTTATAATTTTATTTCTGACAAATTCCTGCTATAGTTTCTTTCATATATACTGTAACTAATCTAACTGCAGGCTCTCCTCCCTACTACAGTAGTGATAATCTACTGAAAACAATGCTTTTATCATCTCTTTCCTACAGACCTGTAAAAACTCCTTTAATTTCCACCAAGTTAAACATAAGTTATGTATATGGAATTCAAATCTTCCCAAAACCTGTACTGCCTCCTAATATACTATTCTTATCGCCATATCTAGCCAATCTGCAGTTTTTCTAAGACTTCAACATGCCTTGCCTTTTCTACCTATTACTATTCCCTTATCTTTAAATAAAGTCCCTATATTTCAAAACAGAAGCTATCCTTTAAAGTTTAGCTCAAATTCATCCATTCACTTGATATATTAAGCCCTTAACATGTGCCATTGACAGTTCTAGATCCTGAAGACACAGCAATGGAAAGCACATCTGCGCTGCCCTCAAAGTGTCCCAGGTCCAGGGTGAAGCCTTTCCTAATTACCCCTGTTGAAACTGGACTTCCTTTCTCAGTGTTTCAAACTCTGTTTACACTTATTTTGTAATAGATAACATTATATTTGTGTGTGTTTATGGCATCTACTGCTAATATTAGAACTTTAGCTTCTTAGGGGTAGAAACCATGTCCATCTTTCTTCTTAAGAACACTACTTTTCAAATAATAGGTGCTCAAAATTACCTTGTTGATTGGCGTGTTGGAGGGAAAAATTAAGAGTATTCATATCATGATAAAAGCATCCTATCTCTCAGAAAAAGTACTCACAATGGATTTAAAGATTAGAATGTGTGTGTTAGCAATTCAGATGTTAGCAATGAGAGCCATAAAAAAAGGCTAACCTTTGCTTCGATAATAGAATAGAAAAGACTTATCAAGCAGCAAAGAGAAAGAACTTAAGTAGAAAAGAGAAAATTTGAATTAAAAACATAAAATTTTTAATTTTTTTCTTTTATCACCAAGGGGGGGGGATCACAGTTCTTACAGGTAAAAAGCTGAAATACAGCTTTATTACTCAAAATCAGCCTAAGAACATAGACACTGAATAAGAAAAGAACTAACCTCATTAATTCCTCCACTTTATCATCTACATCTAGGTCCTCTTCTGAGGCTTCAAAACTGTATGACCTCTGACCCATGCTGTTTGCATGGTAGCGAGTTGGTGACATCTTTCCATTGGATGTGGATAATCGCTCGTTATTCTCCCTCCCATTCTGATTGGTAGTACAAGGCTGTGGGGAGGTATCATAACTGTTGCTAGGTGATGGGGACATTCCCGAATGCTGGGTCTGTGTGGAAGCTGTAGCTGTAGAGGAAGATGCTGGAACATTGTTGGTACTATTCCCATATGAACTTCCTCCATAGCTGGACCTTCTTCCAAACTTGTCACTATGCTCTTGATCAAGACGGTCCAAAGTTTCCAAGGCATGGAGAATTTCATGTTTAGTCATTCCAGTACGCCGAAGGCGCTGAAGCAGATCTATCTGCTCTATAGTAAATCTAGGTTCATCTGTATAGTGAGACATGGTTTCCAGCAAACTAAAACAAAACAAAAAAAAGTCCCTTTATTTACAGTATCTACCAAAGAATATATCATTATGTATTGAGAATACACAGAAGATAAAATATTTCTATATCAACTTCTTTACTGAAAATGACTGACATTATTATCATATTATAATAATAGTAATATTTTATCAGTAAAACTGACCTAGGAATTCTGTAACTTCATTTAGTGTAGATAAACAATTTGGTAAGCTTAGCCCAAGTAAATAACCAGCAAAAATATTTAAATGGAAAAGTAAGACAGGCACATAAAAAAAACTTATTAAGCACCATTTCACCCACCACTTCGCAATTTCATACGTATTTCATCTCTGTAATGTATTGTCTCTTAATAGTTATCCCAAGAAATGGATCTTCTGTGGTTGTGGCCAAACTGAGCTATTCATTTTTCTTAGGAAATTGCTTCTACATTATGCTTCCTTTAACTAACACGATACTATAGCATACCAGAAAATGTCTCAGTGTCAATAACAATATTAAGTTTAAGGGAGTTGTCAAATATCATAAAAATTCTCACTATTCAAATTCTCTTCTTATAAAACCTGAATTTCTTTTTTAAGATTTTTTTATGTGGCAATTTCTTCTATTTTTATTTTTATAGTTCTAGTGCCAAATAGGTTGCATGGCATGTAGCAGGCTCTCAGTAAGTGTTTGCTGATGGAAATAAATGTCAAAGAATTTCTCATCCTTTCCAGGTAAACTTCTATTCTGGGCCAGTTCCCCTAAGCTGTTGGAGATCTGTTTCTCTGTCTCGCTATACTAAAAATTTATTGAACATTCACTCTAGGCAGGTATTGGGCAAGAGTTTCATGTAATATAATCTCAGTTCCTCAGAACAACCCTCTGTGGTAATTTAAAAAATTTTTACATTAATTGATTGTTGAGAAAACTAAGGCTCACAATGGTTTTGTATCTTGCAAAAAGTCTGATTACATAGAAAAAAGATTTAAACCTAGATCTTACCAACTCCGAAAGCATGCATCATTCTGCTTTCCAATATATTGCAGGACTTACTGGAGGCAAATGATATGGGACACAGGCTTTTGTCCTTTTTTAAGTCTCCAGTTTAAACCACTTAGATAAAATCACTCTACTGATGGACTGGGGGTTCAAGTAGTAGTTTTTTATATTTAAAATATTTGCTCCATCTAGAATTTATATTTACTTAATGAGTGTGAAAGGATTTGAGCTTTATTTTTTCCCAAAGGGATAGCTCACTTGTCCAAATGCTTTATTGAGTAATACATCTCTTCTTCTCTAGTCTGAAATGCCACCTTTATCGTATACAAAATTTCCAGGCAAATCTGCATCTACCTTTGGAGTCTCTATTCTATTCCAATGATTGCTTTGTCTTCCAAGTCCTTTTAAAAATAAGCAGGCAGAAATCTATCATTTTTATGTGAAACAGTTCTAGTTTTAGAGATAGGCTCATTAAAAACAAAAACAAACATTCTATGTACCTGAAATAATACACTGCAGGTCATCTGTGCCCACGAGCCACAGTATCTGCCTTATGCCTATACACTTTTTCTTTTGCCCTCTTCCAATATTCATTTGTAACAAACTATTCATCATAAAAGTACAGTTTTCATGATTATTACATTCTTTCCTGATTGCCTAGTTTTTTTCCTCCAAGATTTTATAATGTAAAAGTTTAAACACATAGAAAAGTTGAAATAAATTTACAGTGAATGCCCATAGACTAACCACCTAGATTTTGTCATTAACATTTTACTTGCTTTACCACATATCCATCAATTCCCTATGCCTCCATCCCTCTATTCATCTCATTTTTTGATGCATTTCAAAAATCAGTTACAGACATCTGTATACTTCCCCCTAAATACATCTTTCCACATGTGTATCATTAATGAGAGCTCAGTATTTGTTGAGGTATTTTTTTCTCTTGAAGTAAAATTTACATAAAACAAAATATGCAAATCTTATGTTAACCATTCTCTGAGTTTTGAGAAGTACATACACCTGTGAAATTCAAACCCCTATAAAGATACAGAATATTACCACCACCCAGGGAAGTTCCCTCATGTCCCTTTCTGGTCAGTCTCTCTCCTATTCCCTCAGAGGCAATCACCTCTCGGATTTTTTTCACGACAGATTAGTTTTTCTGTTCTAGAACCTCATATAAATGGAATTTCTATGTGCTCTTTCAGTATAAAATTTTTGAGATTCGTCTACGATGTTGTATATCAGCACTTGGCTTCTTTTTATTGCTGAACAGTACTTCACTGTAGGAATATACCACAGGTTTGTTTAGCCATTCTAACTAGTCACCTGGACTGCTGCCAATTATTAGCTATTCTAATACTCTACTAATTTTCTTGTTAGCTTCATATACCCCCCCATAATAGATCATCAGCTAGTTGAGAGAGGAGGGAAAAAAAAACTTTCAACCAGAGTAACTCATTTACTTCTTCTCCTGACCCATGTCAAAAGAACTATATACCTTGCTTCACACAAATGCTTTATTACTAAAATGGTATGCAGTGTTGGTAATGTTTTGTTCTATGCTAGTTACATTACACAGGTGCATTAGCTATGAATATTCACCAAGTTTACACTACCGATTTGTATATTTTTCAGTAGGTATATTATACTCAAAATTTGTTGAAAAAGCTGTGTAAACATTTTCCTAATGGTTTATAAGAGACACTTGATGCTTTAGTTTCTATCCTAACCCTCAGCCCTTGGTCCTTTCTATCAAGTGCTTGGTAACATATTAATTCTTAATCCTATGAAGTTGTTTTTAAAAGTAGCTGCCAAATCCCTTTAGTAATCCGAATAATTTACCCCTTAACTTACTGATTTGGTAAATTCAGGTTTCTATACATTATTCTTTTCTCTTGAAAATAGAGTCGTCCATTGCTGACTTCAGTCTTCATGCTTTTAAAATACGTCATAAACTGACCTTATTTTAGATACGAGATTTCAAGGACTGCTTTATTATACAGACAAAAAAAATATATCATGATATTTTCCTATCCCATTTATATCAGAGCAGACAGTATTCTGTATATAACTCTTCAAATCTCTCTGTATGGAGCAGCACTCTGTATATTAGCATAAAACTAAAATAAATTACATGAATTTAACCTGGTAATTGAAAAGTATCCATCCTAAAGCTTATATTAGAACTACCAGAACTAAAGATTCCACAGTATCTGAAACAATGTAATATTTTATGTTATTTCAGATTCCTTGACTATGGAAAACACTTTTAATCCAAAATTCATAAAAGGAGATAACAGAAGGCACCTATTATTTTGTCTGCCCAGAATGCCTCATTGTTTCCAACCACATGTGTTCTTGACCCTACCACTCAAAGTACTCTACCATCCAGCCAACAGGGTGGGTGCATGAGGAAACCAAGCCTTGCTCTCCTCAAAATATTCAGGTGTGAGTAGAAGGAAGATGGACAGTCACTATAACTGTGCTCAGCTGCAGGAAGATGTTAGTCTGGTATATTCCCCACCATGGAGAAGAAACAAGTTTGCAAGAAAATTAAGCAGGCATACTAAGAAATGCAGAACAAAAGGGAAAGTTCTACAGTGTTCATATCCCTTGTTCCAGTCATTCTTAAGCTCCTAATACATCCCTGCTCTTCTTGCTGTATTCCCTTTATGCTTCACCTTGTTTAAATTAGATGTCTGCACCTTGCACCAAGACAGGTCCCTAATACAAAGATATATCTACAGTAAAAAGATCTACAATTGCTAGAATAAAATGTATGACTCCTATAGAGCAGAATGATAATGGCATAATGAGTAGGATCAATTCATGCACATGACACTGATGGGACAATATTTTACTGAGAAAATGCCAAGATTAGAAGCTTTCTTGGATATTGAGAACAATATTCCAATGTGCATTAACATAAACAAAGGCACACATTCTGTCATTTTCAAATTTTATTTCTTATAATTCACCTAGTTTAAGCACATAATCATGAAATTATGGCAATAATGACCTACAAAGGTCATCTAAGTCCATGATACCAGCAATTCTTTTGTAACAGAAAAAAGATAACATGTAAGAACTGAATTAATTTTCCTATGTAGCACAAGAACTGTTCACAGGATAAGGAACATCTTTCACTTTAAATTACTAATCTGGATGCAGTCTCAGGCCAACAATAACTGAAAATGATGTGAGAAGAATTTCAACACTGTAATAACACAGATAATGTTTAAAGCATAAAAGAACAATTAAATTCAGGAATTATGGCTCAGTTCATAAACTGACATTCTAAAAGACCATACTATTAGACCATAATAGTAAACCTATTTTACAAAAAATTTTATCCCTACTTGGATATGTAAACTCTTCTTGGATAAGGCCTGAGGACCAGAATATACTTTCTCAAACTAAATCCTATAAACATGAAGGTTAAAGCATTCACAAATGATTAATCTTGAAGTCATATGTGCAAAAATGACACAACTACCTTACTTGTAAAGCATCAACAGATGATAAGCTCTTATTGGATAACAAAGCATTTTCTTCTGCTGTCTTTACCTTTTTATCTAGAATGACTGGGCAAAATATGATCTAGTCATATATTAGTTGTGTTTGTCTGTTTGTCATACATGGTATTTACTCCATGATGATTAACACATTATCGTGTCAATGATAATTATTAACCAGCTGAAGATGTACTAAGGCCCTTCTTACTATTTATGGCACATTACTCTCACAATTATTATTACCATCAAAGTGGCAGTTTTAAAGTAAGAAAATGACAAGAGTAAGAAATGAAGATTTGCTGGGGATTGAGCTTGACAGTAATGGTAAAATGATTCCATAACTCAAACCAATGGGAGAACTAACTAACGCAAAAGAATAGAGGCTATGACTACAAATAATAGTACAAAAGAACAGAGGCTATGACTACGGTTAGTAGTGTAAAAGTGTTCTTTTCATAATAAAAAGATTTTGAGAAAAGTAAGAGTACATTTAATTTACAACACACTTTAATAGTTACTTTTAAATTACCACTAATTAAGATTGAGATTTTTAACTACCTTATACATATTTGGGAAAATAAAATCCAAGTAAAATCATGGAAGTTTATAGAGGGAGATATAAATTTGGTGTGGAATCAGAGAATAGGAGCCTATTTACACAAATATCATTCAACTAACATTTACCGAGTGACCCCTATGTGTCAAACCATGTACAAGGCAGAGAGGATGCAACAAGCACCAAATCAAGCAAAAATTCCTGGCCTCATGATGTTAACATTCTAATAGCTGTAGAAAATAGCTATTAACATATGAAATGCATTTTTTAAGAAAAAGGGAAACTCAGGCCCAAAGCAACGCAGTACCTTCCTCTTCCCAAGGACAAAGCTGCTTAGCAGCAACTCAGGCTACAGTAACACCACCTGGCCTATTTCAGAGACTTTTCAATATATGATAAAGTCAAAAAAGAAAAAAGTTTCACAAAAAAACCTAAATAACAAGGAAGAAGTCTACTTACTGGATTAGAGAACTGTCAACCAAAACAGAGGAATTTAATTGAAATGGAGACTGCACCAAATTTTAGAAAACACTTATGCTAAAGGCACTCTGCACTAGACTCTAAAGATGCACTTAATGAGCTAACAGATACTTTATCTTCACTAATATCTGAAATTCCCGGAATACTTTTATTCAGAGGCCTATTTAATATGAACTAGTGGTTACAGTTCATATCCTAGCACAAAAAAACTCTCAGCATAATACCACCATCCAATTTGTATTTTTTGCCAGACTCCAAAGAAAGGCTACCAACTACATTAGATAACAGGCTTAACTACATTATTATCCCCAGTAGGTAAAGAAAATGGCTAAGGTGCTTAGGAGTTTGCATACAAAAGGCAGCATTAGGGTAACATTCTTCCAATATTCTGCTTGTCACAAGGAATTTAATATCAGCCATCTGTTTCACAAATTTCTAGGCTATTAAGCAGTTTAAAATTATAAGTAATTTTATGTTCAATAGAAAATTAATGTTAGACTTCAAAGCTGAAAACAGAAATGGTAAAAGAGAAAGTTGATAGATTTGAAAATTCATTCCTTACCACATAACTATGAAAAAATTCTTTCAACGCTACAAATGCCTGCTGTCATTTTTGGATCATAATCATAATGATTTCTTAAATTTATTAAACCAATTGAGAAGATAAAATTTAAGAGAAGAACTAGATACTTACACCACTGGAAAGGAACTGAGCATACTTTACATGAGGTGAATCAATTTCCTTCCTAGAGATGATCAGCGTTATTTATCATTCTGTAGAATAAAGACAGAAAATTCTGAAATACTTTTTAATCAAGTATTGAATAAAAATTTTAATTATATAATTAAGGATTAACAGTTAACATCAGATAATTATGTTTTTTAAAGTTATTTTGTAATTCTGAATTGAAACATCAGTTTGAAGGAAAATTTTAAATATAGAAAAATACTTTTTGATAGCTTTCAAAATTATTCACTTGGAAAACGTAATGAAAATCATATCCCTGATGTTTAATCTATTACCCCTGAAATTTAATCTATTTAATAAATTAAACAGATTACAACCCAGGGAAACAGATTTAAGCATGCAATGGAATACACACACACACACACACACACACACACACACACACTACAGTGACAAGATAACCTGTTGATAATAACATCAGCACATTTATGTAGAATCCTATAAAAAAACAAAAAACACAGCATGATTGCAGCTAACACCCTTAACTGTGGGATAAACCCTGGGGTCTAGTTCCAAGTCTATTACTTATTTCACCACTAGCCAAATCTTAAGTGACCTAATTCTCTAAGTCTCAATTTCTGCATCTATAAAACAGGGATAATAGATAACTACTTCAAAAAGCTACAAGAATTTAAGACATTTTTAAAATGGTGGTGATGAAGCACTTCACAAACTATCAAGTAGCAGGGACTATTACTACCAGTTTAAAAAAGACACCAATACCCACGTCGATTCCCAAACAGAGTGTAAGTTAATAATGGACTGAGTCTAGTACTTCTATCTTCTGATTAGCATTCTACTGCTTTATTCAGCATTCAGACACTGTGACCCCTTTCAATTCAGACATAGATCTTAACAGAAAATGAAATCTACTATTCACAGTTTAGGAGCTAAAGATCACGTATTACTGACTGAACTTATTCGCAGTTTCAAACCACAATCTATAGAGGCAACTATTTCCATTATCTCAAAGTTAATATAATAAATTAGATGAAAGTTAAAAACGTTGATGTCAAAAACTCTCACATTAAAATACACGTTCAGAACTGAATTATATTAAGCAAGACAAGTGTCTAACAGTGACTAATGATATATGCGAAACGTACAGGGTAAAGTTAGAAGCCTTCACATTTGCATATCCTAAATTGTAGCTTTAATGAAGTTCCTGCTGTAGTTAATTTTCTTGCTGACTTAAGAAATACTGGTCCTAAAAGGTAACTATAAAGTACAAGGAAAATCTACTGAAAATATTGTTGATTGCATTTCCTAGACAAAACAGCAACACCAAGCCACAGAAGTGATTACTGGTCAATATAATTTTTTTTTTTTACATTTTTTTTCACTCTTGCTCAAATTCAGTTAAAATATATTAAGTACTTACTTGCCCTGACATAGGCACAAGGTCATAATATGAGTCCCAGCAGTATAGGAGCTTATTTAACTACGGGGGAGGGTCAAATAAAAATTACACACACAGACACATCCCTCTAATAAAAGGCATTTTTAAAATGTGATAAGACAAAAAATACAAGCTTTATGAGCATAACAACTTAGAAAATAATTTAGGTTACAAAGAACTGGGAAAACTTCTTCAAGTAAGATCTCAGCTGTTATCTGAAGTTCACAATAAGACTTCCACCAAAACAAAGTGTGAAGGGAGCTCAGAATCAGTGGAGAAAAGAATCAGGGAGAAGGAACAGTTAAAAGAGATTATGAAGGATGCTTAGTAGACCTGTGTGGTAGGCCTTTAACGTGTATGTATGAGGAGTAGACAGGTAGAAAGGGAGGACTTCCACAGCCCATGGAGGGCTAGTAAATGCCTTGCAGCAATTCTGACCTTTATTCTGTAAGTATGAGAACACTACTACAACTGAATCAGACAATCTAGGAAGTAAATCACCAAAGACCTCATTTCACAGATGAGGAAACTGAGATTAAGACACTGATACAGACCTGTATAACTGAAAATCATTGAATTTATATCATTTTTATTTCAGATATAAATAGGCTCAAAATATTCTATAAAAATAAAATATTCTAAGGACAGAAGACCAAGCAAGCAAGCAAGGTGCTATTATAAATTCTCTACTCTCAGGTTCAATGTCATAGAACCCTCCTGGCATAGAAGAAAGATTTTTTAAAATTGACAGATTAAAAATGTATATTAAAATCACACCCATTAGAATGGCTATAATAAAAAAAATAAAAAAAAAACCAGAAAGTATTGGCACAGATATGGTTAAAATAAAACCTTTGTGTGCTGCTGATGAAAATGTAAAATGGTGGTGCTGCTATGGAAAATAGTATGGCAGTTCCTCAAAAAAATTAAACACAGAATTACCACCAGTTCCACAATTCCACTTCTGGGTATATACCCAGAAGAAATGAAAGCAAGAACTCAATATATTCATATACCCCAGTTTATAGCAGCACATTCACAAAAGCCAAAAGGTGGAAACAAACTCAAACGTCCGTTGATGGATGAATGGCTAAAAAAATGTGGTACACACATGTATTATTCAGCCTTAAAAAAGAAGGAAATTCTGACACAGTAACATGGATAAACCCTGAAGGCATTACACTAAGTGAAACAAGCCTGTCACAAAAGGTCAAATACTAAACAATTCCACTTCTATGAGGTATTTAGAGTCATCAAATTCAAAGAGACAGAAAGTAGAATTGTGCCTGAAGAGCGCTGGGGAAGGGGGAGTTATTTTTTAATGGTACAAAGTTTCAGTTTGGTAAGATGAAAAAGTTCTGGAAATGGCTGACAGTGATGGTTGTACAACAATGTTTATTGTACTTAATGTCACTGACTGTATGCGTAAAAATGGTTAAAATGGTAAATTTTATATTATGTATATTTAATACTGAAAAAGTAGAGAGTTATAATAAAAGAAAATGTATGTTAAAAGGTATCAGGGATAAAAGTTCATGGATGCTGGATCATATTTAAGCACTATAAAAAGCAAGTTATAAAAGATAAAAAAATCACCTCCTCATTGGACTTCTCATCTGTTATACTTAAAAAGAGACAGAAAGTTGAGTAACATTCACAGATGACAGAGAGAAAAGAATTCTGTACCAACAAAGCTTACACTTCGATATATGAAAATTGCAAATATGCAATAATTCAGACAGTATATTTTTTCAGTTACCCCAACTAAGAAAAATAATTGAGAAAGGGTTCTAAATAAGAAAAAATAAACTGGAATAGAGATGTGGTAACGGAAAATGAAGAGAAAGGGTAACAGTATAAGCAATGAAACTTTCAGTTTATATCATATAATATACATTTAAAAGATAACCAAATGTCTAGGAATGTATAATTTTTTTTTTTACATGATAAATAAGTACTCTTGAAACAAAGGACTCTATCCCCAAAGAAATTTTAAGAGATTATCAATTCAAGATGTACTAAACTATCTTTTCAAAGTAAAAGACCTTTAGGCAGGTGAGATGGAGAAAGGCAGAAGTAAAGTACTCCCAAGATCTCACTGGAAAGAAAAGAATAAGGGGAAAAAAGAAGAGAGGCTGAAAATAAAAGTACTCTAAAGTTCTCATATTTTCAAGGTCAAGAAGACACCGGGGGGAAAAATGAGCATCTTTTTGGGGAAAATAGTATTTTGTTTTAAAGTAACTGTAGAGAAACATGTATCAGTTGAGGTATAATTTTAAGGTCAAAAGTACCTACTAGGATACAGAGAAAGATTGCACAATTAAGAAATATAGAGTTTATGACCAAGATACAAGAGTTATAAACTCTTATATACCAAATAACATAGAAGGTAATAAAGCAAAACTTACTAGAACTTTAATAATTTTATTTTTAAACATACAAAAATATACTGAGTTATTTCGGTATACCGTGTAGAATAGACACATATAGTTGCAAAAAAAAAAGAAAAAACAGAAATTACATTATCAATAAACTAATTTCAGACATACATAACATAAAAAATTTAGAAAAAGGTACAAAAATATTTTTACTTATAAACTACGAGATGACCTATATAATCTTTGGATCAAAGAAGAAATCAAAAGAGAAATTATGATCTACACAGTAAGCTATGACAAAAAAAGTAGACTCATAATTAAAACCCAAGCGACCCAGCAAAATTTGTATTCAGAAGTAAATTTATGGCCTTAACAGCTTTTAATATTTTTAAAAGGCAAGGGGGGGGGGGACCTCAGTAAATAAGAAATTAGAAAAAATACAAAATACATAAAAATGAATTAGGAAGAAGGAATGAAGAGATACTATTTGAAATTAATACAAAGAAATTATAGAAAGCATAAATAAGTCCAAAAGCTAGCTCTCTGAAAGGTGATTAAAAAATCACTCAGAGTCTAATAAGGGCATGAAAAATAGAGTGAAAACTCACAATATTCAAAATGAAAAGAGAAATCAAAGTACAGAAGAAAATCAAGAAAACAAGACAAAACTAAGAAAATACAAATGCAATCTCATAGCAATTCATTTGAAAACCTAAGTGAAAAATGTTTTCCCTATAAAATGGAAAATATCAAAATTGACCTAAGAGAAATGAATTGAGCTGAACAAAATACCATGAATTAAAGGTAATTAAAAATCTACTACAACAACATCAAGACCAGCTGGCTTCTAGCTTATTCTTAATCTTTAAAAAAATAATTCTAACAATATTAAACCAAAGAAAAATACCAAAAATGTTTCATTTTATGAAGTCATAATAACAATACCAAATCTAACAGTATGTAGCACACAAAACACACCATTAACAAATTTCACTTAGAAATTAAATGTAAAAACTCTAAATAAAAAATGTCAAATTAGACAATATAGTCTAGCCACATATCAAAAATAATATACTATGGGGCTTCCCTGGTGGCACAGAGGTTAAGAATCTACCTGCCAATGCAGGGGACACGGGTTCAAGCCCTGGTCCAGGAAGATCCCACATGCTGTGGAGCAACTAAGCCAGTGCACCACAACTACTGAGCCTGTGCTCTACAGCCCGCAAGTCACAACTATTGAGCGCATGTGCCACAACTACTGAAGCCCACAAGCCTAGAGCCTGTGCTCTGAAACAAGAGAAGCCACGGCAATGAGAAGCCTGCACACCACAATGAAGAGTAGCCCCCATTCACCGCAACTAGAGAAAGCCCATGAGCAGCAAAGAAGACTCAATGCAGCCAATAAATAAATAAATAAATAAGTTTATAAAATAACAATAATAATAATATACTACCATAATTAATTGAAGAAATGCAAGAGTGGTTCATTTTTAGGGATCAACACAATTCAATGTATCAACAAATTAAGGAGGAAAAAAATCACATGATTTTATCAATGGATGCTGACAAGGCATTTGGTAAAATTCTGCAGCCACTTTTTTTATTAAAAGCTCTATGGAAAAGAATATTAAAAAATTAAGCATTTTTGGAAAGAAGAACAATTACAAGTGCCCTAAGTTGCAAAACACTAAAAATATTTCAAATAAAATTAAGACTGTATGCATACAAAATAAATATATATGTTATACATATGTATGTGTTTTTATCTATATAAAGGGTTGCTTCTACATGGAAATTTGATGATCTGTGGAAGAGATTCAGTAATGCTGGTTACTTTGAGTACAGGGTGGTAACTGGACAGACTTGGGAAGGGATGAGAAGGAGACTGTTCACAGAAAACTTTATTATTTTAACCATATAAATGTTACTGCTCAGCCAATAAAGCAAATTAATAAAATCAGGAATTAGATCAGGAAACCCACTGAACCCTTTATAATCCAACACTGATTTGAAGATTATAGCAAACTAATAAGACAAAAAAATGAATTAACTGGCATAAATACTGGAATGAAAGACAAATATATACCTTTTTGCTAATGATCTGATGGAATACCTAAAAAATGTAAGCTATTATAGTAAAAGAAAGCTGAAGTTAATAAATTATTGAGAGGCATGATACAATATTTAAAATTGATTAAAAAATTTCCCTAGTTTAGCAGGAGATACCCAGAAAAATGGGTAAGATGTTTCATTCACGGTAGTAACTTTTTCCCAGTATTTGTAAATAACTGTATTGAGAAAAAAGCCCAAAAGATTTTTTTTTAATTTAAAAATTGGACCTTAAAGTTATAAAGCAAGTTATAAAGCAAGAAGTCCAAGAACCATCAAGAAAATTAAAGAAAAGGAGAAAACCAGAAATGGACTTCACTGGCTAGATATCAGAATATATTCAAAAGACACTAACCAAAACAATATAGTATTAGCATAGGAACAGACACACAGATGAATGGAACAGAAGAACTGAAATAACGATTCCAGCACATATAAGAAAATGAAGAATCAAACGTTAAATTTTATTTCAACAACACAGGATAAATTATTCTTTAAAATAATCCTCACAAAACCTGTTATCATCTAGCAAAAAACATTAGCTCTTTATCTTACGTTATATATAAAAGATTAAATTCCAGGTGCAATAAAGACAAATGTAAAAAATAAATCACAGAAATACATTCTAAAACAAAATTTAGAAAATAACGTCTTCTAAGCATTCTTAACAAAGAGCAGAAACTTTAAAAGATAGAAATAAAGAGTTTAACATTTCCTATTATGAAAAAATCATAAACAAACTAAGGAATTAAATCAGAAAAAAACATCTGACATGTAGAGAAAAAGCAGATCCAAGTTGTCAAGTTTCTATAAAACACTCAAACTTACTACGAGTCAGGAAAATAATAAGTAGTTTAACAATGAGATATCACTTTAGCAAAAATTTAAAAGATTGATAATATCTCCTCAACGGGTACTGTCATATTTCACTGGTCTAAGTGATAAGTCCTTTTGGAAAGAAATAAAGCAAAATATATTAAAATTTAAAGTATTTACACCTTTAACCTAGTAGTACTCCTTATGGGAATCTATCACATAGAAATAAAAGTAATCATACATAACGTGCACAAAGATAAACAGAGTTGTTTCAATCAATATAGGAATGGCTGAATAAACTACAATATATTTTGATCAATTAACAATGCAATCACTAAAAAGAGTAAATTAGAGTTTTGTCAGATGACTTGGTGGAATTTGCACATAGCAGCATTGAGTAAAAAAGAAAAAAAAGCAAAATGCAATCAAGTGAGTATGATGAGGTTTAAAAAGAAAAACTACAACCAAAAAAATAAAAAATCCTTTTATATGTGTGTGTCTCATGTCAGTGTGTTTATTTGATATACATATGACAGTGAGTCAAAAATTATCCACACTGTGGCTAAAGAATTTATTTTAATTAACTTTTAGAAAAGACATACACATCATTTTTTGACATAATCGCTTTGCTTTTCAATACACTTTGTCCCTCTGTCAACAGACTTTCGTATTCCCTCATTAAAAAATGGTTTAGGCTGAGCTGCGAGCCACGAATGCACTGCTGTCTTCACTTCTTCATCCTCGTAGGGCTGCTTTCAGGGGACCAAACAGGTGAAAGTCTGATGGAGCAAGATTAGGACTATAGGGAGGATGCGGTAACACCTCAAAACGAAGTAATCCACGACAGACTTAGGTTTTGCAAAGTCTGTATGAGATGGGTACCAAAACAACTCATGGAAGAGCATAAACAGAAGTGTTTGGATATCTGCAAACAAAATTTGGACCAATACTCTAAGGAAGGTGGAAGTTTCTAAAAGAGAATCATTACTGATGACAAGACATGGATTCAACACTATGAGCCTGAGAGTAAATGGCAGAGTATGGAATGGAAACATTCTTAATGGCTGACCAAGAAAAAGTTCAAAAGTCAACCATCAGCTGGAAAATTGATGCTTACAGTTTTCTGGGATTCTCAAGGGCCAGTATTGGAACATCATCAGGAAAAACGTTCAACAATCAACAGTGCTCATTACAGTGAGATGCTTACTGAAAAGCTGAAGCCTAAATTTCAGATTAAGCGCAGAGGACTGCTATCCAAGGGCACTGTGATCTTACATGACAACACATGTCCGCACTCTTCTGCCCACACTGTCGACACTCTGCAAAAACTTCATTTTGAGGTGTTAAAGCATCCTCCCTGTAGTCCTGATCTTGCTCCACTGGACTTTCACCTGTTTGGTGCCCTGAAAGCAGCCCTAGGAGGACGAAGATTCACTTCTGATGAAGAAGTGAAGACAGCGGTGCATTCAGGCTCGCAGCAGCCTAAAACATTTTTTTAATGAGGGAATATGAAAGCTTGTTGACAGACGGACAAAGTGTATTGAAAAGCAAAGAGATTATGCTGAAAAATTATGCATTTGTCTTTTCTAAAAGTTAATTAAAATAAATTCTATAGCCACAGTGCGGATAATTTTTGACTCACCTTCGTACATACATGAACACGGAGAAAAAAAACCAGGAGGTCAACATGTAATGGAGGTGGGGTTAAACATGGGGGTGTATGTAGGGAATATGGGTCAGGAAGGATAAATACATCTATGCAATAGATATAGACACACATTTATGCAATAAAATTATAAAAATTCCTACTATTAGAAATGGACTCAATTATCAAATGATTAGGTTAGGGTTGTAAAAATCCTACACAATGTTAGGTTGAGCAATGAAAAAGCCTACTGTCAGCACTGTTGATCACTGAAGAAAAAATATAATCTGGAAAATCCATTAGGAATAATAACCTGTAGATGCTATGTTACCCACAGGTGGTAAGAAAGCTCTTTTTATCCTAGTTTTTCTTTTTAATATAAAAAGTAGTAAACTGCATAAGGTAAAGGAAAAGGAGAATTTCAAAAGACATAAAATAAAAGTTCAGTCTGCCTCCTAACCCAAACTCCTTTTTCTCTTCCACCCAAGACACCATTCAGTTTCTTCATACTTCTTTGAACATGTAGGTATAACTTTAGGATGAATTCCCAGTAGAATTGTTATGACAAAGAGCATATACATTTTAAATTATGATAGATAGATTTTGTCAAATTGCCTCCCTAAAGAGGACCAATTTATACTCCCACCTTCAGGAAATGCTTAATTGTGAACCTAGTATGTCAGTGGTGATTTACAATTGAATTTACATTCTGCAGTTCGGTTTCTGCCTGTTTTATTCAATAATGGTAAAGATAGAAAGGGCAGGATATTTAAAGAAAGCAAAGCATAAGAGAAAGTGAAGAGTTAGCTTAGCTATAATAGCACAGACAGCAAGTAAGCCATTAAAGGGTGAGGTAAGGAATGGGGTATTGCCAATGCCAATTAGTGAGACCCTTAAGCCCAGATCTAGATATCAAAAAAGACTTCTCAGAAAGTCATTACAGAGCTCCTTTGACTGCTGTTTTAGCACCTCACACAGAATCCATTGTTATCCATCTAAAATACCTATTTAAAGTAAAACAAAAAATGTGTTAAAATACAGAGATACACAAGCCTTACAATCCCATTAGTTTGATATTATTAGTACTTTGAATTTACGGATGAGGAAGTGAATCTTCTTCCTGGCTAGATACATATTAAACACACACACACACACACATACATACCACATGGAGCTAAAAAAAGATCACAAAACTCCACCAGAACAAATAAAAAGTGAACATCACTCCCCCTCAACTCAGTCCTTCTGTCCAAAGATATATACTACTAAGTTTCCCGTAAATCCTTACAAAGATAAAAATTAACTATACACATATCTAACAGAATTCTTTTTTAAATGGTGGTTTTTAAAAAAACTTTTAATTATGAAAATTTGTAAACGTGTACAAGGGCAGAGTAATAAACGCTTAGGTACCAATCACCCTGCTTGAATAATTAAAACTCTTCCTGTTCCCCTGACTCCAAAGGATATTTTTAAGCAAATTCCAGATATCTTATCACTTTAACACGCAATTCTTAGCAAGATTCAATATCTGGTTTCCAAATCCACAGTAAATAAGACACAGAAACGTAGAACGTGACTGAAAGTGTATAAAAAGGCTTTACTACAGAAAAAAATCACAGCTATCTGAAAAGAATAAAATACATGAAAACGACTAATTATAGATTACACATACTGACTCATCAAAAAGTTAAAGTCATGTTTAGGATCTTCATTTTAAAAAGGCAGGTAAGTATGTGATACATTTGTTTTTAAAAACTAAAATAGGAGAAAAGTTTACATTTTAGGAAGTTAATCAAGTGTTTCATTTGTGTCAAACATCTTTTCCTTGAACAATGCCAGGTAAGTGAGGCCTTACCACATTTAGCTGTGATTTGAAGGCACATGAAGAGTTTTTCAGTGAAGAATGAATGGCTGGTGATGTGAGGAAAACAGAATTACAGATATTAGGAATTAAAAACTCATCTAAATACTAATCTCTCAAAAAATGCCTCTAGGGAGCCAGCTTAAAAACTGTAAATAACAACTACTAACTGTAAGTAACAACAACCACTACTATTTCATGAATACTACGCTGGGACGGCCGGACTCTCACTGGTTAAGTGCTTTATACATAAAAACTCATTTAATCTCACAATCCCCTGAGGTTATTAATTAAGACAAGACACTACTTGCCCAAGGTCAATCAGGTAATGGACTTCCTCTTTCTTATTAGAACTGTAGCTGAAGTACTCATGTTAGACTTTGTCTTTCTTCAAAATATAAGATTAGGGGTACATTATTATTTCTCCAGAGCAAATGTTTAATTATGGTAAGTACCGTGCTACAAGTTGGGCAACAGATATACCACTAAGATACTAATGATGTTTCTATTAAGTTTTACTTGTTATGATTCACGACTAAAGGTATGTATGTCATATACTATAGAGATTTTTATTCCAAAAGAATTATTACATACACTACTTGTCAAATTTTTAAAGACAGAGATATTCCTGTAGCTTTTCCTACATTTCCAATGACAGGGAAGTTTAACAGAGAATTTTGCAGATAAAGATATTCCTTTAACAGATTCTGAAACTGTTTCTTGTAACTTCAAGCCACTCATCTGACTGAATCGAGAAAGACTAAATTTCTTCTTTTCTTTTCCACAAGGCCAAGTTTTAAATGCCTGTAAAATTTTTGCAAACAGTCTCCATGCTAAATATTCCCAGTCGTGATACCAGTTTGACATGGTTTTCTCATCCGTCATTATCCTATCTTCTCTTAAAAAGTGATGAGGCTCCCCAAATTCAACACAAGACTCCTGCAGAGAGCCTAACCAGAGCAGGATACAGGGAACTATCAGTTCTCTTGCTCTGAGCCTAAAATTATATTACTTTCTCCCACCACCAAGTAATTGTTGTGTGTGTATTAAATTTGCAGACAAAAGTCTTTTGCACATTCATTTAAGAAGCAGAGATTAAACATCAATGACAAAACTGATCCAGGCTTTTACCCCAGGCTTCCCCTCCCTAAACTCAAGTTTTGTTTTTTGTTTTTTTTTAGCAAAAGTTTCATTTTTTTCCCTTGTAAACAAATATTACTATTTGACATATATTTATTTTTATTTGTCTATTTATGTGTCACTACTGTCTATTATCTGTACCTACTCCTAAAGTAGTATCTAGAACACAACAGGCACTGTTTATTAATGTACTAACTCACGAACAGAAGGAAGAGTGTGGAACATTCACATTCTTTCTGGCTTCTGGAAAGGAATCTCTATACTATACTTCACTGCTAAATGATCTTGAAGCCTTATCAATAAACACACTTGATCAGAAGAGCCGTGACTACCACATAGGCTCTAGAATTTACTGTGATAGTCTAATACAGGAATTATAGGTTTTGATTTCTTTTAAGATATGTGGTGGTTTCAGTTATCCTCAATATGTTTCCTATGTTTTTTCATTCTAAAATAATTATACAACTTGAAATAAAAATACACATCTCCCTATTATTAATAGTAGGTCATCGGTAAACTCTATTGAACTATGCTATGAAATATTAGGGAATAGTAATCTTTAAGTCAGAGGCTGAGCCACCATCTCTGCCTCTATATATGGCCTCAAATGTACTGACTCCAGCCATAAGCATCTTTATACCATACATAGTTGGTTTACATGCCACTTCCTTTGTGGCTTCTTTATTACTTAAGTTGTAGTTGTACACTCTGTAGTGTGATTTCAGATTTTTTGATTCATTTAAGTTCAAAACATAGCTATGGAGCCGCTACTGTTTATATTATATGATTTAGCATTGCTGCTAGCAAAGTCAGGGTTGTCTACTTTCATGGGGTTGTTACTGTTACATGATTCTACTTCATTCTTACTGAATTACAGTACAAATACATGATAGCAGGCAGCACTTTCTCCTCATGTCAGTTTAGAACAGTTATTCCCAAACTGTGCTGTGTGTCCAAACCACATGGATGTCCTTTAGAATCACAGAATCCCTAGCCAAATCTGAATCTACTGAATCCAAATAACTGGAGGTAGGGGAGTCCAAGAATATTTTCAAACAGCTTCTGAGGTAATTCTACTTGGAAAACTACTGGTTTAGAGGACAAGAAAGAACTCTAATAATGCAATGTCATATCTCTTGTGTAAAATATAGTATCTAGGAATAAAGACAATTTTGAACATACCAACACCCAAAATATCTCCTATTATTTCCCATACCAACATTCCACGCTGAATACTTGACCAAATTAATTTAATTTGTTATTCATAATTGAAGGTGAATCTGATAGCAATTAAGATATGTCTACTTCAAGGGAACTCATATAATAGACATTAGTCAAAACAACTCATAAATATTCTCAAACTAGTCTTCTATCTAAAAGTACTGTACTCATCTACCTAGTAATTACTTGCCCCAGCCAAGCAGTTCTCCTAGCCCTACAAAAACAAATGCCTCCCTCCCCCTTTCCTTTCTATCAGTCTCAGTGACTCATTTTATAAGACAGCAAATATCCTTTACAAAACCCTCTGCTGGCAGGGTACCATAAATATATTTGTTATATTACATTACACTTCATATAGAAATCTGTCTCTCTCCTAGAATGTGAGCTTCTTAGAGCAGGGATTGCTTCCCATCAAACTGCTGTAGTTCCAGCTCCTACTAAGGCGTAAGCAGTAAATAAACCTCTGCTTAGTGAAGAAATAAAAGAAAATGCCTATTTTCAAGTCTCATTCAAATAAAATAATCTTAACACTCCTGATTCACCAAAAGAGTCTATGTTACTAATTAAAAATTAATGCAATTGGAACATTTTCCAAGACAATTGATAAGCATTAAGTATCTCCTATAAGCCAAATGCTATGTACGCAAGTGCTAAGGATACAAAACAATGAGCTTTGCTCTTGATAGCAGCATAAGTAATATTAATGTTTCCAAACAGATATCCTGTCATTGATTTACAATCTACATCCACAGTATTCTTGGAGCCAAACTCTGTTAGGACTGTTGATGCCCCTGAGGGAGCTAAAAATACTGGACTGAAAATTCAGGAGTCCAACAACTCCGTGTTGCTTAAGCTGTGACAATTCTCCAGAGTTTACTACAACAGGAAAACTTAACGATTTGAATGGCAGAGTCTCCTATCATCATTATAAATAAACTTTAAAGTCTATGTGACTACCATTCAAATATCCCCTGCACTAAAACAAAGGCATACAAAGGCATACACACATTCTTATTGGCGTACATCTAGAATATCTTGATGTTAAAATATAACAACTTACTCACAGAACCAATCCAGATGCCCTGATCTACTGCTTAAACATTCATGTGGCTTGAAGCCTCTATTCTCTTTTGCAGGAAGATTATATTAATGCACTGATAACTTCCAGAGAAATAACTTGTGATTTTGCATTTCTGGATGATCCAATATCTTCCTTCCCACTTTGCATTTTCCCTATCCCAGCAATTTTCCAATGTTTAATAAATGTAATAATAATAGAATTGAAATAAGATATTTCATTAAACTAGAATAAGGTGACATAAAATCTTAACTAGAATTGATGTTAACAATGTTTTCCAAATACCTCAGCTTACAGAGGAAAAAAAAAATTCTGATAATTGGAGCCAGATGCCCTGATGCCCAGGTTACTGCTTATACTAATTTACCAACAAATAAAAGCAAAAATTCCAGTCAGAAACTTACAGTCTATTTAAAAGCAAGTCATTTGAAAGCTTTGTTAAAGAGTTCAGAATTATGACAAATGTGCAAACAGACGTAGTCCATAGTTGAAGTACTTCCCGTAGAGGGAGAAATAAAGTTTATCGTATTTGGGGAAATACCATCTTAAGAATTGTTTGCTATTCACTTTCCCCATAGGCACTTCTCCTTATGCCTCAATCCTGCAGGATTTTATATTCATTCATTTATGCTTTTAACAAATATTTACTGAGCACCCAATATATGCTAGGCACTGGAAAATATAGCAATGAACAAAATAAAATCCACTTACATTCTTGTGGTGAAAGGCAAATTAAAAAAAAAAAAGGTCAAACATATAGTATTCAGATGATGATAAATACAATAGAGAAAAATAAAGCTGGGAAAGAATTCAGGATTACAATTTTAAATAGGGTGCTCAGAGAAAGACTCAGTGAGAGAGTTGAATGAAGTAAAGACTTGAAGTTAGGAAGACTTGAATGAAGTAAAGACTTAAATGAAGTTAGGAAGCAAGCTGTGTAGATACAGGAGAAAGGGCATTTAAGGTCAACACCTTGAAGCAGAATTGTCTACCATGTTCAAAGAATAGCACCAAGGACAATGTGGCCGGAGTTGCATGAGCAAAGGGTAACATAGTAGAACATGAAAACAGAGAACCTGGGGCTCTGGGAAGGCAAGATCAAAAAGGAACCCATAGTTGAAAATTTCTGTTAAAAATACTAAATATTATCTTAGCTAGATTAGGAATAAATCAATAGCCTAGGGATGACCCAATTTAACAGGAAATTTAGCATGAATCGCTAATGATAGAATTTCTAATATCAGGTTAGCAGAGAGATGTTATTTTTGGACATTCCCAGCATCCATTAAATTGTACTTTGGGGAGCATCATCAACTACCTTTATAAATGACTAGCTTTGAGGCATCCCTTTGTCAATTTACTAGGAGGTGAGTGCTGAAAGGAGGATGAAGAAGGCAGAGGATAAGGGAATCCATATATTTTCCACTGCGCAGAAATGGAGAAATGTTCTATTTCCCATATCTCAGGAGGTATGCTAATATATAATTCAAAATAGAAGGCGGCCAATCAGATTGTTTTACAAGTAAAGTTGAAATCAAACAAATTCCAGGGAGCCAACTTATGCTTTATTCCAAAACTCATGATTACTTAAGCATCCCAAGGACAAGTTTCTTTTATTTTTCACATTTTCCACAATCTACTATAGTTATTTTAGGTCCTGACAGTTTGTATTGCCTGACTGAACAGACAAAAACGTATCTCAAGTCATGAGTAAAGGCTCTGCACCTGAGCTGGGGAGAACACAACTTTCTCACACTTCTGCCTTTAAAAACCTGGGGCTTGCCCAGCAAAGGAAACCATAAACAAAGCAAAAAGACAACCCAGAGAATGGGAGAAAATATTTGCAAATAATGTGACTGACAAGGAATTAGTCTCCAAAATTTACAAACAGTTCGTGCAGCTCAATATCAAAAAAACAAACAACCCAATCAAAAAATGGGCAGAAAACCTAAACAGACATTTTTCCAAAGAAGACATACAGATGGCCAAGAGGCACATGAAAAGATGCTTAACATCAGTAATTATTAGAGAAATGCAAGTCAAAACTACAATGAGATATCAGCTCACTCCAGTCAGAATGGCCATCATCAAAAAAATCTACAAACAATAAAGGCTGGAGAGGGTGTGAAGAAAAGGAATCCTCCTGCACTGTTGGTGGGAAAGTAAATTGGTACAGCCACTATGGAGAACACTAGGGAGGTTCCTTAAGAAACTAAAAACAGAGCTACCATATGATCCAGCAATCCCAATCCTGGGCATATGTTCAGAGAAAAATATGGTTCGAAAGGATACATGCATCCCCAATATTCACTGCAGCGTTGTTTGCAACACCCAAGACATGGAAACAACCTAAATGTCCATTGACAGGTGAATGGATAAAGAAGATGTGGTACATACATACAATGGAATATTACTCAGCCATTAAAAAAATTAAGTAATGCCATTTGCAACAAAATGGATGGACCTGGAGATTATCATACTACGTGAAATAGGTCAGACAGAGAAAGACAATATCATATGATATCTCATATGCATAATCTAAAAAAAAATGATACAAATGAATGTATTTACAAAACAGAAACAGACTCACAGGCATAGAGAATGAACTTATGGTCACCAGGGGGGAAGGGTAGGGGGAGAGACAGATTGGGAGTTTGGGGTTGACATGTACACACTGCTATATTTAAAATAGATAATCAACAAGGACCTACTGTATACTATAGGAAATACTGCTCAATATCCTGTAATAACCTGAATGTGAAAAGAATTTGAAAAAGAATAGATACATATATAACTGAATCACTTTGCTGTACACCTGAAACTAACACGTTAATCAACTATGCTCCAATATGAAATAAAAATTTTTTTCAATAATAAAGCAAAAAAGAAAAAAAAAAACTTGGGGCTACAGTTAACCATCCTATTTTTTCTATTTCCTTCTCTTTCCCCATGTTCCCCTTGACCTGACCATTCCAGCATGATCATGTATTCTACTCCAGAATCATAATATTTTACCTCAGTTTTATCTGCTAAAGTGTCCATATATTTCAGATTCCTAATTCTGAATTATTTTTCTCAGATATCTACTGAAAAGCTCAGGAGTTCTCAAACTATAAGGAGAATCATAAAGTATAATGTACTATGGAAATACACAGTATTAATATTTTAACCCAAAACAATAAAGAAAATGGTAATTGGAACACACATGTCAATAATCACCTTAACTATAAATGGATTAAACGCTCCAACCAAAAGACACAGACTGGTTGAATGGATACAAAAACAAGACCCTTCTATATGCTGCCTACAAGAAACCCACTTCAGACCAAGGGATACATATAGACTGAAAGGAAAGGGATGGAAAAAGATATTCCATGCAAATGGAAGTCAAAAGAAAGCTGGAGTAGCAATACTCATATCAGACAAATTAGACTTGAAAGTAAAGACGATTACAAGAGACAAGGAAGGACACTACATAATGATCAAGGGATCCATTCAAGAAGAACATATCACAATGGTAAACATCTATGCCCCCAACATAGGAGCACCTCAATACATAAGGCAAATGCTAACAGCTATAAAAGGGGACATCGACAGTAACACAATAATAGTGGGAGACTTCAACACCCCACTTACATCAATGGACAGATCATCCAAACAGAAAATAAATAAAGACACACAAGCTTTAAACGACACATTAGACCATCTCGACTTCATTGATATTTATAGGACATTCCATCCAAAAAATGACAGAATACACTTTCTTCTCAAGTGCACACGGAACATTTTCCAGGATAGATCACATCTTGGGTCATAAACCAAACCTTGGCAAATTCAAGAAAACTGAAATCATATCAAGCATCTTCTCAGACCACAACGCCATGAGACTAGATATCAATTACAGGAAAAAAACTGCAAAAAATACAAACACATGGAGGCTAAACAAGTCACTATTAAACAACCAAGAAATCACTAAAGAAATCAAAGAGGAAATCAAAAAATATCTAGAAACAAATGACAATGAAAACACAACAACCCAAAACCTATGGGACACAGCAAAAGCAGTTCTAAGAAGGAAGTTTATAGCAATAGAGTCCTACCTTAAGAAACAAGAAAATTATCGAATAAACAACCTAACCTTACACCTAAAACAATTAGAAAAAGAAGAACAAAGAAACCCCAAAGTGAGCAGAAGGAAAGAAATCATAAAGATCAGAGCAAAAATAAATGAAAAAGAAAGGAAGGAAGCCATAGCAAAAATTAATAAAATTAAAAGCTGGTTCTTTGAGAAGATTAACAAAATTGATAAACCATTAGCCAGACTCATCAAGAAAAAAAGGGAGAAGATGCAAATCAACAGAATTAGAAATGAAAAAGGAGAAGTCACAATGGACACCTCAGAAATACAAAAGATCATGAGAGACTACTACAAGCAACTATATGCCAATCAATTGGATAACCTGGAAGAAATGGATACATTCTTAGAAAAATACAATCTTCCAAGACTGAACCAGGAAGAAATAGAAACTATGAACAGACCAATCACAAGTATGGAAATTGAGGCAGTGATTAAAAATCTCCCAACACACAAAAGCCCAGGGCCAGATGCATTCACAGGCGAATTCTATCAAACATTTAGAGAAGAGCTAACACCTATCCTTCTCAAACTCTTCCAAAATATTGCAGAAGGCGGAACACTCCCAAACTCATTCTACGAGGCCACCTACACCCTGATACCAAAACCAGGCAAAGATGTCACAAAAAAAGAAAATTGCAGACCAATATCACTGATGAATATAGATGCAAAAATCCTCAACAAAATACTAGCTAACAGACTCCAACAGCACATTAAAAAAATCATACACCATGATCAAGTGGGGTTTATCCCTGGAATGCAAGGATTCTTCAATATACGCAAATCAATCAACGTGATACATCATATCAACAAACTGAAGGATAAAAACCATATGATCATCTCAATGGATGCAGAAAAAGCTTTTGACAAAGTTCAACATCCATTTATGATAAAAGCTCTCCAGAAAATGGGCATAGAAGGAAATTACCTCAACATAATAAAAGCCATATATGAGAAACCAAAAGGCAACATCGTTCTCAATGGGGAAAAACTGACGGAATTCCCTCTAAGAACAGGAACAAGACAAGGGTGTCCACTCTCACCACTATTATTCAACATAGTTTTGGAAGTTTTAGCCACAGCAATCAGAGAAGAAAAAGAAATAAAAGGAATCCAAATTGGAAAAGAAGAAGTCAAATTGTCACTCTTTGCAGATGACATGATATTATATATAGAAAACCCTAAAGACTCTACCAGAAAACTGCTAGCACTAATGGATGAATTTAGTAAAGTAGAAGGATACAAAATTAATGCACAGAAATCTCTTGCATTCCTATACACTAACAACGGAAGAGCAGAAAGAGAAATTAAGGAAACTCTCCCATTCACCATTGCAACAAAAAGAATAAAATACCTAGGAAGAAACCTGCCTAAGGAGGCAAAAGATCTGTATGCAGAAAACTTTAAGACATTGATGAAAGAAATCAAAGACGACACAAACAGATGGAGGGACATACCATGTTCCTGGATTGGAAGAATCAACATAGTGAAAATGATTGTACTACCCAAAGCAATTTACAGATTCAATGCAATCCCGATCAAATTACCAATGGCATTTTTCACAGAACTAGAGCAAGAAATCTTACGATTTGTATGGAAATGCAAAAGACCCCGAATAGCCAAAGCAATCTTGAGAAGGAAAAATGGAGTTGGTGGAATCAGCCTTCCTGGCTTCAAACTATACTACAAGGCCATAGTGATCAAGACAGTATGGTACTGGCACAAAAACAGAAAGGACGATCAATGGAATAGAATAGAGAACTCAGAAGTAAGCCCAAACACATATGGGCACCTTATCTTTGACAAAGGAGGCACGAGTATACAATGGAAAAAAGACAGCCTCTTCAATAAGTGGTGCTGGGAAAACTGGACAGCAACATGCAAAAGAATGAAATTAGAACACTTCCTAACACCATACACAAAAATAAACTCCAAATGGATGAAAGACCTACACGTAAGGCCAGGCACTATAAAACTCCTAGAGGAAAACATAGGCAGAACACTCTATGACATACATCAAAGCAAGATCCTTTTGGACCCACCTCCTAGAATCATGGAAATAAAATCAAGAATAAACAAATGGGACCTCATGAAACTTAAAAGCTTTCACACAGCAAAAGAAACCATAAACAAGACTAGAAGGCAACCCTCAGAATGGGAAGAAATAGTTGCCTATGAAACAACGGACAAAGGATTAACCTCCAAAATATACAAGCAGCTCATGCAGCTTCATACCAAAAAAGCAAATAACCCAATCCACAAATGCGTGGAAGACCTAAATAGACATTTCTCCAAAGAAGATATACAGATGGCCAACAAACACATGAAAAGATGCTCAACATCACTAATCATCAGAGAAATGCAAGTCAAAACCACAATGAGGTATCACCTCACACCGATCAGAACGGCCATCATCACAAAATCTGGAAACAACAAATGTTGGAGAGGGTGTGGAGAAAAGGAACTCCTGCACTGTTGGTGGGAATGTAAGTTGGTATAGCCACTATGGAAAATAATTTGGAGGTTCCTTCAAAAACTACAAATAGAACTACCATATGATCCAGTCATCCCACTACTGGGCATATACCCAAAGAAAACCATAATCCGAAAAGAGACATGTACCATAATGTTTATTGCAGCACTATTTACAATAGCCAGGACATGGAAGCAACCGAAATGCCCATCAACAAATGAATGGATAAAGAAGATGAGGCATATATATACAATGGAATATTACTCAGCTATAAAAAGGAATGAGATGGAGTTATATGTAATGAGGTGGATAGACCTACAGTCTGTCATACAGAGTGAAGTAAGTCTGAAAGACAAATATTGTATGCTAACTCACATATACGGAATCTAAAAATGGTACTGATGAACTCAGTGACAAGAACAAGGATGCAGATGCAGAGAATGGACTGGAGAACTCGAGGTTTGGGGGGGCGGGGGGTGAAGGGGAAGCTGAGATGAAGCAAGAGAGTAGCACAGACATATATATACCGCCAACTGTAAAACAGCCAGTGGGAAGTTGTTGTATAACAAAGGGAGTTCAACTCGAGGATGGAAGATGCCTTAGAGGACTGGGATGGGGAGGGTGGGGGGGGACTCAAGGGAGGGAGGGAATACAGGGATTTGTGTATAAAAACAGATGATTGAACTTCGTGTACCCCCCAAAAAAATAATAAATAAATAAATATTAAAAAAAATTTTTTTAAATTATTTACTGTATCCTACCAAGTACAACCAGCTCTCAATAAGCACCCTCTGTACTACAGATTTATATATAATTATTCAATTAGATTTATATATAGTTATTCAGATTTATATATAATTATTCAATCTTTGGAGTAATTCCAGATTCAAATCTGTTTTATTTTATATTATGTGTAACCAGCATCAAAGATGTGCTAAATCTGTATTCCATGTTCCTTTTCTTTTTCTGAGTTAATATATAAATAAAATATTTAAAAATATTCATCAAGCTCATTCATATTAAAGATAATCCCTATGAAAGGAAGAGAATGATTCAGTCTTAAAATGTTGAGGTTATACTTTTTCCATATCCCCAAATACTGTTAGAGAATTTCAACATATAATTGATAGGTTGTCATTTTAAACTGAAATTTATAGCTAGAAAAATCTTTATATGGTGAACCAAAACAAAACAGAAGTATACTCTAAACCAATTGATGCTAATTAACCTCCTCAGCAGGTTCTTTTATCTGTGACCTTCTCTGTCTTACTTGAGACTTTCTCTTTCTGCTATATTAATGCCATAGGTTCCAGCTGCTTTTCCTGCCTCCATTCTTATTCTTGTTAGACATAATTAAGTTAATCTTTCTAAAGTGCAAAAATACTGGGAGTAGGGCAGAATAGTACAAAGTGAGAGACTTCGAGCATGACTGCTTTGTGTTTGAAATCCCAGGTTCTACCACTTGTTAGTGGTTTGACCTTGTACAAATGGCTTATCTTGCTAAACCGTGGTTTCCTCCTCTGCAAACTGTGGACAATGTTATTTACTTCAAAGGGTCACTATGAGGACTAAATAGGATACAGTACAAAAGGCTCTGCATGTAGGCACCCAGAAATGTTACCTCCCCTGCCCCTTTGTAAGTATGAACCATCAATCTTTCAAAAAGGTTATCACATGGTAGGGAAAAAATGACTTAAGGAGAGTATCAGAAAAGCAATGCACTGGCTGATATTGAGAGTACTTGCTTTCTAATATGGCAGTTTACTTAGGAAACTAAACTATGATGAGAAAGCGGTTTCATGAGTACACAGAAATCCAGAGCTAGGCAGATAGCTCTCTGCCAAGAACTGCTGGGACAAGGCTTGCTTCCCCCAAGTAACTGCAAGGACTCCCACAATTCAGTTTTTTATAGTGCCTCTAACCTTTTAATTACTCTAATCATGAATAAATGACTATTTGGGAAAAAGCATCAAAGGCAGTAGTTTGTAAACATCTTTTAAAGCAGCAGGCCCCAACCTTTTTGGCACCAGAGACCAGTTTCATGGAAGACAATTTTTCCATGGTAGGGGGTGGTTCAAGCAGTAATACGATCAATGATGAGCAGCAGATGAAACTTCGCTCACTTGCTCACCCACCGCTCACATCCTGCTGTGCAGCCTGGTTCCTAATAGGTCACGCGGACCAGCAGCCTGGGGGTTAAGGACCCCTGTTTTAAAGGAATGGTGGGTGTGTGTTGGGGTGAGGTGGGAGAAAGTCTCTGACAAGAGGGAGGGAAGAAGGTGATACTAACAGTTGTACACCCCTCTCCATTGGGAAGTTCTGAAAAATGGAATAAAGAAACATGCAATAGTAGAGATCCACCAAGTAAGAGTTTTTGATCCAATGGGAACCACAAGGCAATGTTTGCAGACTTTTTTGGCTTAAGTCTTTTCCAATACCTCATAGATAAATCACATTTAAAAAATGTCATGAATGACTTCAGAGAGAAAAAAACTTTCTTGCTAAGCTTTATTTTAATTTAAGCTTTATTTTAAGCTTTACTCATATCTATGATCATGTTTCCCCTACCTCTTCAAATAATGACCAAAATCTAAAAAGAATCCTGGTTGAAATCATAAAGAGAACATAATAAGTATCTTCTGCTCCTGGCTGCTAAAATTCTGAAAGTCTACACCTGTAAAATAGAAAATGCATGTTAGAGTCATAGGATATTGTGACTAAATGAATAGAAATGTGATATTTAAATCTCATGATTCTGTATATTATGACTGGAAAACATCAAGGGTGAGGGAAATTCTAAATAAAGATTTAAGAAGATGGAAAATGATGACATGCAGAACTGAATATTTAAGAATCTAGATGTGTGTCTAGAGACAGTACCTGGCTGATAGCAGATGATGAGGAACTAGAATATGTGGAGGTCAGAGCTAGAGAAACAGACCAAGGAGCTGCCTCTATATGCGGAATAGCAGAGGGCATAAACTGGAGGGTTAGGGAGATGGATCAATTCCATGGATGTACTTTTATTTGGTCTACATGTTATGTAAAAGTCAAGAGACAATATAAATATGGATGTTTTCATTTTTACAGAAAAAAAATTGCTGCATCTATTACCCATCCTGAGTCACCACTGAGTTTGCAATCCCTCATGTGCCAGCAACTGGCTGGAATTGAGCTACCCTTTCTATATCAGGCATGCACCCTACGGGTCACCACAGGCCCTGCCACCTCTAGACACTAAATATCAGCTGCTGTTTACTACCCAGCTCACACTGTGGTTTTTTTCATGACAGAAAAATAATTCTTTATACTTACATCTCTATGAAAAGTCTGAAAACCAAAACTAAATCTATTTTTTTCCTTACACCTGGACCACTTATTTATGTTGCCTGTGTACTGCCTAAGCAATCAACAAATAAAACAAGGTGGTGATAAAGCTAGAAGGAGGATTCTAGAACATAGTTAGAAATCAAAAACAGAACAAACAAAAACCTCCTCAGAATTCAGCAACTGAAAATGTAGCAGGTTCCAAACTATATAACCCATTAACCTTGCAATTCCAGTTCTGGGGATCTACTCTAAAGATAAACTCATACATGAGCAAAATAAATTATGTTCAATGTCATTTTTTGTAGCATTATTTGTAACAGGAAAAGATTAGAAACAACCTAAATGTCCACCATTAGGGGATTAGATAAACAAGTTATGGTATAATCACACAACACAGCCATAACAAATAAGGAAATTTCTTGTATGCAAATATGAAACAGTCTCCAAGTAAAAAGAACAAGGAAAATCATAGCATAATATGTCATTTGTGAAGGAGAAGGAGGAGGAGGAAGAGGAAAGTGTAAAAGACTATGTAAGTAACGATATATAGATTTATTTATATATGCGTGAGGTATTTCTGGAAGGATACAGAAGAAACTGGTAATACTGACTCCCTAGGGGATGAGAACATGGTAACTGCAACATGGAGGTGCTAAGAGAGTTTTCACTAGACATATTTTTCTATCTTTTGTATTCTGCAGCAGGTAAGTAGGGATCTATTCAAAAATCAGTTTTTAAAACTGTAACAGGTTGGCTGAGCTGATTCCAAGTATGATTATGAACTCAGGAACTATCAGAACTAGGGAGCCAGTGATCCCTCTCCACATATATGGTATTCTGCTTTTAGTTCATGGATGAAAATTTCAATGGGAACCTAGAGGAGGGTGAGGGTGAGAAGGAGGAGAGAAGGAAAGTGAAATGAAAGAAGGACAATGGAAGAAATGGCATGGTGTCTCTTTTCATCTGGCTCTCTGAAACTGGTTTTGAGCCCAGAAAGAGTAAAAGGGTAGATTCAAAAGATAAGACACCTTTTCAACAGAGACTGTGAAACTGTGAGCACAAACTCTGCTGCATTAGGACTTGGGGACAAAGTGTGGTACAGAGATGGGGGATGGTGGGGAATGCGGCTCTAATCCAGCCCCACACCTTCTGAGTACTTGAATACTGCTGCTCTGAAAGAACTAAAGACAACACGGCTGGCGTGGCTACTATCCCTCACAGAGCACCCAGCAGCAGGGGTAGTCACGAGGTACCACATTATGGGGGTTTGAAGGGGATGGACTTTCCAAGGAGGCTGTAAGAAATAATATTCTGTTCCTGAATACATGTTACTTTCCACTCAAGGGCTCCCAGAAATACTTAAGAGAACTGTGAAGAGGGCTGGGGGTTTGTGTGAGTAGGAGGGAACTAAAAATTATACTCCATCTCTATACAACTGATGAAGCCTAGAAACAATTATGATACAAAAGTATAAAAAGTATATGTGGACCACTGAAAGAACAGAAAGCAGTACTCTGGCAAGACAGCCAAAAGGGAAGTCTTACTGGATTCTTTTTTTTTTTTTAAACTTAGGCAGTTGCTCACTGAACAGGAAGTAGAAGAGAAAAAATACGAGGATGGCTGGAAAGAGGTTACTCAAGGCTCTGCTGGGAACCAACACACTTAGTTATGCAGTACCTACTTTCCAAAGTGAAATCTTTCAACTGCTTTAAAATGTTTCTTTTCTAAGCCATTGAAAGCAATGAGATCATGTTCTTGATTAAGAGCCAGGTTTTTTTTTTTTTCCCCTGAAAGAAGAAGAAAGAAGAAAGTTAAAAAGAAGAAAAATTAGAGGAATTGAAAAAGGGTGAAGGTAGGAAGAACTGGGAACAGAAAACAGAGAAGGGGGAATGTAAATATATTTTAAAGAGTCTGGCAACAGAAAATTATGGAATGACCAAACAGAGTTTGTTTTAAGAATTGAGGCTATCTTACCCTCTTTGAAAAATACAACAAAGTATCAACTTACTTAACTGATGTTTTCCTATTCTAGTTCATCCAGAGTTAAAGTAACATATACAATCCTGTTATGCCTCACAGCACAGAGCATTAAGTAATTATAAATACATAGATAAGCCATTTGTGAAAGATGTGGTTTGTACTAACATAATAGGGCTTGCTGGACCATAAAAATAAATAAATAAATAAATAAATAAATAAATAAATAAATAAATAAATAAATGGAATCTGAAGGCTAATCTTAAACAATTTTGGTTCATATGCTTTTCACAAGAGGAAATAAATGATATCCACTACCCTAGACAATGGTAATGAGAGAATTTCTAAAATAAGAAGCCAAATAAAAAAAACAGATTAAACTCTTATCTTGAAATGCAACTCCTATGGTTACAGAATAAATAACATTAACATGGTCCATGTATTATACTCTGTATCCATGATACTGTCTCTCACATTACTAGCTATTTAATGTAACTTTATATTCAAATTGTACTTTATACTTTTCAAAGTATCTTCACATTTCTCATTTGATGTTCACAGTACCCCATGAGGAAGGCAGCACAGGTTTCATTCAATTTTAGATACCAAAACAAAGAAAGGTTAAGAATTTACAAGTCAGCTGTAAGTCAGGGACCGAATGTAAGGGTCCAAAACTTCTGGTCCAGTGTTTGTCAAAGTGGTGTTTGAGGACTATTATTCATCTATCTACTCAAAATTTTTAGGTGACGACTGTGTTCTAGGAACTGTAGACATTTATATAAACAATACGAATATAACAGAGAACAGGAACATACGAGGATGAGTCAAAAATTACCAGCACTCCAGTTATATTAAAATTTATGTTGGCTGCACTGTCTTATCAGCACTTTCCATTCAACGCTACTGTCTCCCCAGTCACTGCTGTGCAGGTGTGAACATGTTTGTAACTGCAGTGCAAGTAAAAATGCATGCCCCACTTGTGATCTGCATGAAAGAAGAGCAGCGTGCAGTGATTCGTTTTTTGTGGTCTGAGGGTGTGCAAGTCCACACACTCCTGCCCACACTGTCAACACTCTGCAAAAACTTCATTTTGAGGTGTTAATGCATCCTCCCTATACTCCTGATCTTGCTCCATCAGACTTTCACCTGTTTGGTCCCCTGAAAGTAGTCCTATGAGGACAAAGATTCGATTCTGATGAAGTCAAGACAGTGGTGCATTCATGGCTCACAGCTCAGCCTAAAACATTTTGTAATGAGGGAATATAAACGCTTGCTGACAGATGAACAAAGTATACTGAAAAGCAGGGAGATTATGTCAAAAAATGATGTACTGTCTTTTCTAAAAGTTAATTGAAATAAGTTCTATAGCCAGAGTGCGGATAAATTTTGACTCACCTTCGTATAATGTCTGAAACTAGACTTTTGGTGAAAGCATTGCTAAACACAGCCAATTTAATTATACTGAATAATTTGCATTCTCTTAGAACAAGTGTACAGTGATACCTGCCAGCACCTGCATCACAGAGATCTTCAACCCACTGGAGAACTGCTGTGTGAATGACTTGAGAATATAATCCCTTCAGTTTTGGAAAACTCTTTGAATTTCACCCTTTGAAAGTGAAAGGTGTTTCCAATCAGAGAACTACCCTTGTACATAGTGTCTATCCTCATGGAGCTGCCAGTTTAGTGAGTCATTATGTAAATAATTATACAGATAAATGACAAACTTCATTTGTGACAAGTGCTGTGATGGGGTACCCAGTGCTATGAAAACATAACAATGTGGGAAAGTTGACATAGGAAAAGATTCACTAGGAATTAACAATAAAGCTCACATCTGAAGGATAGGCATCATAAAGACAAAGAAACAAAGGAAACCCTAATTCTCAAAGAAGGCAACGTCATGTGCAAAAGGCCTACTGTGGGAGGGGGCATGTAAAATGAAAGAGACTGAAGACAGAGAAGTGGGGTTGAAGGAAGCAGAAGTCCTGACCCCAACTTCCAAGGGTAGTATGTGATCTCAGACACATTAAAGTTTGAGTGACTACTGCCCTCGTCTAATAATTGTTTTATAATATCTAGATGGTTCACTCAGGTAAAGGGGGTGGGTGGCCAGGAATGCAAAAACAAGGGAACTGCTACATCCATTAAAAAGTTGCCAAGTTATCTGAATTCTAGGGGGTGATATCACTTTTAATTTAGGGCATAAAGAGAAAATTTATGAAAGTGGTGCCATTTGCCCTAGGCTTTTAGAGGTGGATTGAATTTCCACAGACAGAGGATACAGAGACTACTACAGAGAAAGAAATGAAGAGACTGAAAAGATACTACCCTTGCTGCTTCATAGAAGTGTGAATGTTTTATTTTAATGCAGTCTTTCCTAAGTGGTACTTTAGAAATATCATCCCCATAACATCTTAAAGTTGCAGAGGTCTTGCAGCTTGTAAAGCTTTGTTTAACTTTATCCTAACAACAAATTCTATTAGGTTCAAGGACACATTAATTCTCTCGATTTTGCAGATAAAGAAAGCCAGCTGAATGAGGTTGACTTGTGCAAGGTCGCATTTCAACACACTCATTGTTTTTAACATTATAGATTCCTGATCATTAGGATGTGGAATAGATATCAAAATTTCATATTACATGAAATATGAAGAACTAACTAGGCCTGAGAACTAACTACACACATAAGAACTCTACTGTGATAGTTTTAGGCAAAAGCCAGTTATCCTGGCTTTAATTAAATGAAAGTAATGTAATAGGCAAGTGGTCTTCTCAGAGAGTGAGAAAAAGAATGTGACACATAGAGACACAGACTCAAATGAGGCAGCCCTGATGAGACCTAAGAACTCAGGTATAAAAAAAGCAGCTGTGGATGAGGGGCTGGGGAAAGGGGGAAAAAAACAACAACAAAGCAGCACAATATATTATTAAAAATAAACAGATATGGGGAGACATGTTTTACCTTCAAATAGCACTTTCTAATGTTTTAAAATGATTTTTCAGTTTCCTCCCAGAAAGTGCCTTTAAGAAAATTCCTGATGATCACACTCTGCAAACCTATGCTGGGTACTTCCCTGGTGGTGAAGTGGGTAAGACCCCAAGCTCCCAATGCAGGGGGCCAGGGTTCGATCCCTGGTCAGGGAACTAGATCCCACATGCATGTTACAACTAAGAAGCCCAGATACCACAACTAAGAGTCCACATGCCACAACTAAAAAGATCCCACGTGCCACAACAAAGATCCCATGTGCTGCAACTAAGACCCAGTGCAGCCAAAATAAATAAATAAATATTAAAAAAAAAAAAAGGCTAGGAAACTTAAAAAAGAAAATCTATGCTGTTCTTAGTCATCAAACATATTTATTCCTCTTTTCCTTTTCTAACACATGGAGGACTCTAAATGATGCAAATAATACTCTCTTTTATTAACATATATTAAGCCTCTACTTTGTACAAAATATTATGGAAGATACAAAGGTCTCCAGTCTCAAAGATTTATGTTTTGACAACACCAGTAGATACAATCACTAGACTGTATTTAAGAAAACCTGTTGGGCTTTATTTTCATAAACAGAAAGGACTTTTTCTATAGAAGAAGAGAAAAATTCAAAGCCATTAAGAAGAATATTCCATGCCACATAGAGACTGATCCAAGGAACTGAGTGGGAACCTTGAATAAGATTTCATATCACATAGAGACTGATCCAAGCACTTCGGTGCCTTTGGCTTATGAATCCATCTGGTCTATAGTAAGTACTCTAGAGAGTGATAATGTTGTATGTATAAGAATAATTTTCCAAGTCGGAAAGAACAGAGGTAAGGAATAATGATTAACTGCTAAGGAGAAAAACAGAATTTCAATGAGTGTGGATAACAAACAGTAATAACTTATTACCACAATCCAAAGTACTATGGATATGTGTATAGAAATACTGACACCCCCTTCAAACCCTCCAGAACCAGTTTATAATTTTTTTTCCACCTCTGCTATTCCATCTTCACTACCAATCTTACATCCTTCCTCTTGTTCATCTTTCTCATCTAGTCCCAGTAAGACAGTCTAGGTGACTGCAAACATGGTAGACCAACAACTGAAAAGGAATACAGAAAGGAAATACAGAATACAGAAAAAAAAAAACAGTTTTTGTTTTCTTTTGATCTCTTCCATAACATCTCATATTCTATCTTATTTACCTTTATATAAAATGAAAAACGATACTGTATTTTAAAAGCAGAATGACAGTAATGTTTTCTATTTTTTTGCCCCCAAATCCCTTAAGTTGGCTTTTTTGAAAGTGGCCTTGGTTGCTGTTATTTTTTAACCCTCTGATTCAGTGGTCCTTTATAGAAAAAGGGTCTTAACATCTGTAATATAGAAAGTTTAAATTTATAATGGATGAGTCATGGATGAGTCTCTACAATCTAACTTTCAGATATTAAAAAAATCATTTTCTCTGTGCCAAAGCCAAGTGGATCTGTGAAGCAATGGAGTTTGTCTTATTTGACATGAAATCATTCTCTTTTTAGCTCAAAGTACCTAATGTGTTCTTGGGAACCACTTAACTATCTTTCATTCCTCACAGTGGATAATTGCATGTTTTAGAGGACAGCTGAACCTAACTACATTAAAAAGTACATGGAGAAAGTTTCCAGGCAAAAAGTACACTAATGACAAATTAGGTCTATTATTTTACAGTTTATATAATATGCAGTATATATTTAAACTCTGATAGCTATTCATATAAGTGATATGATCATTACTTAATATCTCTAACACATCTAGAAAATGTTTTCTAATTGCTCATTAAAATATTACAAGTAAAAAAGGATTAGCTTGGCATAGAACTACAGGGTGTACAAAAAGTAGTTTGAGCAGTTCTCTTAAAAGAAAACGAAAATAACGTGACTATACCTACTTTTGATTTCCACAGTCAATAATAATCAGAAGGATAAACTGGAGTTTATAGATCTGTTTATACATCCATTGAAACATTAAAAAATTTCAGACTCTCCTAAGAGCTAATTATAGTTGATTATGTGAGAAAGACAGTTCTTTCATTTTACAGGCAGAGGAATTAAGGATCAACTATATGCATAACAATAATGATGATGATGATGATGCATTAAATAAGAACAGCAACAGCACTCTATTTTTTATATATAATTTCTAACCATCAGTGTAGTCCCATAAGGTAGGCATTGATATGACCATTTCACACACACAAAAGACAAGAAAAGAAAAGAAAAAAGCCAAGGCTCTGAGGACATAACAACACTAAATAATTTAGTAAAATTATACCTGTGACAAGTGTCAGAGTTAGGATTACATATAAGAAGTTCCTGACTTTAGACTCAGCACTCTTTCTTCTACACTAAGCTGTAGTGATGGATTGCAAAATAAGGCTACAAGTTACACCCATATCAGGATGCATGTTTGTTTGTAATACAAGACCTTGTTGCTCTTTAATCACCCCTTTCAAAGAAAGTTTTAAATTTTGATGAAGTGAAATTTATCAGTACTCATTCTCTTATCATTCATGCTTGTTGGGTTTTCTCTAAGAAATGCTGCCTTAGTAAAGTCACATTTTCTCCTATGTTTCTTCTAGAAGTTTTGTAATAAGTCTCTGCATTTAGGTTAAGGACTATACCCACTCAAGTTAATTTCTGGATATGATATGAAACAAAGGTCAAGGGCCCTCCCTACTCTCCTCCCCTCAGTCCCATCCCGTATATATACAATTCCTCCAGCAGCATTTTTTTTTAAAACTTTTTATTTTATATCGGAGTACAGGTGATTAACAATATTGTTTTAGTTTCAGGTGTACAGCAAAGTAATTCTGTTATACATATACATGCATCTATTCTTTTTCAAATTCTTTTCCCATTTAGGTTGTTACATAATAACTGAACAGAGTTCCCTATGCTATACAGTAGGTCCTTGTTGGTTATTCATATTAAGTATAGCAGGGTGTTCATATCAATCCAAAACCCTCTAACTATCCCTCTCCCTCATTCTTTCCCCCCTTCCCCGTAACCATAAGTTCATTCCCTAAGTCTGTGAGTCTGTTTCTGTTTTGTAAATAAGTTCATTTGTATCTTTTTTTTTAGATTCTACATATAAGTGATATCATATGCTATGTGTCTTTCTTTGACTTACTTCACTCAGTGTGACAGTCTCTAGGTCCATCCATGTTGCTGCAAATGGCATTATTTCATCCTTTTCAATGGCTAATATTCCACTGTATATATATGTACCACATCTTCTTTATCCACTCATCTGTTGATGGACATTTGGGTTGCTTCCTTGTCTTGGCTACTGTAAACCATTCTCCAGCACCATTTTCTCAATGAATTACCTTGGCATCTTTGTCAAAAATCAATTGACCATAAATGTGTGGGTCTTTCTAGACTCTATTCTGTTCAATTGATCTATCCGTATGCTAACACCACACTGTTCTGATTACCACAACTTTATGGTAAGTCTTCAAATCAAATAATGCAATTCCTTCAGTTTTGCTGTTCTTGTTTTTAAATGCGTCAGATAGGTCTTCCAAATTTCCATATAAATTACAGACCCAGCTTATCAAGTTCTAAAAAAAAACTGAGTCTTCTGATCCATGAATACATTATACACCTTCATTTATTTAGATCTTCTTAAATTTATATCAGCAGCATTTTGCGGTTTTCAGTTTTCAGCATCAGGTCTCGTACACGTTTATTATTTATTCTCAAGTATTTCATTTTTTCATATTATTGTAAATGGCATTGTTATTGAACTTCTACTTTCCAGATGTTCATTGCTAATGCCAGGTAAGGGTATTCAGAACTAAAAATGATTTCTGTATACTGAACATATGTCCTGTGATTTTACTAAACTGATTTAATAGTTATAGGGTCTTAAAAAGATTAATTGCATAGAATTTTCTACAAACACAATTGAGTTGTCTGTGAATAATGATAGTTTTCTTCCTTTTTTTTCCAATCTCTAAGCCTTTTTTTATTTATTTTCCTATCTTAGTGTATGGGCTAGGAGCTCCAGTACATTGTTGAACGAAGTGCTAAGGGCAGATATTCTTGCTTTGCTCCCAGTCATAGGAGAAAAGCATTCAGTCTTTCACATTAAGCAAAATGCTAGTTTTAGGTTTTGGCAGATAACCCTTAACAGTTTAAGGAAGTTCATTGTATTGGTAGTTTGCCAAGTTTGGGTTTTTTTTCCATGAATTGTGGTTTTCTGTATCTGTTGAAATTATTATAGTTTTTTTAGTTTAGCCTGTTAATATGGTGAATCACACTGACTAACTTTAATTTTTTTTACTTTAAACTTTCACCTATCTATCTATCTATTTAGGCTGTGTTGGGTCTTTGATGCTGTATGCGGGGCTTTCTCAGTTGCAGCGAGTGGGGGCTACAAGGCGAGTTGCACAACAAGGCTACTCCTTGTTGTGATGCACAGGCTTCCTCTCAGTGCTGTGGCTTCTCTGGTTGCCTAGCATGGGCTCTAAGCACAGGGGCTCTAGGAGCCCGGGCTCTAGAGTGCAGGCCCAGTAGTTGCGGTGCAGGGGCTTTGTTGCTTCGCGGCATGTGGGATCTTCCCCGCCCAGGGATAAAACCCATGTCCCCTGCACTGGCAGGCTGATTCTTAACCATTGTGCCACCAAGGAAGTCCCCACACTGATTGCCTTTAGGATGTTAAACGAACCTTACATTTTTGACATTACATTAGTCATGATACATTAACTTTTTATTATATCGATGGATTCAATGTTATTTTGTTTATCATTTCCTAATACTTTAATAAGAATTTCTGCATGTGTTCCTGAGGGATAGTGATTTATAGATTTCTTTTCCTGTCATGCCTTTGTCTTGGTATCAGAGTAATACTGGTTTCATAAAATGAGTTGAGAAGTGTTCTCTTCTATTTTTGGAGAGAGTTTATGTGGAATTCGGCATCATTTCTTCCTTATGTTTGGGAGAATTCACTGAGAAGCCATCTGACTTGGAGGTTTTATTTGTTTGTTTTCGGTGGTAAGGTTTTTATCTACAAATCTAATTTCTTTAACAGACATAGGGATTTTCAGGTTTTCTATCTTCTACTTGAGTAAGCCTATCAAGTTTGTGTCCATCAAGGAATCTGATCATTTACCTAAGCTGTTAAATTTACTGGCATAAATTTGTTCATAATATTCTCTTATTATTCTTTAATGTTTGTAGGATCTGTAATGATATCCTCTTTTTTATTCCACATATTGGTAGTTTGTGTCTTTTCCTTTTTTCTTGATTAATGTAGGTAGCGGTCTGTCAATTTTATGGAGGTTTCCAAAGAACCAGCTATTGGCTGCATTGATTTTCCTGCTTATTTTCTATTTCATTGATTATCGTTCTTGATTATTTCTTTCCCTCTGCTTACTTTGGGTTTAATTTATGCATCTTTATCTAGTTTCTTAATTAAGCTAGAAACCTAGATCACTGATTTGGAACTTGTTTTAGTTCACAGGCTCTGAATCAAGAGTTCAGAGGAACTGGGGCTTCCCTGGTGGCGCAGTGGTTAAGAATCCACCTGCCAATGCAGGGGACACGGGTTCCAGCCCTGCTCCAGGAAGATCCCACATGCCACGGAGCAACTAAGCCCGTGTGCCACAACTATTGAGCCTGCGCTCTAGAGCCCGTGAGCCACAACAATTGAGCCCATGTGCCGCAACTACTGAAGCCCATGCGCCTATAACCCCTGCTCCACAACAAGAGAAGCCATGGCAATGAGGAGCCCCCGCACTACAACAAAAAGTAGCCCCTGCTGGCCGCAACTAGAGAAAGCCCACATGCAGCAACAAAGACCCAACACAGCCAATAAATAAATAAACAAATGAATAAACAAAATGATGTCTTTAAAAAAAAAAAAGAGTTCAGAGGAACTGAACTTGAGGAACCTTATTCACATCTGGACCCGAACAGATCAAGAGATCTTGGACTTGGAGAGTAAGGCTGCAACCAGATTTTGGGAATTAGGGGAGAGAATGAGTGCATTTGCATGTGGCAGGAATATAAATTTTAGTGGCCTGAGAGTGGACCGTGGCAGATTATTTTTGTAGATGGTCATATTAATTGCTCCTTTGACTCTGCCTCTCTTCCCATCAAGAGAGAGGACTAGAATCTGACTGGACTTATTTTATCAACAGAAAGTGATAAAGTGAGGTCATACAATGTCTGAAACTAAACCTTGAGCCTCTGATGACTTCTGCTTTTCTCTTTCTTGCAGAGCTACCATGAAATTACCATGTAAAACAGATGGTCTAGTTTACTGGAAGCTGAGAGGCCACACAGAGAAGAACTAAGGCACACCAACTGACAGTCAGACATGTAGGTACATAAGGCTATCTTGGAACTTCAGCCTAGCCAAACCTCCACCTAAAGGGGGCACGTGAGTAAGCCTAGGCAAAACCAACAGAGAAGCAGCCTAGCCAATCCTCAAAATCATGAGAAATAATAAATCCTTGATGTTTCGATTCACTAAGTTTTGAAGTGGCTAGTCTGTAATTAACTGAAACTACTGAGTACTGATAGAAAAATAGATTAAAAGATTTTCCTCTAAGGAGTTGATGATAAGAGAAAAACATAAGGAAGATTAAAGTCAATTAAAATACTGCTAAACCTACTCTTTTAAAAACCACAAAAAGTAAAAAAACAAAAATTAAAAAAAAGGATGGGTATGAGGTAGAAGAACTTAAACAAGGGCTTCCCATAATTTACATACTGGCTTTACATGGCCTATTAGTGTCTGCTAATATCTGTTCTCTTTATAAAGCACAGCTTACAAACCATTCTCAGTGGTAGCCAAAATGATCTTTTAAAACTATAATTCAAATCATGTCATGCTCCTACTTAAAATGCTACAGTGGCTTCCCAGTGTATACAGTATAAAATTTAAATTCCTTGTCATGATCTACACTGCCATACAAGATCTACACTGCCATTCACTCCTTAAACCTTAGGCACAGTTGCCTTCCTTTTATTCTTGAATACTCCAAGCTCACTCCTGTTTTAGTCTTTAACTGCATTCTGCCTAAAATATTCTTTTCACGCCTGGTTTCCTACTCAGGTGCTAATTCAAATGTCACCTTAGAGAGACCTTTCTTGATCACGTAGTTTAAAATACTGTATCATAACCTTGACGTACACTCTTCTAGAACTTACTACCATCTAAGATTATTTACTTGTGTATATATCTGAACTCCCAGACCTATCTAAGAAAGGATGGTTTCAGGCTAGTTCACCATTATATTCCCAGGACCTTAAACAGTGTCTGACACATAGGAGGTGCTTAAATATTTGTTTTCTTAATGAATTATGTAAAGATAAGGTATTAATTTGGGACTCTCACCCTACTCTCATGCGGGAATGGATAAGATCAAGCTCCCCATTAATGGAGAACTAAGTATTTTAAAAGGCACAAGAAAAGTATTATGTAATAAATTACCACCATTAACTATGGAAGTTCTATGCTACCACAACCCCCACATTTTATGCTACAGATCAGGGCTATGTGTGAGCCCATGACGCTAAACTAGTGTTTCCCTAACTAGCTCCTACGACAGAGTTTTGACTATAACTTTCTTCATAGGAGAATTAAAAGTACAATTTAAACCTAAAAACCAAGTTTCAAGCTTGCTGGAGAAAATGAGGTAAGAAATCTCAGATGTCCCTGAGAATCCTAAAGGACTCTTTAGGACTGAGATATCACTTTTGTTGAAAACAGAGTCTGATGTGGTAACTCTCCCTTTTTTGCTGGAAGGCATGAGAAACTTATATATGTCCATCAGGCTGATGACTCCTTGAACATATTCTCACCTTTGCTTATTTGATTTCTCCCACTGAAAATATTACATGCGGGATTTTTCATCTTTTCAAAACCACTTCTACCTCTCAAAGTTTCAGTAATATGCTTTCAGCAGCAAGTAATAGACAGAACCACTCAAAATGGCTTAAACTACAGGAACATTTACTATTTCATATAATAAGAAGTCTGGAAGATAAGGCAGCTTTGGAATAAGTTGAGAAGACCAATAATCTTTAGCAAAGAGCCCTTTTCCATTCTCCCACTGCGCCATCCTCATTGAGAAACAATGTCTTAGTGTTTTTAAGCTATAGTGTCATGTGTAGGTATACCAACCTACACAAGAACAAAATCAGTGCTCTGCAAGGAAGGAAAAAGAAAGGCCTGCTGACTAGGCAACCAAGAGTATTTACACAAAGATCCAAGTGCAAATACTAATATTTCAGAAAGCCTTTCCTAAGTACTCAGGTCTTCGATGACATCACATGTATGGCTTATATAATTCTCTAGAAATTTAAATTATCCTTCTGATATAAGATTATAAATTATTTTTACTGAAATCTATATTAGAGGAACATACCAGAGCAGCTTTACTTACATATATGTGAAGGCCACAGTAGAGAAAATATTAAAATAAGATTATATATTTATATAAAATACTTTCAAATTTGGAGAATATCTATACAGATATGTGCAAATATTAAGTTACAAGAATGCTTAGAATAATGAAATACTGGAAACAACTCACATGTCCAGCAATAGATGATTGTTAAATATATGACACACAGAATTCATTAATATATATTCCTAAGGAAAATTCTGGAAATCAACACCTAATGACATGGAAAATGTTCAGGATATATTAAATGAAAAGGAGACTACAAAACTGCATGTAGTGTATTTTTTCCTACACCATTTGAACTAAACAACAGAAATAATTATGCCACATTAGGTAAAACAGTCATTCAAGCCACTGGCATTTTAAAGTACTAACTTGTCATGACAAAGAGGAGGCATCCAAAATTGAGGTCAGATAAAAGTGGGAGCACTGATACTGTTAGTTGATTAATAAATATCAGGATGTAGAAGACTCACAGGGCTACTGTGGCTCTCTGGTTTGGCTCCTGACAGACAGTTGCTACATTTAAGGGCTCTCTTTCTACACTGATTGGCACTGTGAATTCCAAGTGCTTTGTGATTATTGAACAAGTACACATGAGTAACAAATATAAAAAACAGATTAGCTATATGCCAAAGTGTTAAATTGTCTATCAGAGTAAAAGAGTTATTAACTTTGTTAACATTTACAGACCACTGCTATAATGTTAGATATATGACTATTAGAAAACTAATCTACACATTACTCTTAAATCAGTCTATGCATGGACATATATGTTGTAATTTTGAATGGTCTTTCCAATGACGTGTGCACTCACCTCACACAAAAATGACATTGCTGATAATAAGCTCATTTTAAAAAATCATTAAATTCTGAATATCTTTCAATAATATCCAATCTTTCAACCGAAAATAGTGAAAAGACACAGATCACAACAATCAGAGAGATCACAATTATACACCAAAATATTTTTTAATAAGAAGGACATGCCTTCATTAGATAATGTCAATACCTTAGCTATTTCTTTAGGAAACAAAAAATTTCCTGGTACATTCTTTATTTAAAAACCAGTCTAAATTACCAGTCATTGGGTCTCAAAGCAAAGCATATTTTTGTTTTGTTTATTAAGATAAGAAGTGGGTCCAGCATAATCAGAGGGCACTTTCTCCAAAGAAAGTTAACAAATTAGGATTAATTCTATGGGAGCTCTCCAATACTACTGGGTCAGGGAGCCTAAGTGATTTCGGTCCCTCAGTAAGGATTTCCACCTGTACCCACATGAACATCAGGAACATCTTTACAGAACTATTGAAAAAGAGGACTCTGTAATGAGAGATGTTCCATAAAAAGAGGACTCTGTAATGAGAGATGTTCCATCTTCATGGGAATATACTAAATGTTGACAACAATGTAGAGGTAGAAAATCAATGAACACTGCTCTGAAGATGGCACATTTGAAAAGTTTTACTCTGTAACTTTTATAACACTATATTGTATATGATAACATTTCCAGGTGTGGGGAAATTTCAAGCTGCAACCTGAAGTAGTTTTTGAGAATATTTAAGGTTGTCTGAAATGTGACATCCTGGACTTAGGAGCTCTTATTTAAGTTTATAGGGCAGCACAGCAACTGTATTTTTTCCCCCTGTATCTTACAGTACTAATCACAAAGTGGAAATGAGTTTTATTTAATGACCAAATAAATACATGCATAAAACTTTACATAATTAAATAGCTCTTGGGGAACAGGTTAACAGATGGGATACAGAATGGAATCCATGTTCACAAGCATTCAGTAGATGAAACACACTACTCTGGACACAAAAATGAGATACTTAAATGCAAATATATGAAATTACTTAAGTGAAAAAAGTAAAAAAAGACACTGTGAGTACTAGGCCAAACACAATTACCCAGGCTTCAACTCTCAGTAAGAAAAGTCGGTATTAAAGTTATCATTTCAAGTCTTTCATATGACCTCATCAGCAATTATTTATAGTAAATTGTATTTAACCGGAATGATCAGGGATGGGTCCTTGCTGAATACTCTGGTTATCTGAGAACTAACTATAAAGCAAAAATATTTCATGGTAGCAATACTGATCACTGAAGATCTTTCTAAAGTATGTCAATATACTTTCATTCAGGAATAATACTCTAATCTAGATCTTTTGAATATTTAAGTACTTGCTATTCTGTATATTTCCAGAAATAGGCAAAATCCATATCAATTCCTGGACACCTTGAAAGTTCTTTGTCTCAGTTTCCATTCCCAAAGATTCCTAGTTTCTCTGACTTTTTCCTCTCAGTTTGCTGCTTCAGGCTCATCCACAGAACGTCTCTTTGTCACTCAGTGCTTACCATTTTAGTTCTCCCTCTCTGTTACACACTTTCTTTCCTGCCTCTGGTTTCCCTCTTTGTGGAAGTTTGCAAAGCCTTGGTTTGTACACCAGTCACAGAGAGCTACCTTAAATTCTAGTTTTTCTCAGTTGGAGGGCCTAATATACAACTAAAACCTTCTGGCTTCTCCACATCTTCCTCACTTTGAATGACCCTGCCATTCAGAACAATCCAGCTTCTTGGGAGCTTTTAATTTCTTGGGACCCAGGTGGGAATTCACTACACTTCTAGCATTGCAGTTTCCCATGACTGAATTCAAACCAATTTCCTGAAGCAATTCATGAAAGTCTCCATTTAATACGACTGACAAAACCTGTACGTTATTTTTCAATAGCGAAAAGAAAAATTCATATTTTAGGCACATATGTCAGATTCAGAGATTTCCATTTCTAAAAAGTTGTTATAACTTCTGAGAATAAAAACATTTCTACAGTATTTGGCAGGCATTCAACACGATTTTTCTTCAATTTCATTTAAACCTGCTAAGTCAAGTGCATTAAAAAACACACATTTCATGTTCATTGTTATTTCCTCTATTGGTATCATCTTGGTTATGGTTCTTTTAAGTACTGGGTTGGCCGAAAAGTTCGTTCTGGTTTTTCTGTAAGATGTTATGGAAAAACCAGAACGAACTTTTCGGCCAACCCAATAGTAATTAAAAAGCACAACAATAGAAGAATGTGGTGCTATCTTCATCCCAGCCAAATTAAAATGGAATGAGCAATACGGGACAATGTAAACAAAGCGTAATATGCCCACACAATTTAATACTTCACAAATGTAAGGAAGAATGAAAAATTTCTCTAGGTACTGATAAGAAAAAATTTCCATTATTTAATTGTCAAATAAGATGAAGAAAAGCATATATATAATGTTCTACCTTTGTTGAAAAGGGAACTGAAGATAAGATTATGTACTTGCATAGAAAAAAATATAAGGATATACAACAATCTAAAAACAGTCTTACACAAGAAGGGGTCTGCAAAGGAACTTGGTGGGAGAGGGACAAATAGAGACCTTCCAACAGTCACTATTTAACTTTCTACATTTGCTAATTTTTAATCATATGGAATTATTAAGTATTGAAAAATAATCTAACTAGCTTTATATCTCCCCACCCGAATTAAGATTATAAACTAACATCAAGTTCAATGGAAAAAAATCATTTTTAGTTAAAATATCATGCCGAAAAGCAATATGTTAACAAAAACAAAAACAAGAAAAGGGGACTGGGAGAAAGGGAAGCCACATATTTCCTACAAGGATTTCTGGTGACTCTCTCAATACCATATAACATCATAATCACAAATCACTTGTCAGTAATTCACATTCAGAATACTCAGCTACAAGCTGGGTAACATGTTCCCTACCCTCACAACTTTTACAACTATCTGGATAGTTAAAATACAGTTAAAAACAGGGCTTCCTAGGTGGCGCAGTGGTTGGGAATCCGTCTGCCAGTGCAGAGGTCACGGGTTGGATCCCAGCTCCAGGAAGATCCTACATGCCGCGGAGCAACTAAGCCCGTGTGCCAGAAAAAAAAAAAAACAGTTAAAAACAAATAATAATTTAAGGCAGAACAGCCTAATGCCAAATGAGTGGTATAACAATCCATGTTCCAACCAATTTAAAATAAATGAATGATTACTGAAATGCAAATAAATAAAGACTTCATAAAGGATGCAGGAATTATATAAGTTGAAAGAAAGGGAGAAGAGCACGCCAGGGAAGTGGAATTGCTATACCAAAGATGCCAAAGGAGGGAAAAAAAACACTAAGTATGCTCATGGATACCGACTAGACCAGTTTGACTGAAACAGGAGGCTGGTAAAGGTAAAAGTGAGGGCAAAGATGAAGTCTAATAATCAAGTCTATAGTAATACTTGATTTCTGTGCAATATTTCACTTATCTCATTATCACCAAAGCAACCATATGAAAAAGGGTAGATTGTAGAGGGCCCTGGGTACCAGGTTATAAATATCTAGCAGCAGTATCTAAGATAGACTACACCATCCATTAGACGATAAAGAAACTGGAGGTAAGGAAACTTGTTATGAAAGTTCAGACATAAGTTAATAAGGACCCAGGTTAAAGTGATAGCAATGGGAATGGAAAGGATGGAAGAAATGTATAAGAGTATGGTGATAACTGTGGAAGAAGGTAAAAAGGCTACCAGGGCTCAGTCCTCAGTTGCTGGGAGAATGATGGTATAAATTGAGAGAAATACCTAAGTTCAGATGGAGAGGAGCTATTTTTAGTAATAAGGAGTCTGGTTTCCGAAATATGTGAGGTTTATGAGTTATAATATGAAGCAACAGCAGCATATCCAGTTTCTAGACCCTCTGTCACACATTCCAACGACTGTGCTCTAACTCCACCATCAACCAGCCAAGTGATTCATATTTCTCTGCCATTAGGCCCAGCGCCCATCATCCTCACAAAGACTGATGATACAAAAGGGAGGAATAGAAAGTGACTGCTTAATGGGTAAGGGATCTCTTTGGGGGAAAATGGGGTGCACAACATTGTGAACACACTAAATGTCACTAAGTTGTACACTTTAAAATGGTTGATATATATTATGTGAATTTCACTTCAATTAAAAAAACAAAAAAAGTAGCTGAAACTAAGACCACAGTGCCTTTCATCATGTTGTTAAAGGTCAATGCCCAGGGTGCCCTGTACTTTTCAATTCACTCTACCTTCCAAATCATTCCAATGTGCCTCTGACATTGTCTTCAACAATGACCAGAAATTTCATCTTCCAACTTTTCTCTGATTGTATCTTTTTACTTTAAAACAAAGTTGGCTCTCCCCTGAGTACAATACTTCCTTGTAGCCCATTCACATGGTAGCTGCTTCTCCGTGTGTTTTCTTTTTGTTGTTTTTTTGCCTCATCATAGTTATCCTCAGGGCCCTGGTCCCAGTGTAACCTCCAGAACTTATTCTTCTACCATCATATTTTTAAAAAAGTAAACAAAACAACCCACTTCTTTGATGCGTAAGGCCCTCTCACCTATACTGCCATCTCTCCCTTCCTCACTGCTATCAATTCCTAACCTCCGTTCTCTCCTCATTGGCCTAAATCTGTGACACCCAGGTTACAGCCTCCTTCCCTTGTCTTGCCATTACCCTAGATAACATTCAGATCCAAGAGAACTGCTTTCCCAAGCGTATGCCCTCAGGTCATCTTCAATGATATTCTCCTTCACACCACTTTACCCATCCACTGCCAAGGTAAAATCTTGGACTCTGATCATCATTCAAAATGCACTTCCACCAAAATTAATAACTCAGATATCCTATTTTATCCACTTTCTCCATGCATGACTGCACCTGAGCAGCCAAGCAACTACTAGAGAAAGATCTTCAAAGGGCAAGCTGATTCCATTAACTCATCATTGCTAATTTCAAAGGAGCTCTCCACACAATGGAACAATCCTGCATTTCTCTGGTTAATGCATTCTCCCACACTCCACCACGGCTATTGCAAATCTCCATTTTTCTTGATCCTCTGACAGACACTCCTTTCTCTTGCCATGAGATGATGACCTTTTATACAACTTTAGAGAAAATAACTATCAGGCGAGAACTTTGACATCTTTCCAAAATGTAAAGCAAAAACATACAACTGCATCCATCCTGTTCTTTCTTCCTATTTCTTAAAAACAGTGAAATATCCCTCTTCCTATCTCACTCCCTTCATTTATTCATTCAGTCATTCAGCATTCAACAAATATATATATATACTGAAGGCCTACTAAGTGCCAGGCAATGATTTTTCACATTGGAGACACAATGAACAGACAAAAATTCTTGCCCTCGTGGAGCTTACCTGTTAGGATTCGTGGAAGGATATAAACAATATACAATAAACATAGATAACATATGACATATATATCATATGACATGACAAATGACACAGTATGTTAGAAAATAAGTGCTGTGGTGGTGGGGGGAGCACAGTAGGAAGAATCAAAAGAGTGGAGGAGGGGACGGTGGTGCAGTGGTTAAGAATATGCCTGCCAATGCAGGGGACAGGGGTTCAATCCCTGGTCTGGGAAGATCCCACATGCCCTGGAGCAACTAAGTCCATGCACCACAACTGCTGAGTCTGCGAGGCACGACTACAGAAGCCCGCAAGCCTAGAGCCCATGCTCCGCAACAAGAGAAGCCACCACATTGAGAAGCCTGAATACCATAAGAGAAAGCCCACGCGCAGCAAGAAAAAAAAGTGTGGGAGGCAGAGGACGGAAGTGTGTTTCACTGTAAAATGGGCAGTCAGAGTGAACCTCACAAATTTATTTCTCCATCTCAGATTTCTCCTCTGAAGTCAAGACATAAATATCAAAAAAAAAAAAAACAACGAAAAAAGGAAAAAAAAAAAAAAGACAAATATCCAACAGCTCATGAATCTCAAACAGGTCCAAAGAGAATGCATAAATGTTTTCCACTCCCCAATTTCCCTATTTTAAACAAATTGGGCAAATAAAAACAACTGTCCTATTTCAGTAAATGGTAATGACTGTAAAAATCCAGACCTTGAAGTTATTCTTATACCCTACACTCTCTCACTCCCCCATTCAAAGTTCTGTAAATTTAATCTCCTGAATATCTCTGGAATCTGTCACTTATCTCCATCACTTGCCATCATCATCACCATCACTACCTTCCAAGTGCAGGCTACTATGACCTCTCTTACGTCAGTCCCTATTCATCCTACCTCACACCCCTTCCCACAATCATAATTTATGAGAAACCAGAGTAAAAATTTTCAAAACATATCCTTCAGCTTGCTTAGAACACTTGCTCTTAGGAATAAAGACCATTTCTTTAAGACATGTTATAAAAGGCTGTGGGTAATCTTATCCAATCCTACCCTTCTAGCCTCATTTTGTATCACACCCATTAGATTTTTTGCCTCTTATCAAACTGGCTGAATTCTTTTTCTTGTAAATTCCAAGCTACCACAGGGATTCTGCTTCAAATGATTCTCTCTCCTCCCAAGGATTAGTTAACTTCTACTTAACTCTGTATCTCAGCTCAAAGGAAGTCTTCACTGACATCCCATACTAGGTCAAACTGGCATGCATAGCACCATGCAACTCCTTCTAACAGTAGCTGTTTGTGGTAGTAGTAGTCCATCAAGGTAGCTCTTCCAGTGGCAATTTTATTTATTTTTGAATGGATTATCCTATTAAAGATTGTCTCTGCCTTGCAAAAAATTGCTATTGAAATAATTACCAATAAAACAGATTGCTGAACTCATAGTAATAAAGCCTTACCTTACTGTCTCTACTCCAGTAAATTATGAATTAAACTGAATGCCTCTTAAACTAGACCTGGAATAAGTCATGAGGTTCTAGAAGCATTATAATTTTATGACAGAGATATTTCCTCAAAATCAGAGGTACAATCAAACATTAGAAATTTAATACATTTAATTCATCAACCATTTAAATGAATGTGTTTACATGTTTGGGGGTGGGAGTGGGTATGTATGTATAATCACCAATGAAGTCCCAAAATTCTTTCATATTTATTTTTATCACATAAATTTAAAATGTACAGCATTATAGTTCAACATCTGTATACACTACAGTGGTCACCACCACAAGTTGAGTCACTATCCATCACCATACAGTTCATCCTCACCCCCCAAGTCCCTTCCCCTGATAGCCACTAATCCGTTCTCAGTATCTTTGTGTTTTTGTTTTGTTAATTTTGTTCAGATTCCACGTATGATCGAAATCATATACTATTTGTCTGTCTCACTTATTTCACTTAGCATAATACCCTCAAGATCCATCCATGTTGTTGCAAATGGCAAGATTTCATTCTTATTTATGGCTGAGTCGTATTCCTTCGTGTGTATCTGTATCTTCTTTATCCATTCATCCACCGATAAAGGTTGTTACCATATCTTGGCTTTGGCTATTGTAAATAATGCTGCAATGACCATAGAAGTGCATGTATCTTTTTCCAAAATTAATTAATTAATTAATTGGCTATGTTGGGTCTTCATTGCTGCACGAGGGCTTACTCTACTTGTGGCAACGGGGGCTACTCTTCATTGTGGTGTGTGGGGTTCTCATTGCAGTGGCTTCTCTTGTTGTGGAACATGGGCTCTAGGCACTCAGGCTTCAGTATTCGTGGCACGCAGGATCAGCAGTTGTGGCTCATGGGCTCTAAAGCACAGGTTCAGTAGTTGTGGTGCACAGGCTTAGTTTCTCTGCAGCATGTGGGATCTTCCCAGACCAGGGATTGAACCCATGTCCCCTGCATTGGCAGGTGGATTCTTAACCACTGCTCCACCAGGGAGGTCCCCATATATCTTTTTTCAATTAGTGTTTTCCTGTCCTTCAGATAATATCTAGAAATTGAATAGTTGGGTCATAAGGTAGTTTTATTCTTAATTTTTTTTTTCTTTTTGAGGACTCTCTGTACTATTTTCTATAGTAGTTGCAACAATTTACAGTTCCAACACAGTACACAAGGGTTCCCTTTTCTCCATATCCTCTCCAACACTTGCTATACCTTCTCTTTTTGATAATAGCCATTCAATCTCATGAAGGTTTTGATTTGCATTTCCCTGATGGTGATGTTGCACATCTTTTCTCACGCCTGATGGCCACCTGTGTGCTGTATGTCTTCCTTGGAAAAACGTCTTCAGATTATCTGCCTATTTTTAATTAAGGCTGAGTTTTGATTGTGTGCTGTATGAGTTCTTTTGGGTATTAACCCCTTCTCAGATATAGGATAGGCAAATATCTTCTCCCATTTGGTAGGTTGCCTTTTCATTTTTAGGATTATTTCCTTTACTATGCAGAAGCTCTTTAGGTTTGATGTAGTCCCATCTGTTTATTTTTGTTTCTGTTTCCCCTGCCTTTCAAGTCAGATCCACAAAAACACTGCTAAGACTGATGTCAGTAAGGATACTGCCTATGTATTCTTCTAGGAATTTTAGGGTTTCAAACTTTATATTCAAGTTTTTAATCCATTTTTAGTCAATTTTTAGGTATGGAATAAGATAGTGGTCTATTTTTATTATTTTGCATGTGGCTGCCCATTTTTCCCAACATAATTTATTGAAGAGACTGAACTTTCTCCATTTTATGTTCTTTCCTTCTTTGTCATAGTTTAACTGTTCATATATTTGTGGGTTTATTTCTGGACTCTCAATTCCATTCCATTGATCTGTGTCTATTTTTGTGCCAGTACCATATTGTATTGATTACTATAGCTTTGTAGTATAGTTTGAAAACAGAACATACAATATTTCCAGCTTTGTTCTTCTTTTTCGAGACTGTTTTGGCTAGTTGAGGTCTTTTATGATTCCATGTAAAATTTAGGATTACTTGCTCTAGTCCTGTGAAATAAGCCAATGGGACTTTGACAGGAATTGAGTTGAATCTGTAAATTACTTTTTTAATTAATTTTAACAATATTGATTCTTTCAATTCATGAGCAGGGATGCCCTTTATTTCTTTTTCTTGCCTAACTGCTGTGACTAGAACTTTCAATACTATGCTGAATAAAAATTGCAAAATTGGGCATTTTTTGTCTTGTTCCCAATCCTAGGGGGAAAGCTAATAGCTTTTCACCACTGAGTATGATGTTAGCTGTGGGTTTATCATATATGGCGTTTATTATGTTGAGGTATGTTCCCTTTATACCCATTTTGTTGAGAGATTTTATCATAAATGGGTGTTGAATTTTGTCAAATGCTTTTCCTGCATCTATTCAGGTGATCATATGATTTTTTTTTCTTTCATTTTGTTAACATGATGTATAACATTAAATGATTCATGGATGTTGCATCCCTGGAATAAATACCACTTGATGGTGATATATGATCCTCTTAATGTATTGTTGGATTTAGTTTGCAAATATTTTGTTGAGGGTTTTTGAATCCATGTACAGCAAGAGTGTTATCCTTTAATTTGTTGGGGGGGAGGAGGGGGCAGGGATTGTCCTTGACTGGTAATGGTATCAGGATAAGGCTGGCTTCACAGAATGTGTTTAGAAGACTTCCTGCATTTTCAATTGTGGGGGAAGGGTTTGAGAAGAATAGGAATTAAATTTTCCTCAACTGTTTTAAAGAATTCAACAGTGAAGCTCTCTTGTCCTCGGCTTCTGTTTGTTAGGAATTTTTTGATAACTGTTTCTATCTCATTAGTAATTGGAGATTTTCTATTTCTCTATGATTCAGTCGTAGAAGATTGCGTGTTTCTAGAAACTGATCTATTTCTTCTAAGTAGCCCAATTTGTTGGCATATAATTATTTGTAGTAGTTTTATTATAATCCTTTGTATTTTTGTGGTATCAGTTGTAACCTCTTCTGTTTCTGATTTTATTTGAGCCCTCTCTTATTTTCTTGGTTAGTCTAGCTAATGACTTGTCAATTTTGTTTAACTTTTGAAAGAATCAGCTCCTAGTTTCATTGGCCTATTTTTTTTTCCACCCTGCTTTTGGATAGAATGTTCCATATGTATCTATTAAGTCCATCTGATCAAAAGTATCATTTATGTTTGTTGTTTCCTTATTGATTTTTTTGTCTGGATGGTCTATCCATTGATGTAAGTGGGGTGTGTTAAAGTACCTTACTAGTATTTTATTGTTTTAGTTTCTCCCTTTATGTCCATTAACATTTGCTTTATATATCTTGCATACACATTTATAAATGTTTTATTGTTTTGCTAGATTGAACCCTTTATCATTAGGTAAAGCCCACCCCCCTCCTTTTTAAGCTCTTTATTGGAATATAATTGCTTTACACTGTTGTGCCAGCTTTTGCTGTACAACAAAGTGAATCAACTGTATTTCTACATATATCTCCATATCCCCTCCCTCCCACAACTCCTTCCCTATCCCAGCCCTCTAAGTCATTACCCATCATCAAGTTGATCTCCCTGTTATGCAGCAGCTTCCCATTAGCTATCTATTTACATCTATTTTATATGTCAATGCTACTCTCTCACTTCATCCCAGCTTCCCCTTTGCCCCCATTCCATGTCCTCAAGTCCATTCTCTACATGGACATCTTTATTCTTGCCCTGTCATTGGGTTCATCAGTACCATTTTTTTAGATTCCATATATATGAGTTAGCATACAGTATTTGTTTTTCTCTTTCTGGCTTACTTCACTCTGTATGACAAACTCTAGGTCCATCCACTTCACTACAAATAACACAATTTCATTCCTTCTTATGGCTGAGTAGTACTCCATTGTATATACGTGCCACATCTTCTTTATCCATTCATCTGTTGATGGGCATTTAGGTTGCTTCCATGTCCTGGCTATTGTCAATAGTGCTGCAATGAACATTGTAGTACATGTTTCTTTTTGGATTATGGTTTTCTCTGGGTATATGCCCAGGAATGGGATTGCTCAGTCATATGGTAGTTCCATTTTTAGTTTTTTAAGGAACCTCCAAACTGTTTTCCATAGCTGCTGTACCAATTTACATTCCAACCAAAAGTGCAGGAGGGTTCCCTTTTCTCCACACCTTCTCCAGCCTTTGTTTCTAGATTTTTTGATGATGGCCACTGTGACTGGTGTGAGGTGATACCTCATTGTGGCTTTGACTTGCACTTCTCTGACGATTAGTGATGTTGAGCATCTTTTCATGTGTTTGTTACCCATCTGCATGTCTTCTATGGAGAAATGTCTATTTAGGTCTTCTACCCACTTGTGGATTGGGTTATTTGCTTTTTTGGTATTAAACTGTGTGAGCTGCTTGTATATTTTGGAGGTTAATCCTTTCTCCATTGCTTCATTGGCAAGTATTTTCTCCCATTGTGAGGGTTATCTTCTTGTTTTGTTTATGGTTTCTTTTGCTGTGCGAAAGCTTTTAAGTTTCATTAGGTCCCATTTGTTTATTCTTGATTTTATTTCCATTATTCTAGGAGGTGGGTCAAAAGAGATCTTGCTTTGATGGATGTCATAGAGTGTTCTGCCTATGTTTTCCTCTAAGAGTTTTATAGTGCCTGGCCTTACATGTAGGTCTTTAATCCATTTTGAGTTTATTTTTGTGTGTGGTGTTAGGAAGTGTTCTGATTTCATTCTTTCACATGTAGGTGTCCAATTTTCCCAGCACCACTTATTGAAGAGGCTGTCTTTTTTCCATTGTATATTCTTGCCTCCTTTGTCAAAGATAAGGTGCCCATATGTGTGTGGGTTTATCTCTGGGCTCTCTATTGTGTTCCATTGATCTATATTTCTGTTTTTGTGGCAGTACCACTGTATCTTGATCACTGTAGCCTTGCAGTATAGTTTGAAGTCAGGGAGCCTGATTCCACCAGCTGTCTTTCCCCCTCAAGATTGCTTTGGCTATTCGGGATCTTTTGCATTTCCATACAAATCATAAAATTTCTTGTTCTAGTTCTGTGAAAAATGCCATTGGTAATTTGATGGGGATTGTGTTGAATCTGTAAATTGCTTTGGGTAGTACAGTCATTTTCACAATGTTGATTCTTCCAATCCAAGAACATGGTATGTCCCTCCATCTGTTTGTATCGTCTTTGATTTCTTTCATCAGTGTCTTATACTTTTCTGCATACAGGTCTTTTGCCTCCTTAGGCAGGTTTATTCCTAGGTATTTTATTCTTTTTGTTGCAATGGTAAATGGGAGAGTTTCCTTAATTTCTCTTTCTGCTCTTTCGTTGTTACTGTATACGAATACAAGAGATCCTTTTTTTTTTTTTTATAGTCTTTGTTTTAAAGTTTATTTTGTCTAACATGAATACAGCTACTCCAGCTTTCATTTCCATTTGCATGGAATATTTTTTTCCATCCCTTCACCTTCAGTCTGTGTGTGTCCTTATTTCTGATATGAGTTTCCTGTAGGCAGCATATAGATGGACACTGTGTTTTTTTATTATTATTTTTAACCATTCAGCACTCTATATCTTTTGATTGGCAAATTTATTCCATGTACATTAAAATAATTATTGATAGGCACATACCTATTGCTATATTGTTCACTGTTTTCTGGCTGTGTTTATAGTTCCCCTCTGTTCCTTTTTTCTCTTTCTCTCTTCCCTTAAATTTTGGTGGTTTTCTTTGGTGTTATGTTTAGATTCCTTTCTCATTTTCTCTCATGTATTTACTATAAGTTTTCCCCTTGTGATTACCATGAGATTCACATATAACATACTATGTAAAGAGGATTCTGTTTTCAGTTGGTAACAACTTAAATTTGAACACATCCCAAAGCTTTATATTTTTAACCCCCCCCACTCACATTTTATACTTCTGATGACACATTTTAATGTTTTTTATTTTATGTCTCCCTTAACTAATTACTGTAGTTTTATTAATAATTAATTTTACTGCTTTTGTGATTTACCTTTCATGCTTGCTTTATAAGTGATTGATTCATTACTTTTATTATATGTTTACTTTTCCAGGGAGATTTTTACTTTCATATGTCTTCTTATTAATTAGTACAATTTCTTTTCAGCTGAAAGATGTCTCTTTAATATATCTTACAAGGTTGTTTTAGTGGTGATGAACTTCTTTAGCTTTTGCTTATCTGGGAAACTCGTAATGTCTCTAATTCTGAATGCTTATCTTGCTGGGTAGAGAATTTTTGCATGAAAGTTTTTTCCCTTTCAGCACTTTGAATATGTCATACCACTTCCTTCTGGCCTGTAAGGTCTCTGCTGAAAAAAGCAGCATATATCTTATGTTATGTATCCTTGCACATAAGTTGTTTTTCTCTTGTTGTTTTTAGGATTTTCTGTATATCCTTAACTTTTACCATTTTAGTTATTATGTGCCTTGGTGCCTCTTTGGGTTTGTCTTATTCAAAATTCTTCTGGGCTTCCTAGACCTGGATGTCTGTTTCTTCCCTCACATTAGGGACGTTTTCATCCATTATTTCTTCAAGTATTTCTGGCCCTTTCTCTCTCCTCTTTCTGGGACCCCTACAATGCAAATGTTATTCCACCTGATGTTGTCCCAAAAGTCCCTTAAAGTATCTTCACTTTTTAAAATTCTTTTTTCATTTTACTGCTCTGTGTGGATAAGTACCTTGCTTTGTCTTCCAGCTCATTAACTTGTTCTTCTACCTCATCAAACCCCTCTAGTGTATTTTTCAGTTCATTTATAACTTCTGTTTGGTATTTTCTTACATTTTCTATCTTTTTGTTATAACAAAGTTCTCACAGTGTTGGCCCACTCTTCTCCCAACTTCAGTGAGCATTTTTATGACCATTACTTTTAATAGTCTGCTTATCTGTTTCATTTAGTTCTTTCTCTAAGGTCTGTCTTGTTCCTTTGATTAGAACATATTCTTCTGTCCCCTCATTTTGCCTAATTCTTTGTGTTTGTTTCTACATATCTGGTAAATCAGCTACCTCTCCCAGTGTTGAAGGAGTGGCTTTATGTAGGAGATGTCCCATGCAGCTCACAAGGGCAATCCTGTATGGCCACAGAGCCAAGTGTTCAAAGGGTGTCTCCTACGTGGACTGCATGCACCCTCTTGTTGTCACAGGCCCACAGCTGTTGCTGTGGCACACTGGTGAGTAGAGCTAGCCTCTGAAATGGCTGCAGGATCTGGCTGTGGCTGCTGGTGGCTAGGGTTATTGCCCAGCAGGCTGTGTGGCCCAGCTCAGCTGCCACGTAGGTGGGGGGCGGCATGGAGTCTTCTCTGCAAACCAGTTTGATCTGATATAAATCTTGACTCAGGGGCTCAGTTCTTAATCACTGATGCAAAACACCTGATATACTCCGCAGTCAATGATACATAAACGAATGTGGCTGTGTTTCACTAAAACTTTATTCATGGACAATGAAATTTTCATGTTACATTATCTTCTTGATTTTTCAACTATTAAAATCTTTTAACTTAAAAATTTAAAATTATATCATTCTTAACTCATGGGCTGTACTAAAACAGATGGTGAAACAGATTTGACCTGTGAGCCATAGGTTATCAACCCATGGTCTAGAAGAAAAATCACTGATAGGACAAATGACTTATATGTGATCCATGACTTCACACTAAACTTTCTTCAACTGTATAAAAAAAAGAAACACCATATACAAAAATTACCTCAAAATGGATCAAATATCTAAACACAAAAGTGTTAAAATTATAAGACTCTTAAAGGGAAACATGGGGAAAATCTTTATGACATTAAATTTGGCAAAGATTTCTTGGGTATGACACCAAAAGCATAGACAACAAAACAAAAATTAGGTAAAGTGAACTTCATCAAAATTAAAAAACTTCTATGCATCAAAGGACACTATCACAAGAGTGAAAAAACAACTCACAAAAACAACTCACAGAATGGGAAAATATACTTGCAAATCATATATCTGATAAGGAGTAAATATTCAGAATATATAAAGAACACCTAAAAATCAATGACAAAAAAGCAAGTACAAAAATGGACAAAGTACTTCAAAAGGCATTTCTTCAAAGAAGATACACAACCAACCAACAAACACACGAAAAGATGCTCAATGACATCAGTCATTAGGGAAATGCAAATCAAAACCATTACATACCACTTTACACCCGCTACCATAGCTAATTTTTTTAAAAAGGAAAATAACAAGTCTTAATGAAGTTGTGGATAAACTGGAACCCTCATACATTGATGATGATAGTATAAAATGGTACAGTCACTGTGAAAACAGTTTGGTGGGTCCTCAAGGAGTTAAACACAGAATTACCATATGACCCAATAATTCCACTGAAAACAGGTTTTCACACAAAAATTTGTACACAAGTGTTCATAGCACCAATATCCATCATAGACAAAAGTAAAAATAAGCCAACTGTCCATTAAATGATGAATGGATAAACAAAATATAGCATATCCATACAATGAAATATTTAGCTATAAAAAAGAATGAAGTATTGATTTGTGCTATATATAACAAGTACAAATCTTGTGAACTAAGCCAAACGCAAAGGCCATACAGTATATAATTCCATTTACATGAAATGTCCAGAATAGGCAAATCCATAGAGACTTAAAGTAGATCAGTCCTTGCCAGGGGCTACAGGGAGGAAGGGACTGGGAGTGATTATTTAGTGGGTACAGGATTTCCTTCAGAAGTGATGAAAAAGTTCTGGAATTAGACTGTGCTGATGGCTGCACAATACTGTGAATGTACTTCATGTCACTGAATTATATGCATTAAAATGGTTAAAATGACCAGTTTTATGTTATATGTATTAGCCAAAAAAAAGAAAACCTTGAAAAAGAATAATTTTAAAGAACAAGAACAAAAATGGCATAATTCTTGCCTACCTACAAGCCTTTATACATTATTACTCCATGTATAAAATGAGATCGAGTACATGGCATCACTTTATAAACTATAAGTTATTACTACTCCAGAAAAGTGTGGCTGCTATCAAAACACACTCGAGAGAAAAGAAATTTCATAGTAGTAGTTGACAGAATTTACTAGTAATATATTGTCACTCCTCTTCAAACACAACTTTATGGGTTCCAAGTATCTATTAATAGATTAAGAACAATTTAAGAAAACAACTATAGGTTTAATGCCTGGTGAGTTCTTAAGCAGAAGTCTGAGAACTGCTTGAAATTACATGAAAATTTTGTATGTCTGTGTTTGTGTCTATTACTATTTTATAATTCATAATTTTTAGATTTCAATGGTACCCAGGTTAACAACTACTGGTAAGCCACAAAGACTGCATTATACAAAAGAATGATTTGTTTGATTTCTCAAAGCATAAATTTGTCTTTGCAAAGATAAAGTCCTTGAAAAAAGCAGAACTCAAAAATACACGCCCACCAAGCTGATGTTCTATTATTTCAAGAATAAGCTTAGGTCCAGCCTCCTCCCTGAAGCTTTTCTGGAAGACTTCACAGTTCATAATTACTTCTCTTTTCTATTGTTCCTCTTCTAAATATTACTTTTGCAATAGTAAGCTTTGTATGTACCTCTTGTTTGTTGATTTAGTATAATTTAACACTTTGTCATGTACTGCCTGGATCACTAACAGTTTGGTGGAGGTCTCTACCTCCATAAACGGTAAGCTACCCAAAGACAGAAGTTTGGTTTTTTTAAAAAAATTATTTAGTAGTCCTGAAATATAAAAGATAACATATAATAATTTTATTTCTATAAGTGCCATATATGTCTTTTAAAATTAAGCATGTTTTGGGCTTCCCTGGTGGCACAGTGGTTAAGAATCCACCTGCCAAGGCAGGGGACACAGGTTCAATCCCTGGTCCAGGAAGATCCCACATGCCATGGAGCAGCTAAGCCCGTGTGCTGCAACTACTGAGCCTGTGCTCTAAAGCCCACGAGCCACAACTACTGAGTCCATGTGCCACAACTACTGAAGCCCGTGCGCCTAGAGCCCGTGCTGTAGAAGAGAACCCACCACAATGAGAAGCCTGTGCACCGTGACAAAGAGTAGCCCCCACTATCCACAACTAGAGAAAGCCCACATGCAGCCACGAAGACCCAATGCAGCCAAAAATTAAAAAATAAAATAAAATAAATAAAATAAAATTAAGCATGTTTTATTTATTATGGCACATGTTCTATATTTCAAATGAGGTATACATCTTAGAGTAATTTTGCAGTTACAACACTGAATAATGAATGAAACATCCAGTTATCAAAGTTATTATTAAAGTAACTCCTAACTATGTTGCTCCATTTGGTCAACCATATTTATTAATACTTCACTGCACTATTACATTAGTGTTATCCATTAATGCCTATTTTACCTACAGGTAGAGACATATATTTAAATCTCTCCAGAACTTTTACAGGTTTCCTTTATACAACACTTATTCACTCTGTGACAAACTAAGAATAAAAAGTCATAATCCATCATTTTGACATGAAATGATGACAAAGGAATTGTGGAAATGTTTATTTCAAATATGATCTAAATGTTTATGAAATGTTCATTTTAAAGGGTTTTTTTGTCACCATAAACTTACAGGCATTCAGAAACATTTAATTATTATAAAGTACACTAGAATCCATAAAGAGTTTTCTTCCATGTTTAGTCTAGTTTATCTAAGACTAAGTTATTCTTTAATTCAAGATAGGAAGTGAAATCTAATCTCCACTTAAGTTAGCAATTTCATTTACTCTATGTTCTTCACTATTATTATTTCATCCACAAATTCTTTTATAGAACTTCAAGTCCTTTATAGATAGATGAAACATTTTCTGAGACTCTCCTCTCAAAAATCAAAGCAGAATTGAGCATTTTCTTCCTCTTTGCTTCTACACCACCTTCGGCATATTTCTATCATGCCAATAACCACACCGCTCACTTCATTCATATTCCTATCTCCTTCATCAGACAGTAAATCTTAAAAGGTTAAGGAGGGGACTCTGCTTCATTCATATTTTTTTTTTCTAAAACCTCAGCACAGTCTCCAGCATACTAGGTGCTCAATACATGTCTGTTCATTAATTTGTGGAAATATTTGGGTATGAGGACAGTATTGATAAATGAATATGTTTATATAGAATCATTAAAAAAGATAAAGTTCATAACAAAATCCAATCACACAATATCTTAACAGCTATTATGTCTTTTCTATTAGGTCAGCACAAAACAGAGATGGGATAAATTTCAAGTGCCAAAATAACTTAGTCCCTCACAAGTACAAATGATAGGATGTACTTAAACCATCTTCTCTCTCCAGAAAAGAGAGGCTAAGTTAAAATTTCACTGGAGCCAAGGTCACCTAATATCTAGGACAAAGTAGCTATCAATTTTTATAAATGACATCACTATGTCATTTAAAGGGTATATAAAGATGGTATACGGTACACAATATATTATAAAATAATGAATTTTTTCCAACACACTTATTTTTTATAATTCCTTTATTGTTTTGCTTAGAAAGGAAATTCCTAATATGAACTGTAAAACCAAGAGAAAGAAAAATGATCCTACAGAAATAATTATGACAGACATTGCTAATTGCTTGTTGAAAATATTTTTGTCCTTTATTCCTTATTAACAAAACTCTGATTTTGTTCATAATGGCAATGGGAGTCACCAAGCACCCTTGAAAATAAAGGTGGCCATACATGTAATATAGTTTTGGCCTATGAGATGGAGATAGACAGAGCTTGTCAAGTCAAATTGGAGACAGAAGTCCAAACCAACATAACGACGACAATTAACACAGGAAATAGCTCATCTGCATCTGAGAGATTTCACAGGCTTTATCCAAATTTTTTCAAATTAATAAATAAAATCACTTATTTTCTGACAAAAATGCAGGTATTAGTCAACATAGTAACCAATAACACTAACAGAACCCTAAATATTTAACAGGCACTAAATCTATGTGCTTTACACCAAGTAACTTCTTTAATCCAACCCTATCAGGAAGGTAACAGTAATAACTTGTTAAAGATTACACAGCTTGTAAGCAGCATATGGAGAATTCAAACTCAGGTAACTTAACTCCAGAGTTATACTCTGTTAATTAAATTCCAACATGCCAATACATGCATGTATATATGTGTAAGTGTGAATAAATGTTGAATTTGAACACAAAAAATTCTCTTAATAATTAAACTGATAATATATTCAAACTTTAAGCAGATATTGCATAGGATTTTAATTTACAAGTAAATATGAAGGACTTATTAGTTGGATGTGACCAAGTCTTCATAACTGTAAGCCCCACCACAGTGCTTTGTTCAGGGTAGGAACTTAATAGAGACTTGATGAATGACTGAAGAAAGAATGTAAATAAAAGGTTAATATACAGATTTGAAGCTAGAGCTGCTGTTAAGTTTACCCAGCTAATGTTAAATCCTGGAAGAAATATTTTTAAAATGCTGTATTTGTCACAATAAACATAATTGTTTATTCATAAGTCAATTTTGTATGCAATACATCTCTAAGCCTAGCTATTGAAAAAAACACTTTGCCTGTTCTTTAAAATATTTAACATTTGAAAGATCTTTTTGACTAAGGCCTTCATTTTTAAATTAATGTTAACTTTCACCTAAACAAAATTTGTATTTACCATTACCTTTGAACTTTAAAAAAAGAGCAACAAAGACTAAATTTTTCTAACAATGATCTTTGAGTATTCATTTTATTAAAGTATTTAAGACAGGATTTTTTTTTTTTTTTAAGCTTTACCTGTTCTTCCTTAGGGCATCTGCAACAAAATTTGGTATATAAAAATTCAAATTATTTATTACCTTTCAAGGATATGTTTTTTGCTGAAAGAAAGGTAAATACATATATTACTTTGACATTCAGAATTATAAACAGGTCATTCAGGTTGTGGATATCCTACATCTTTCTTTTACATTTCCTACAGGATAAATCTTTCATCATAAAAGGAAAGTTGGCTATGACAGGGACATTGAGCAACCAATATTTTGTCTGTCATTTTCCTCTTTGTTGGCACTTTGGTCACGAAAAATAACTTCCGTTTTTTTAATTCCCCACTTTTTCAATTTAGAATTGATATAATATAGCGATGCTTTAAAAGCTGCTACAATGTTTGGATAATGTCTTCATATGAAGCTCCTGCTGTCTAAAACTGGATTATGACTTTAGTAGTCTTCACTGAATTCAGGTGCTTAAATCATTTTGCTAACATACCATAAACACCATCAGTAGACCTTTTTTTTAGTTATTTGTTCAGTCATGTTCCAGAAAATGACTGTTTTTGAATGATCTCGATTCTACTACTTTTAGACACTTACGCTAAGAGAAAGGCTGGAAGCATTTAAACGTGGTGTGCTGGTGATAAAATGATGTTTATACACTCAAATGAAGCACGAACATTCCATCAGTTACGGTTTTTTGATAATGAAAGAGAGGACATCACCAGAGATCCTACAGAGATTAAAAGAATAAAGTAAAAAAAAAATCTATGCCTATAAATTCAGCAACTTAGATGAAATGGACCAACTCTTTGAAATACATAAACTACCAAAAGAAACAACCTGAACAGTCCAACAGCTATTTAAGAATGTGAGTTAATAGTTTAAAAATACCCCAACAAAGAAAACTCCAGGCCTAGATAGTTTCCATGACTGCAGGTGGCCAACTTGAAGAAATGGGGAGAAGAAGCATTAAGATAAAGCAGAAATTTTAAAGCTGTTTTGTCTGCTACAGCAGCCACCAGTCATGTGTACCTACTCAGTCCTTGAAATGTGGATAGTCCCAAATGAGATGTGTTTTAAGTGTAGAATATATAAAATTTTGAAGACAGAGGATGAAAAAGAACGTAAATATCTCAATAATTTTTATACTGATTACATATTAAAATGGCAACATTTTGGACATACTGAGTTACCAAGGACATTATTAAAATTGTCATCTGTTTTTTACTTTTTTAAACACAGTTACTAGAATATTTAATATTATAAATGTCACTCACATTATGTTTCTATTTGACAGAGCTACTCTAGGAAATTGAGAATGCAAAGTCCAACAACACAACACAACACAAAAAAAGATTACTGATGATATCTTGGAACCACTGGATCAACTTTTGCCTGAAGCTGTCCTAACTCTGGGTTTTTCAGATACATAAATGAATAAATTCCTTCCGTAGTTTGTTATCTTCACTGATTTTGTAATTTTGCAACTGAAAATATCCCAACTCATACTCTAATCAGCAATACATCTTCTATTGCCACTTTTGAAGAAATAAAAATATTTTCTGTAGAAATTTTCTTTGCAGTTCTTTCATTCTATTTGTATATGTTTATAACGCACTCACTGGCTTTTCTAAAGCACTTCATTTCCATTACAGGTATTAAAACCATGATATCATTTTTAAATAAAGCAGAATAATTTCTAAGCAAATAGGTAGATTCTCACTGAAATGAGAAAAGAGGAAAAAAATTCTCACAGAAATGAAAACCACATATTCATTTATTAACTCAAACCCTATTGAGCCCTTACTTAAGCTAGGGATATCAAATAGGGTTCGATGTCACATCATCCGACATGGCTCCCTATAGGCCTGTGGTTCAAAGGATGCTAGGTTGGACTTGAAACAGATGTTTGTCATCATAAAGGAGAAGAGCGGAAGCATGTGTTGATATTTGTGTCCCCTGTAAAACAGTGCCTTTCCACAGTTAAAAGTGGGAAAAGATGATTTTGATGGGAGTTATTAGTAAGCTGAATTTCCCACTGACCATTCTTTGATAGGTTATATATTTGACTCCATGATTACAATTTTATTCTTAAGTTCCTAAAGATAGATTTTACTACATATGTTCCAATAATTTTCTACTATCCACTTTGATAATTTAGATTTATGAAATTCTAGGCATTTTAAAATAGATTAACCTAATCCCAGTCCACTGAACTCAACCTATCTCAAGTTCTACTGATATACAAGGCTTTCTCTCTTTAAACAGATTAGAGTCTCTTATTCATTTAACATATAGTTATTGAACATTTACTATGTGTCAAGCACTATGCTGGGAGCTATAGAGGCAGGTGTGTAGCGGTGTAGGGGTGTGTGGGGCGTGTGTGTTACCTCTAAGCATGATTCTTGTCCCTATGTAGTTTGCAGTCTAATGGGAAGAAAGACAAATAATTACAATAAATGGTAATGACTATCATTTTAGAGAAAGTACAGAGTATTCCAGAAGCATGCAAAAGAATGACCTCACGTAGTCTAGGGAATTACATATTTAAATTGAAACATGAGGAATTAGTGGGCACTGCCCAGTTGAAGAGTGGGGAAATGGGATGGTAAAGTAGAAGTGGGAGAGAAAAGTGCCCTACTTAAATAGCATGTGGGATAAGTGAGGCAAGAAAAAGTTTGCCCAACTGTGAAACTGAAAGAAGTTCAGTATAACTTTAGTATCAAATGCAAGAAGAAAAACAGAAATAAAGAAATCTAGAGATAAGTGGATGCAAATATCTTGGAGAGCCTTATAAGGCACATTAACCAGTCTGGACTTTATCCTAACAGCAAGGGTTTATCATTGAAGGATTCAAGGAGTAACATTATCCACCGGGCTATCCTGTGGGAAAGAGGGCAAGACCAGCATCAGGGAGTGTTATTAGAAGGTTTTACCATAAACCATTTTAGGCCACCACTGATCATGGCCTGGCCAGGTTGACTGCAGGAAGAAGAGAGAGACCTGGTGAATTTCAGGAGATATTTAATAAACAGAATTCTAGAAGATGTGGTATGAAGGAGATAGAAGAGTCAGGGATAGTCTCCAGGTTTCTAGCTTGACTAGATGTTTGATTGGTGGTGTCATTTCAAGCAACAAGCAATACTAGAAGAGAAAGCCTGAATGTGGCTTTTGGAAGTGTTGATTTTGAGATGCCTTTGAGATACCCAAGAAGAAATGGCTAATTGTATGTAAAGTTCTCTCTGCAGCTCAACAGAGAGGTCTGGGCTAGTCTGTAAGTGGTAACTGAGGCTATGGGAATAGATGAGCTGCCTATGGAGGGTGTAAAGATAAGAACACAGGGCCTGGGCCAGACCTTTGAGGAACTTGAAAAATTTTATTAGAGGGCAAGAAGAAGCCTCCAAGAGACTATGAAGAAAAGCCAAAAGATGGAGGTATCAAAGAAGCCAAGGAAGGAAGTGGTTCAAAAAAAGAGGCATGATCCTTAACAAAAACTGTTGAGACAGCAAACAGGAAAACTGAAATTTGTCCACGAATTTTAGTTACATTGCAGAAAAGAGTTTTGGGGATTAGTAAGAGTATACACCAGAGTTTAGCAGATTGAGGAGTCCATGAAAGGTCAGAAAATGGAGGTGAAAACTGCCTGTAGTCCATATTGCCTGCAGAGGAGAGAAGAGATACACAGCAGAATCTAGACGAAAAAGTGAGGTAGAGGGAAATTTTTCCTTTTTATTTTTAGACAGGAAATACTTCAGTGTCTTTAAAGACTAAGGAGATGTCGGATTTATCTCTTATTAAGAAGCTTGAAAATGCCAAGAATTCGTTCCCCAGCTTTCTTTAGAAACAGAGCACAGGCAGAGGTACCTGCCTCAAACTTTGAATTGAGAATTTGTCACAAACAACCACAAAGAACATTCTTAAGTAGTGAGGACTGTTGCAGCAAGGTTAAGTTTCAGGGCAGCAACAAAAGTCAAGCAGCAGAATCACTGGTGTAGTGCCAGCAGTAGTAAGGAAGCAACAATAATGCTGTCCTAACTAGACCAGAACTGTGATGTGGTCCTGGCTGTGGTTCCTGCCAGGAAACAGCCCACAACAGCTCTTCCCATTGTACAAGCCTGGTTCTCTAGTCTTCCTAGAAATATTGAGAGCTTCCTAACATCCATTTAACAAATTTAGTTTAAAAAGCCAGAGTCAGTTTTTGTTGCCCCAACTAAGAAACCTGACTTGAGGAATTACAACAAAAGGTGATGTTCATGTTAGTGTTATGTTGGCAAAACAGCTCCCCCAACACACATACCAGGAGATCTGGTTTCAAATACTCAGTTATTTAGCATCATTCAGCAAGCAAATTCCAGAATTATATAAGTACTTTCTGAAACAGGGCTGCAGAACAGACTCTGCCACTGATCTCCCATTTCATTAGTCCTTGTGATTCTTTAAAATAAGGAACAATTTTACCAAGAACCGACAGACTCTCACTTCAAAACACATCAATAAGAGAAAGAAAAGAAAAAAGTCAAAGATTAGAACATCTGAAAATCATATATCTGATAAAAGATGTGTATCCAAAACACAAAAAGAACTCTTTCAATTCAACAGGAAGACAAACACCCCAATTATAAAATAGGCAAAATACCTGAATAAATACTTCACAAAAGAAGATATATGAATGAGCAAAAAAACAAACGAAAAGATGTTCAGTGTCATTAGCAAATTAGCACCACAATGAGATAATACTTCTCTTCCAGAAGAATGGCTATAATTAAAAAGAAAATAACAAGTATTGACAGGGATGTGAAGAAACTGCAACCCTACTACATTGTTTGTGGGGCTGTAAAACAGCTTGGCAGTTTTTTAAAGTTAAACAAGCGATATGAAAACATGTCCACACAAAAAGTTGCATGCAAATATTCACATAAGCATTATTCATAATATCCTCCAATCTGGAAAAAAAACAAATATTCATCAGTTGGTGAATAAACAAATTGTGTCATTTCTATACAATGAAATATTATCCAGTAATAAAAGGAACAAAATACTGATAGGCACTAAAATATGGATCAACATAAAAAATATTATGCTAAATCAAAGAGACCAGACACAAAAGACTATATACTGTATGATTTCATCTACATGAAATGTCCAGAAAAGGCAAATCCGTAGTCACAAAAAAATAGATTAGTGTTTGGGGATGGGGATAAGAATGGAAATTAAGTACAAATGAGCATGAAAGATCTCACTGAGGTGATGAAAATGTTCTAAAATTTGGTTATCCATTCATCAACTGATAGACACTTGGGCTGTTTCTCCTTTTGTCCATTATAAATAATGCTGCTATGAACATTTGTTTACAAAGTTTTTTTTAATCATGTGTTTTCAGGTGATGCTTTACATAAGCTGGCAACTTTACTAAAAGTCATTGTATACACTTAATACAAGTGAATTTTATGCTATATAAATCATACCTCAATAAATTTTTTTTTAATTCCCACGTCCCTTTTTTTGGTCATCATACGAGGCCACTCAGCACTTTAGGGTGAGGTCCCTATATCCTGTTTGCAGGAGCAGTATATTCTGTAAAAGAGAGCTTCCTAGTCTGGGAATGACTTCTAATACATAGTATTTGTAACACTTGTATATTCTAGAACAGTCCTTCTCAAAATGTGGTCTGCAGACCAATGCCAATCTATGTGCATTGTTACTAAGATCGGTCCATAACTAGGTAATTACAGACGTTGAGAATACATGTTTAGAAACTTTAACAGCAATTTCACAAAATAATATATCTGTTGAATCTGATAATAAAATATTTGGACTTGTATCCTATATTTCTTAGGTTATTTTTTCCATTTCCAGCCATTCATTTTTACTGTTTTTTACATAACAGTCAGCCAATGATTGGAAAGAATGTTTAGACTTTTTCAACATATACCACTTTTCCACTGTCTTACAACTGGCCATCATACCTATCAGTGCAGCTCAAACTCAACATGCTTTCAATTGCTTTTTTTCTAAACATGCTTTCGAATGCTCCAATAACTCTGGTGGTATATTTATCAATATATCAATATGCCAAATTTTAAGGCCTCCTGTATAACCCAGATTTTAACAGACATTCATGTATTTTTCTGTTTTTATCAATAGATTTTCAAGTTTACAATTAAAAGACAAAAAATTTCAAAGTATATATACTTAATAAATGTCCATTTTCTTCCCTTTCCCTCAACTAAAAAAGGCTTGAATTAAAAAAAATAACAAACCTAGTCTTTGATCTTGGATAAATTATGGTCCTAGGAAATGTTCTGTAAATCAACACAAGGCAAGCTGACTATATTTTCACTTTAAAATAAAAGTCCAAAAAAGCCAAAAACATGTTTCTATGCTCATTTGTAAATTAATGCAGAAATGATATTTAAATCAATATAAACCAATATCTACACATTATACAACATGATGCCCCAAATGTGTATCAATGAATTAAAGCAGGCAATATAATAACTACATATATTACTTAAGAGATCTCTAAGAGAAGAGCTGCATAATGCAAGGTCAGCAAATGGTTGGAAGACTCAAGACAAAAGTAGAACAGTAGCTATAGCTAAGATTCCAGAGACAAGCTGAGCAGCCTGAAGGCTTCCTAAGACAACATAGTCTAATGCAGAGGCATATAAGAAATCAATGACTGAACAAATAATTTCTATACTACCTGGATGAGACTGTTTAGATAATGGATACTATACAATGAAGTAATAATGATAATGAAAGAGATAAACTGAACTACAGTTATAAATCTAGACCCATCTATAAAAAGGAAATTATTCAAATCCCCTAAGTGCCCATCACAAATTTGCAGAATTGGAGCAAAGTGAATTAGAAAGTTTATTGTCTTTGGTAACAGACAGAAGAATGGAGAGAGTGTGAAACAAGGAGATGTGACCTGAGTTCTATCTTGACAATAAGACTTTAGACGAGAACATCTTTCTTCCTTCATTTCCTTATTGGACACAAATGATAAACCAGATATTTCAAGAGTTCTATATTACAGCTTGTTGATACAAGCGTCAACAAAACATCATCACCACACACATGGAATAAACTGCCCTAAAATGTTTACTATGCCTCTTCTAAGTTGAACCCCACGTATATGGTTCATTTGGAAAATAAACTTTCATTTAAAAGAAATTAATTTTCCACCAAAATCCCTCTTAATTATTTTCCAAATAATTCTGATAACTTAAAACATATTTGACTTAAAATTTACTATTATTGATCAGTTAGGAATTATTAGCTTGGTAATCCATTCAAAACTATCATTTTCAAAAAGTTTTTCCTAAGATTCTCACTATGCTTGAAAAGGGAGAGGAAATGGATATGCAAAGTTTAAACATGTTTAGATATTGAGTATTTTATGTCTTGTAAGACAATTACATAAATATACAAAACAATTTTTAATACAATGAATTTTGTTTTTATATAAGCTTGAGGGGAAGAAATAATTTTAAAAATCTCATAAACTGTTAGCCCAGTTACATTGCTCTAAGTAATCTCTTATCCTTCTCTTACAAGTTTTTCTCCATAAAGAAATCATCACCATTAGCAGAAAGTGCAGGAAGAAGAGGTAACATCCCCACCTCCCCTCAACAACTACAGAAATAGTAATTAACAACTTTTACAATCCTATGCTAATTCAGTTTAATCCTCTAGCTCTGAGAAGATTAACCATCTATTCAGGCTACATTTCCCACTGGGTATTGGTGACTAGATAATTCATTAGAGTATCCAAAATGTCAGTTTCTTGATTTCTGATTAATCTCTGATTAAATTCTAAACAATACCATTTTTATTAGGCAATGAGTCAGCTTGCACAAGCTCATGTAGCCAAAATTATGCATATATTCTGAAAATTCATATAATCAAAGCTGAAAAAAGCGCTAGTAATGCGAAGATCAGAAATGTACTAGAGTCAAGTCTTTAATTAACTAGTGAAATTGAGATACCAAGTTTAAGTATTTAAAGAAGTATAAGAAATGCTTTGGTAAAAGCCAAGAGACTGGCTGATGGGCTTTAATATGCAAAGGTCCAGATGAAGGTAATCTAGAAAGACAGAAGACAATCATGGAAGTTAGTCTACTTAAAAATAGAGATCTGCTAAATAGAATAATGCCAGCTGGTCTTTGAAACACAAAAAAATGATTAAATATATTTCATGAGAGGGACTGGAACCCAGCAAAATAATTTAAAAACTTCTAAATAGAATAGGCTTCTTGATTATCCCAAATACCCAAAGATCACTAAAATCCTACCACTAAAGCATATAAATCAAGAGTGAAGACCATTGTTTTTTTTTTTAATTATTATTTTTTGGCTGCATTGGGTCTTCAATGCTCCGTGCAGGCTTTTCTCTAGTTGCAGAGAGTGGAGGCTACTCTTCATTGCGGTGCGAGGGCTTCTCATTGCGGTAGCTTCTCTTGCTATGGAGCACGGGTTCTAGGCATGCGGGCTTTAGTAGTTGCAGCACACAGGCTCAGTAGTTGTGGCTCATGGGCTCCAGAGCGTAGGCTCAGTAGCTGTGGCTCACAGGCTTAGTTGCTCTGCAGCATGTAGGATCTTCCCAGACCAGGGCTCGAGCCTGTGTCCCCTGCACTGACAGGTGGATTCTTAACCACTGCGCCATCAGTGGAAGTGCGCCACCAGGGAAGTCCCAAGACCATTATTCTCTTTCAAAGGCTACCACTGGCATCACCTCTACCTGCTCTTCTCCATCATGTCCTCATAAATCCAACCAATTTGGGGCAAGACAGAACCCAACAGTAATCTTATATTATGAGCGTAAGTCTTTTTGTTTGTCTATTTTTGCTCTGTGTATGTGTGTGGCTTTTGTTTTGTTTTGTTTGGCTTGTTTAGGTAAGAATTAGTTTTCAGTGAACTCAGTAAGAAAACAATTTTTTTTGATAAACAAACAAAAAAAATTCTTCAGTTTCTTATTGTTCATAGAGAAGCTCTTAGCCAACCTACACTTAACCAACCATCACAATCAACCAATGCCTTCTAAATTCCCTTTCTAAAACAAACTGACAAGGGATACTAAAGGCTAATATCTCATATCCTCCCCTGTGTGCCAACCAAGAGTAGGTTGGTTTGTTCTCTCACTGTTTATGTCAGTTGTTCTTGCAATTGTGAAATTTATCTTATCTAAACTAACAAAATATGAGTATAAAGAATTGTTTCTATAAAAATTAGGTTTAAAAAAGATGGAATATTTTGGTATAACAAATGATTTACTTTTAAAAAGAAATGCTATTGAATTTGGGTGTGGATGAGACTACTGTAGACGTGGGGAAAATAATAAAATATTAACATTTGACTCACAGATTATATAATAAGTATCTTTAAGGTCTATCTCCATTTAAAAGAAATCAAAACTTAAAATCATAAATAATACATTATGGGTATGGTTTATGCATGAAAATCTGATGCAGAGTGCTAGTCTGTGAATTCATACATCAAGAAAAGACCTTGGCCCCAGATAAAGGTTTCTTGACCCCAGCACTATGGACATTGTGGACTAGAGAACTCTCTGTTTGGAGGTGGGAGTGGGAGTGGAAAGCAATACTGTCTTGTGAATTAAAAGATGCTTAGCAGCATACCTGGCTTCTCTACCACCCACTTGATGGCAACAGCAGCACCCCCACCCAGTTTTGACAATCAAAAATGTCTCCAAACATTACTACATATTCCCAGGGGGTAAAATCATCTCAATTGAGAACCACTGCCCTGTATCAAATGATTGATAAATACATGTATATTTATATTTTTTCATTAAAGTGAAATGTTTAAGTAATCAGTTTTTAATGATTTTTACTATGACCAATTTTTTTTATTAATTAATCAACTACTAGTTCAACTTAATGGCTTCTCTATACTTAACAGGAAGAAAGAAAAACAATCCTTGAATTGGTAAAGTGCCAAATAAGAATAGCTTTACTTTATATATGATGAGAGTCCCATTTCTTCCACATCTTTTCTGAGATCAAGCCAGAAGCACAGAATTACTGAATTAGTCAGACCAGAGAGAAGAAAAGGAGGCAGCAGCAGCAAAGGGAAAAAGAGAAATTTCAGAAACAATTTCCATATGGTTGGAAGAGCAGCATGAGGAAAAACCTTATTATCTCTTGACTACTTAGTCCTATTATTGCAACATTTACTGCAGACCTATCCATTACCAGTCAAGAGAGGTCCTATGCATAAACTCCAGAAAGCTTAAGCGTCTACTATTAGGTGAGTGGTTATAGCAAATTATGATTCACTAATTTACGATGTTCAAAAAAGTAAGGTGAGTACCGACACCATTATACATTGTTAAATAAAAAACAAATTGGTTAATCAAATATATTCCAATATAAAATAAAAATTTTTTTAAATAGTAACTCTTACATCTATCAAATAAGTTGTTTTACCTTACAATATTATATATTTATTTTGTCATGTAATGGGATAACATATGTCCGTGTCAAATATAGCAAAGTTACCTAATGACATAAAAAAAAAAGGTGGAATATGATACAATCATATAAGTAGACAGCTGGAAATATGATTTGCACATACAAAGAAAATGATTTAACAGTAAACTAAATTATTAATAGCATTTATCCCTAATGTTATATATTTTCTGTAACTGCCACAACAATATTTCCTTCATACAAACTCTTCTAGAACTTTGTCACTCCCCCATCAAGAGGCAAAGTCTGTGTTCCCTGCTCTTGAACCTGGGCAGGCCAGCAGCATGACCGCCTGGATAAATAACATTGTGTGGTTTCCAAGGCTAGGTCTAGAAAAGTGATATGCCTGGCATTCTTTCCCTTTTGGGACACCTGCCTTTGGAGTTCTGGGGTACCAGAGAAGAAGTCCAACTATCCTGAAGCCACCACACTGGAGAGATCACAGAGACCGAGAGAATTGCTTAAAGAAGCCGCAAGTATCCTAGCCTTCAGTTATTTTTGAGTTCTCCCAACTTACGCATCAGACACATGGTTGATCTAGCCTTCAGATAACTCCAGATGAGAGATCCCAAGTGAGAACCGCTTAACTGAGTCAACTCCCACAGTCCTGAGAGAGGATAATAAAATGATTACTGTCGTTTTAAACTATTTCGTTTTGGGACTTCCCTGGTGGTCCAGCGGTAAAGAATCCGCCTTCCAATGCAGGGGACACAGGTTTGAACCCTGGTCGGGGAACTAAGATCCCACATGCCGTGGGGCAACTATGCCCGCTCGCCACAATTACTGAGCTCATGCTCCTCAACTAGACAGCCTTCGTACCACAAACTGTAGAGCCCAAGTGCTCTGGAACCGGTGTGCCACAACTACAGAGTCCACACGCCCTGGAGCCTGCACTCCACAACTAGAGAAGAGAAACCTGCACACCACAACTAGAGAGAAACCCACACACCCCAATTAGAGAGAAGCCCACGTAACACAACGAAGATCCCACACGCTGCAACAAAAGATCTCGCATACCTTGACGAAGATCCTGTGTGCCACAACTGACATAGCCATATATAAATAAATAAACTACTACGTTTTAGGAAGGTTTGTTATGAACAACAGACAGAAACCACAGTAGAATGTGTTAGGAAGAAGAGGGGGAAGCTACATTTGTTATTTTACATATACTTTATATAATAATTTCATATTTGCAATTTTTAAGTCCCTAGATGTCCCACTGTTCTGATAAAAAAAAAAAAAAGAGGGAAAAACTAAGCTTATCCTCAGAAGACAGTGAACCTAAAATTCCTACCTATCATCTACTCTGACCATTCTTAACTACTATCATTACTACCAGCATTCTATAGCAAAATTATTTGTCAGGAACTTATGATTCAGCAATCTATTGAATGCTAATTACTATTTTTAAGGGTGGATCAGAGAAATTACTGAACCAAGAATAACTCAGATATAATACTGCGATCTGTAACTCAGGGTTGAGTCCTTGTGCTGATCCTATCAAAATCAAACTGTGAGTTTCCTAAAGTCTAGGCCTATGTCTTACATAATATGTAATCAATATTGGTTGGATCAATGAGACATGATAAATGACCTATGAAAATTAAAGGAGGAAAGAAAAGAAAACAGAGAGGGATAAGCCAATAGGAGACACAGGGCTTTACACTTCAACCAGGAATCCAATTCATACACAGGAAATGAAAACTAAAATATTTAAAATGTGATATACTTAGAAGTAAATACAAAAACTTACATACTAGTAACTGAGTATATAAGTGCAGCTTATATGCGGAGAAAATGACTGGTCCAAGTGTAACAAAGTTCACTGGAAAATGTCCCCTCAGAGAGAGAAGCATTTAAATGGGTTTTATTAAGAACATTTTAACTGGAAAGATAAGGATATACAAACATATTAAATGGAGAAAGTAGCAAATACCAAGAAATAAAGGCTGAAAACATACAGCAGGAAGAAAGGTAATTTACTTGAATGTAATAGAGAAAAACATCTTTAGGAATAAGAAAATAGAATGCTGATAAGGGAGGAAAGAAAATGTCAGAAAACCTAAAAAAACAAAAGTACAAGGATGAAAAAGTGGACTATAACACAATTCAAACTAAGGTACTTCTTGAATGACTTGATGAAAAGTGATGAAAATTATTCTAAGAATACTGTGCACCACGGAATAGAGCAGGGAAGAGGCAGGAAGGCCAGTTTTACTTTTGCAATCATCTTAGCAAGAAATGATGAGGATGGCAACTATAGATGTAAAAGGAAGAGAGTGATCTAAGAGTCATGGTGGTGAAAGAATCAGCAGAACATTGCTGGTAAATTAGATGGGGGAGCAGGGAGAGAAGTATGAAAAGGAAAGTACTAAAAGGGTGATTTAAAGGAATTCTAAGACCAGAGGTAAATTTTAACAAGAAAGGAAACAGTTGATGGAAGGAAGAAGACCTGAAGAGAAGGAATTTTAACTAAAAGGAAATAGGCATTTACATCAAATGCAACTAAGGCCTACAAAAGGATAATTGAGAAAAACAACAAATCAACAAACAGAAGATAAGTTAGCTAGGAAGGGATTACTTCCAACATATGAGAATTCTATTTACAGGAGAGGAGTAAATATCTTAGACACAGAAGCAGAGCCAACTAATAAGATAATAAGGTGTGCCTTAATCTGTGCCAACCACTATCCTAAGCACTCTACAATATTGCCTGGTATGCTCACAACAATCCTATGATATGGGTACTATCATTTATCTCCAATTTACAGATGGAGAAACCGAGACACAGCAAGGTTTATTAAAGTTACAGAGTAGGTCAGATTTGCACCTAAACAGTCTGGCTCCTAAGTCCATGTTCTCAACCAGCTCAATATTCTAGGATTAATTAAGACTCTGAGAAGACTGATGACAGACCCCCCAAAAGGTGCATAATTAAATTTGTGAGGGCAAAGTTTCAAGAGATGGTTGCTATACAAAAGGGCATACTATGAAAAAATCTTAACGGATCCAGAAAAATAGAAGAGAATTTACTGGGGGAAAAAAGGGGGAAGACTGCCTTAAGAGTTGGAATATGAAAATATAAAGTTTAAAAAAATGAACTAATGATATAACCATAAAAGACTCGATGTTTGGGCATAATACTAATCATTAAGTATAACGTCTAGAAAAACAGGCTTGCTTAACCAGAACATATCCCATGGCACAATTTAGTAATATAAACAGTTATAGAGGATGGGTATGCAATGTTAAACATAATGCAGGCAAATGTCAGGGAGAAAACATTTCGAGTTACAAACAGGTATTTTAAGATTACCAAGCACCTTACCATAGAATCAAACATGTAGAAGGTTCTCAGTTGGTATTATGCTATATCTGTGCATTTTCCAAATGTTCTGAGGACCACTTTATTAGAATTATCTGGTATGTTTATGAAGGACACATCTTCCTAGCCTCATCTAAGATTTTAGGATTCTGGTGATGGAGCTCAGCAAACTAAAATTTTAATACTCTTTCCAGGCAACTCTTTTGCACAAAATTTGCACTGCCGTCCTTCCTCTGTTGAAGCTTAAATGTTAGAAGTAAACACTCCCCAACTGTTTCTCTCCTGTGGCTTAGTACCGACTCAGATCTTCTCGGTTCTTTCATTGCCTATGCTTGACTTGTGCTTATTTTTAAACTTTCAGTCTTGGTTTGGTAACATAATCAAGACTTTGTTCTGGAGTTGTTAGCCCATTGAAGTTGAAATCCATACCAACTTCAATACTGACATGTGGGATGCGGGAGGAAGCTCTAGTTCTTTATTCTGACAGCACAGATTTTCTGTTAAAACTAAAATAAGGTGTTGACTGGACATTGGACTGACCCAACATGTCAATTCTTTTTATTTTTGTTGTTGTTGTTGTTGAGATACAGTCAATTTACAACGTTATGATAGTTTCTGTTGTACAGCAAAGTGATTGTTATACATTTTTTTCGTATTTTTTCATTATAGGATATTGAATATAGTTCCCTGCGCTATATAGTGGAACCTTATTGTTTATTTTATATATATTAGTTTGTATCTGCTAATCTCAAAATCCTAATTTATCTCTCCCCCTCCCCTGTGGTAATGATAAGTTTGTTTTCTATGTCTGTGAGTCTGTTTTACAAATAAGCTCATTTTTATCATATTTTAGATTCCACATATAAGTGATATCATATATTTGTCTGACTTAACTTCACTTAGTATGATAATCTCTAGGTCCATCATGTTGCTACAAATGGCATTATTTTGTTCTTTTTTATGGCTGAGTAATATTCCATTCCATGTGTGCGCGTGCACACACCCCACATCTTCTTTATCCATTCATCTGTGGATGGACATTTAGATTGTTTCCATCTGTTGGCTATTGTAAATAGTGTTGCAATGAACACTGGGGTGCATGTATCTTTTTGAAGTAGAGTATTCTCCAGATATATGTCCAGGAGTGGGATTGCTAGATCATATGGCAACTCTATTTTTTATTTTTTGAGGAACCTTCATACTGTTTCCCATAGTGGCTGCACCAACTTACATTCCCACCAACAGTGTAGAAGGGTTCCCTTTTCTCCATACCCTCTCCAGTATTCAGTATGTCAATTCTTATCTTACCAGATCTGTGTTAAAGAAGATGCTCCCTACTACAGACTGAATTCCTGTTTACTGCCCCTTAAGTAAAAAGGAGCAATTGTCCTGTCTTTGTCTGATTTATACCACAAAAGCTTATCAAGGATGGAAGACATTTTCTAAGAGTATAGTCATCACCATACAGACAAGGTCTATGAGAATGCTCCAGTTTCTGGAATTGTGAAAGAGTTCTTCTAAGATGTCTTTTGACCCCAACGATGGGAAAAATGGTGGCCAAAAAGCTGTGTTATTGACATGACATGGAACTGAAAAAAGAGCCTCTTTATTCAACAAGGATGCTCCATGATAGCAGCAACTAGGTTCTTGAAAGAAGGGCTTCTAGGTACTTTCATGTTTTAGCAGATCTGCAATTCTGATTGTAGAATCCGAATCCATGTCCCTAGTGTTACCTCTGGTTCTCTTTCCTTAATCCTGGCTAGTTCTATAGTCCTACTGTGCCATCATTCTGGTCTGCCTGAGGTGGCTAACATAAAAAGCTAATACTAAATTATGCTGGAAGACTTCTGCCATTTCCTTAAAATTATTTGATCCTTGAAGAAAAGGATTAAATTCAATTCACCTTTGTTTCACAGAGTACCTAAGCATGCTCTGCTAGACTTGACATATTTAACTGAATGCCCTGTTCAATCCCTACAAAAGAATCCTCCTTATGTAGAGCACCCAAAGGCATTAGCATTATACAAAAGGTGACTTCCTCCTGCATCTTAATCTCCAAGGTCATGGAATAGGAATAGACATCTAAGTCATGGTCATGCAATGCATTCAGATTTCTCTCACCAACTGAACTAAAAGAAACACACTGTCATCATTAAGAGGTAAGTTTTAGTTGAAAGGAAGGAGCAGTTCAAGTCAGCAACATGGCAAACCAAATCCACATGCGAGTCAAAGTTATGGAGAAGCAGAAACTATGAAAAACTATAGCAAAGCAAATGGAAGTGGAAGGGAGAAGTGGGAAAGACAGATGAAACAGACATGGAAAGAGAAGGCAAAACAAGAAACCATACATCCCCAGAATGAGAGGCAGAGAGAGACTAGCTTCTCAGATCCTGACAGTTCTCCCATCTGCACAAGGTCTAGTTGCTCTTTATCAACTGAAAGAGCTGGATCCCTATAATAATGTCTCCATGAAGTCAAACAATTCCTGATTAAAGCACTATTTTTTTCAGAATGTACACCAAGATATACCAAACGCTGGCAACAGATAAATCCAAAAAGAAAAAAAAATTGTACCGGGAAGAAAGTGAAATCTCAGATAGCCAATAAGTTTTCTAAATATGAATTTGACTTATCAGAAAGAACCGCCAATATTTACCATATTCTTACCAATGAAACAAATTAAAATTTAATTGATGTTTTCAAAGCAAATTATCAGTGTTGACAAAAAAACTGTCTCAAACCCAGAGGAGACAAAAACCACATCTTTTCTGTTAATATGTTTGAAAATATTTTGTAAGCCTACTTAAAGCAGACCTTTGTTGTTTGAGGTCTGTAATAATCAGTAGTATGTTGGATTAATAGCCTCATCTTTGAAGACAGGCTTTATAACTCATACAGCTGATAAAGGGGAGGCAAAGGCCAGCTCTGTAACTTGCCTTTAGCCTGATAGTCCTTTCTTGTACCTAGACTAACAACAGTATCTTTACCACTTTTTTTCTTCTAAAGATATTTTCTCTTACAACAGCCTTTGAACTGACTTTCTTTGAAGAAAATTCCCTTATGATACATTCCAAATAAAACTAAAACATGAGTTTTAGTCATTCAGAACCAATTAATTCAAGTTTGCTTTAACACTATCAAAGACCAAACTAACATCAGAATAATTATACCTTTGTTTATCTAATATAGATTCTAGCATACATCTTCTCTGGCAAGAAATATACCACTTAAACCTTTAATTCATTTAAATCGTACACACTTGATTGACAGAAATTTTTAATATTATAACAATAATAATACTTCTACTAAATACTTCTACTACTAATAATACTTCTACTAATACTTCTACTAAAAAAGTTTAATGGGTACTAATATTATAAATCTTCAACTAAGTAAAGCTTGCCAATTTTTAAATTCTCATAAGAAAGCTAAATTGGAATTTTCCATAAAAACTTTCAAGATGTGCCAAAAGAATTTCCAAACTACAAAAGGCAAAAGAGTGACATTACTGATCCAACAATTGGCATCTTTCTCCTTATACTGACGAAACAGCAGAATTTATGAATAAGAGAAATTATTTAATCTCTGGGGTGACAGAAGAGTTCTGTATCTTGATTGTGGTGGTGGTTACAAAATCCACACATGTGATAAAACAGCAAAGAACTATACACACACATAGTACCAATGTCAATTTCCTGGTTTTAATATTGCACTAAAGTTATGTAAGATGTAATCATTAGGGGAAACTAGTGAAAGGTACATGGCCCTCTCTACTATTTTTACAACTGCCTGTGAATCTATAACTATTTAAAGACTCCACTTACGGGAGGCACCTAGAACAGTCAAATTCATACAGTCAGAAAGTACACTGGTAGATGCCAGGGGTCAGGGGATGGGGAGAGAGAATGAGGGGTTAGAGTTTAAAGGGGACAGAGTTTCAGTTTAGGAAGGTGAAAAATTCGGGAGATGGATGATGGTGAGAGTTGCACAACAATGTGAATGTATTTAGTGCCACTGAACTGTACAGCTAAATATGGTTAAAACAGTATGTTTCATATTATGTGACTTTTACCACAATAAAAAAAATTTTTTAAGTAAATAAATAAGCAATTTTTAGTTTAATTAATGATAACAAAAATACCATATACATAAAAAAGTTAACCTAAATACCCCATTTAGCAGACTGGAAAACTGAGACCTAACCAGGTAATACATACAAACTTTCATGGTCAGTAACAGAGGAAAGACACTTAATTGATATGCTGTTGACTAATGAGCATAAGATTAGAAGTAACTAATCACTTGAGGTCATTAACAATATCCTGTTTTAAGAAAGAGGATCAAGTCGGTTGATGCCTGTGTTGCATTAAAATGCAAGCAATATATTTTTTTAAAAAATTATAATACTTTATTTAAAGGAAAAAACTTTTTCTGAGGGAAAAATAATCTCAAAAGAAATTTATATTTAACCTTAGAACTTCCACATTCGAAGGAAAATGAGCTTACTGAAAAGCATGACACAGTATACCAAATAAGATCATGCCATCGTTTTTTTTTTTTTTTTTGGGGGGGGTACACCAAGTTGAAGCATCTGTTTTCATACACATATCCCCGTATTCCCTCCCTTCCTTGACTCCCCCCCCCAGTCCCCCCCACCCTCCCCGCCCCAGTCCTCTAAGGCACCTTCCATCCTCCAGTTGAACTCCCTTTGTTATACAACTTCCCACTGACTATCTATTTTACAGTTGGTAGTATATATATGTCTGTGCTACTCTCTCGCTTCGTCTCAGCTTCCCCTTCACCCCCCGCCCCCTCCCAAACCTCGGGAGAGAACTAGAGTCTGTCATACAGAGTGAAGTGAGTCAGAAAGAGAAAGACAAATATTGTATGCTAACTCACATACACGGAATCTAAAAATGGTACTGATGAACTCAGTGACATGCCATCTTTTCAAAGAGGTCTTCCTCAGACAACAAAGTGAACAGCAACTATTCTAGTCCTGAAGGGTTCTAAACAGCTACAATGTAAAACTAAATACAGGCTATCCTTGATTCCAGAAAATGGATTTTCAACCAAATGAAGATAATATTCAGAATAGCTACTTTCAAGTTCCCCACAGTGAACAATTATGTTCCATGAAAGCAAAAGCTGGCTAAATTAGTGGTTGCAAACTACAGTCATAATATAGCCTCCTACAAAAATTACATTCTAAAGTCTGAACTGATACCTTAGCTACCATCCTGCTTCCTCTATACAATCATTTTGGGTAACATTTATCCTTATGAGACTCAGTTTGGTAAAAAACAGGGCACTCTTTCTCCTCCTTGAGAGGAATGAGACATAGATATAACTCACCATATGTATATCATCTACCACTTTGGAAAATCAACTGAAGCGGTGGAGCCACCCAACCTAAAGTATAAACATCATCATGTAAATAAAACAGATGTCAGTCTAAAGTGGCTTCCAGATGATATAATGCAACAATTCAATTGTCCCAATAGCAATGTGGGGGCGAAAAGTGAAAGAAACAACACAAAGTTAATCGATATTTAATGAAGTTAGTGAAAAGATAAGAAAAGTCGAATTAACAAGGGGAAATCTAGGTTAGAAACATAAGAATATTAATGGGGCTTAGAAAAGTGAAATTTAAAATTGTAGCCTGAATTAGGCTATAATTTAATATTACTTTTTACTTTGGGAGAAAGAAATAGAAGCCAGAGCAACAGAATACGGAAGCATTCTTCACATAGCAACCTAAAGTTCATAGTTCTTTACTTTTGAAGACACTACTAACAACTGCAACCTTCACAGATTAACACCCAACATTCCTTATCTATGCTAAAGAGGCCTGTTTGGCCTATGAGTATTTTGGCATGGCTAAGGCACAGGGTCTGGGACTGGTAATGATAAATTATAAGGCAGGAACGAGAACATAAAATAGCTGGTATAGCATGATAATTATATAGTTTACATTTAAGGTATGCCAAGAGCAGTCTAAAGACTCAATATCATTCTAAGGGCACACAATAATCCTAAGAAGTAAGGAGTATTTATTCCCTTTCAACAGATGAGAAAACTGAAGCACAGAAAGATTAAATGATTTGCCTAAGGTCACAAAGTAAGTGGCAGAGCCAAGATTTGGACACAGGTGGAATGATAGTTTGGATTTATCTGAAAGGCTAAGGAGCCAATGAAGGATTATAAGCAAAGTATGACCAATATTCAAACTCACATTTTATTTTAGCAAGATCTATCAGATAGGAGTGAACTAAGGAAAAAAACTGAAACCTGAAGATTAGTTAAGAGACTAAAGTGGAAACACAGAAATGATGAAGGCCTTAATTAAGGGAATAGCAACAGAATGAAAATAAGTGAATAGTTATATACAGAGGATACAAAAATCAACTTGACTTCGTGATTGGAAAAGGGAGTGAGGAATATTCCAAGGCTTTACTGACTAGGCCCAAGCCAACAGCTTCACATTTTAATCATAACTATTACTTCACCAAAATCTTAAAGCAGAAAGGTTTAGTATTAAATCATCCTCATACCAGCAACAGCCACAGCATCTGACTGTCTCCTCTTTGAAAAAATGTGAATATATAATTTAAAATTACTGCCGCTTGGCAACTCCACACTAATTGTTTACTATGCATACAGTAAAGAGAGCTATTAATGTTTTCAATAAACGACATGCAGACCATCACTGAACATAACACAGACAGAGAAGCTACAGAGAATACGTGAAATTTACTAAACATTCTTATAAGCAGCACTCTAAATTTAAGAAAAACCTAAATGCCCTTTAAATGGATTAGAATCATTTTATCATTTATAAGAAGGGGTCTGTAGACACCTTTTTTAAGATTCAAAAAAAGTAAAACAACATCAAAGTTAAATAGACTATGTTCTTTTTTCTCCTTCTGTTTGTAAATGTAAACAAACAAACAAAAAAACCCCACTATCCTTATAGGATCTGTAAAATACTACATTAGGTTTATAATAACCACTGGAAAAACTCACTGTAACTTCAACCTTATTACCACTGTAAGGGTAAAACTATGCTAAAGCCAGGGCCTTCCAGTAACTAAATGCTCTTGGAAAGTGTCCAAAACAATGCTATAATAAATTTCCAATTTGTCTCACCTAAGATCAAGAAAAACAAGTTATCTAAAGCACTGGGTTATATTTAAACAGGCTCTAAAAGTTTTACATCACATTATCTATCATTCAGAAAAACCTTCATACTCTTTACTTAGGATGGGACCTAAGATCAGTAAGTCATGGCGGGGGCTGGGCACAGTGCTGCACCTAGGAATTCAATCACATATTACTTAATATTACTTTGAGAAAAATTTCAATACCTTACCAAGAGCTTTCTTTTTGAGAGAAATAGATTTGGCAGAATCTGCTAAAATCATGGTTTGCAGTAATACTGAAAATCTCCATAGCTTCTATAATGTGCACAACATGTGGCGGTGCTTACTCTGGTTTCTACCTTGAGCCATTTTTAGAGCCTCCTGTTATTTGTGGTTCACATTCCTTTTCTATGGGTTACATGTCTGATAGATATATACCAATTTCACATAATAACAAACATAAAGATGCTTTATATATGTGGTTGCATATGTGAATGTACATATATGAAACATTTGACAAGCAGTGATTTCCACACATAAACAACTTTTTTTTATAAAGTTCTACTAAATTGAGAGGTAAAAGCCAACAGTTAAGAAAATAATCTAGCCAAACAGCAAAGGGAGCTATAAAATTCTGGAAGCCAAGAAAACCTAAATAAAGCAGGTACACAAAACAAACAAACCCAACACATTTTCACTGAGCATTTTTAAGTTTACCTATAAATGTTAACATTTTTCAAAAGTTGAGTATGCCAACCTTCATTTATGAAAAATGACATCCTAGGATAAATTTCTAATTCCTAAGAGAAATAAGTCAAGTTTAAACATCTGCATACAAAAATTATAGAAGAGCTGCAAAGAAATGAATAGAAAAAGCAAACATGGTTTTCCAGGAAACATGGAAGCTATCTGAAACATTAAATGTGGGATGGACTTAATATCAACAAACACAAAAGACGCAAAACAAATTAAGCATAAATATTCCCAGTGTGTTTAACATCTTTTGAAACAAGCAATGCTATCCTGATCAATACTTGACACAAAAATTGCCATAAATTGGTTACTTCTATCTTTTTAAATGATGAAACAATGAAAGGTTTATTGCAATATATAATTTACCAAAACTGAGCTATTAAGTTTCTATTACTGATGCTTCAACTAAGCATTTGTGCTAAAAAGACTGAAATCTATTCATACAGCAGTGAAAAAGGAAGCCTCACTAAAGACATTCAATATAAAGCTGACCCCTAAAGGCTCCTTGATGCACATTTGCAACCACAGTATTCACAGTATGCAGTACACTAGCAACAGATTGGTTAAAAACAGTTTGGATTTTTAACTTCCCATTATACAGACAACATTTTTAGAAGCAATCATATTAAATAAACATGTCTTTCACAGTTAAGGGATGAAATTTTAATCTGGACAGGTACCAATCCCCTGATTTTCTACTTTTTTTGTAAATCATATGACTTCAACAAGCTGAGAATGTTTTATGATCTAACCTGCAGTAAAGGCTTTACATCATTTTAATGCTCGGTGTCTAAAATGCAACAGCAGCACCCCATCGAATGCAAGGAATATATTTGGTTTCAACCAAACCACTAGTCAGAAAAAGTTTAATGAACACTTTTCCAAGTGAGGAACTTTGCATTTCCATAGAAGAAAACAAACAAAAAGAAAATCTGAGGTGAGGGTGGTTGGAAGAGAAAATATTCTTATATTTTAGTATTTTTCCAACACTTAACAAACATTTTAGTTCATCTGTAAAATAATTATAGAACATTTTAAGATTTGAGATTTGAGAAATTTGAGATTTAGAAAACACATCAATTTTCTTTTGTATTCAGGTCAATTTAAATATACATGCTACCTCATGCTTATAGACAGCTTATCTGTGTGACTGACCTATTGCAGAAATTTCAAATCAAAGATTATAAAACATACCATAAAATTATATACTATGTGACTTTCAGTTTTTATGGTATCTAAGGTCCTTTACTGATAGGTTCAAGAATTGATGTTTGGAGCCAAATATGTAAATACATTAAATTCTCAGCAGTCGAAAGAGAAATTATGCCAATTCTTTTCGTTATTTAAAAGTCCATTACACTATAAATCTATGACAAAAGAATGGTTATTGAAAAACATATTTCAGACTGAAAGAAGTACAAATTATATTAATTCCCCTGGTGTAATGTTTTCAAATATTAAAGACTGTGAGAAACAAGAGATGTTGCAACCCTCTTCCCTTTATAACTCCAACTGAAACTCGGGAAAAAAAATCAGAATTCAAATTTGCCAAACTTGACTTATACACATAATTCAACTAGATCTAACTTGGTTGTGCAATTTTAAAATAAGTTTAATGCAAAGCACTGCAATCTTGATGTGATAATTACCTGTGGAATAATGCAAAATAAAAACAAATGCAGGTCCTTTTCATCGAATGATGCAAAACCACTAAAAGCACAATCACATAGCACAAACTAAACAGGCACAAGAGGCAGCATGTCCATCCAGGAAGAGAAATGTACCATTCCAAGAAAGAAAGGAAGGACTGAAGGAAGGAAGGAGAGAGGGAAGGCAGGCAGACGGGCAGGGAGAGAAGGCAAAGGTTTCTAAACCTACAGGATCCCAGAGAAATGAACTAATCACATCACCCTATACGATACATGGGGTTTTTAAAGCTTCAAGGTAAATAAAAACAGTCATCATTCTATACCACCATTCAACTTTACATAGTACAGCATCTTTAGTGACAACTGCATTCTCCCCTTCACTCACCCAATGTTTCCTCTCTGTTCCATACAAGCTTTCAGACAAATGCGAGACAGAACAGGGTGGGGTAGAAGAAAAATAGCAGCAGCGCCTTTCAGCTACTCCCCCCGCACCCCCAATAATTTCCAACAGTTTTTCCTACTACGAAAATAAGTCGCCCTCTCTCAGGATACACAACAGTCATCCTGTGTCTTCAGCAGACACACAGAGACGCGTACACATGTCAGCTCTCCTGACCCCCACCCCACACCCCCGATCTTAAGTAATGGTTCATCTATTGAACGCGAAGACCACAACGAGATCCCTCCACCTACTGTTTCGGGGTGAGGGTGGGTGGAGGACTCCTTTCAAAGTAGCCCCAACAGTGTAACCAAAACACGGTTCCGGAATAAAATATTAAGAACACTTTTCCTTTCCCACCTAGCTACCGACTTCAGGATGCAAAAAGCCATCTCCACACCACCTCATCTCTGCAAGCCTCCTGCCCGGAGTTTGGGGTGGAGAAGCGTCCCGGGAGGCGGGGAGGAGGAGTGTGAGCGGGCGATGGGACACAAACGAGTGGCTCACCGCGGCCGCCCCGCGCCGAGTCGAAGCCCAGAGGTCCAGTACCCGCACCTGGAGCACGCCTCTCCGCCCAGGCCCAGCTAAAAGCTCCGACTCCGGCTCTCGAACTTCCTCTCCAGAGACATTTACTCAAAGCGAACACATCACCCAAGTACACGTCACCCAGTTTCAAACACAGTTCTGCACCCCAAACAAACCTCAAATTCCCCTCACAGTTTCCCAAACTCCAAACAGGAGACCCCACCTCCAGAATTCAAACCTTCCGCCCACCGGGGAGGCAACCAGGGAGGAAAGAGTTGGGGAGCAACCGACGCCTTTCAATTACCGCCCCCACAAACTGCCCCACCCCAGACCCCGCGTCCGGGTCGGCCCCCTCGGAAGCCCCGGCTTCCTCCCTCCTCTCAGTCCTGCAGCTTAAGAGACCCATCCCCAGCCCACTCAGTTTCTCCCCCAAACCCTCCCCCCCCCAAAAAAAAGTGAAGAGAAAGAAGTAAGGAAAGAGACTTGAGGTAGTCCGGCTTCCAAACCGCTCGACTCACCTCAGAATCCTTGCTGAGTTCTCTCCGCCCGGCACAGCCCCCTCCCCAACGTCCCGGTACGAAAGGCAGAGGTAGGGAGGAGGGGAAAGCGGGAGGGGGAGGGGTGTCTTCCGCGTGGGGCGACCGTCGGGAGGGGACTGGGGAGGGGGTTGAGGCCGGCGCAGGAAGAGGAGAAGGGGGAGGGGAGGCCCCTATCTCCCAGTCTCCCCCTGAAAACCTCCCTTGTCTCAATCACATCAGACTGACTGTCTTTGTCTGGCTGACAACCGCCATATTGATATCAACAGCCCCGCTCCCACCTGCTGCCACCGGGCGGCCCTGGGAGTTGTAGTTCCTGCCTCCCTTGAGTAAAGGCGCTGGACTCGGCGTCCGGAGGCCCCAGGGAACTACAGCTCCCGGCAAGTCTCGCGCCCATTCGCCTTCCCACAGGGAGGAGGGCAAAGGGGCGCCAGAGCCGTAGGGACTACACATCCCAGAATACCATGTATCCCGGGCCCAGATTGGGGACATGATATCATGCTGGGGTGGAGAGGGAGGATGAATTGGAGGCCGGGATGAATTTGAGCTGACGGAAGGAGGCGTTCTGAGAGGAAAGAGAGGAAAAGGAAAGATGACCACAGCTCCCATGATGCATGGAGAGATGACTACATTTCCCATGATGCGCCGGGAAGGGGTCGTAGGGGAGAAAGACTGCATGTCCCGCGATGCTCTTGGCGGGCCGGTGGCGGAGATTGAACCGGAAGACGCTTTCTGGGTCTGAGGAGTCCAGTGACTGGTATTGAACAACCAAAAGTCCAATATGAAACTGGTGAGTCCGCTCCTAGGTCAGAGGGCATATCCTTTTGGACTTGGTCGTTTCCACCTTGGGAAGGGAGCCGTCGTGGAGGAGGGGTGGCAAGTAGGGAACTAGAAAGTGGGGTGGACTAAGGAAAGCTGCTGTTTGTTGTTGAGGAGTTTGAATCCCGCTTCCCTCCCCCGACCCCCTGCAACTGCCAGGTCTTATTCATCCCTTGGTGAGTCTCTTTGGTTAGATAAGAAGTTGACTCTGTTACCTTTCTTCACATGCGAACTAACATTAGGCTTTATGAACCAGGTTTGTTTCTCAGCTGCCACGTGAGTGTTATAATTGGATAACTTCTTTCCGCGCGATTGGCACTTGATTAGCCTTTCTTTCTACGGTTGTAGAGAAGGCTTTGGTAACATATGAACAGAGTTTAGGAAATATTGGGCAGAGCGTAATCTCTTATTAAATTTTCTGTTATAGACTTCTAACTGCCCTTGATATTCAGAGAAGGACGAGGTCGGTGTGATCTTGAAGGATTTGAATCTTAAACCCTGTATAAGATGGGCTGAAGGGAAGTGTTAAGCCATTCCAGTCTAGAGCTGTAGGCGCTGCGTGAGCCAAGGTTAGATGGAGCATGCCGAGATACCTGGAAAAGTCTTTGCATCACAAAACTCAAACAACATGGCTTATAGGAAAGCTGCTCAGGCATTCGTTTTGAGCCATTTTGCTTTCAGTATGCACACAGATTTAACTAGTTTACTCTAACTGTATGGAATTAGTAATAGCATAATTAGAGAAGCAGGTGTGAGATGCTGGTTCTTAAACTTTTAAAATTCATGTTCCTACAGCCCAGTATTGTCAAGCTTTACTTTCTGTAGTTTTTGTAGAAAAACCAAAGGTTTCTTTTCTTAAGTATTTGAGCATGTTTTTGCAAAATGCACATGTACGTACACACACACATACACATGCTGCAGGCATATATACTCTGCAGCATCAACTGTTTTCTGAGAAGTCGGAGAAAGTATTAAAAGTGGATTCAACCCCAAAACTGTCTCTTATCTAAAGCTATGTAGGTAAGGGGAAGGGCACAGATCAGCAAACCTTGAGGGTATCAATTTGCTTCTCGGTCAGTTTTCAAAACATTCAAAAATGCAGACTTGAAAGTCACCACCCTTGCCCTAAAGAAGCATGCAATCTAATGAAAAAGATACAAAGTAATGAAAAAGTTATAATTCACTGTATTCATGGTAAATAGAGTCATGTTCAGGGTTTGGGGATTGAGAGGATGATGGGGGTGCGTGGGGAGTGGGAGACAGCTCCTTGGAAAGGTGACTAACTGATAAGAAGGGTCAGTAGGCTAGGGCCTTCCTTGAAGAGAGTTCAGCTTATAGAAGCAAAAGAGCTTGGCACCTGAATGGTTGAAACACAGACCATGTTTCCTCAACAAAAGGTAAATCACAATTGGTTTGCTTGGTGCAAAGGCAGGCAAGTGGGAAACAGTTTTTTTTTCCATAACAACTCATTTACTGAGGGTGTGAAAAGTTAGGGTTTAGTTTACATATACTTTGATTTGCTCATGAAATCCTCCTGCGTACTTTATTTAGAGATGTGAAAATGTGGGAAAAAGTAGAAACGCACTTCTTTTCTTTTAAGAACCATAAAATATCTCAGAGGAAGAGGAAGTGTGCTACCTGTATTTCGCACCTCTTTAGTTTTCATCCATGTAGTACATAATTAAAACTCGTTTACTAGTTGATGATTTATAATGCAGGATATCTATCAACAACAGCAAAGTGGTCTCAAAAACATCGACACACAATAAGTTAGACTTCTTTTTTGTGTCATTCCTCCCATAGAGTTGGAATAAATCCTCCATGGCCTAAAAATTTTAACTTTGTGCACTGCTTCAGAAATATGAAGTAAGCCAAATTTTGTATTTATATCATGAAAGACAGAAATACATTTTATCAAGCACATGCTTGTTTTGGAAATGACTTCCCCAAATATCCTTCCCACGCACAATCTATGACCACATCTTGTGGATTCTGCCGTTCTTGAGCTGGTCTGTTTCTCTCTCTTCAGTCCCACTCCCTTTAAATATGTTTCACTTGACCCTTGTAATTCAACAGGCCTTCTAACTGGTCTCCCTGCATTCAGTCTCAACATCCTCAAATCCATTCTCTACTCCATATCCCAGAAGTTGCTTGAAATTGCAGAGTTCCCTAAAACCCCTCAGTAGCTTCCTTTGCCCTTAGGATAAAGTCTTATAATTCTTTTTTTTTTAATTGTTTCTTATCATTGAATTTATTTTTTTAATGTATTTCTTTTTTTATTGGCTGTGTTGGGTCTTTGCTGCTGGTGCGGGCTTTCTCTAGCTGTGGCAAGCAGGGGCTACTCTTCCTTGCCGTGCGAGGGCTTCTCATTGCAGTGAGCTTAGGTGCGTGGGCTTCAGTAGTTGCGGCTAGCAGGCTCTAGAGCATAGGCTCAGTAGTTGTGGTGCACGGGCCTAGTTGCTCCTTGGCATGTGGGATCTTCCCCAACCAGGGCTCAAACCCATGTTCCCTGCATTGGTATGCAGTTTCTTAACCACTTCGCCGCCAGGGAAGTCCCAAATGTTTTATAATTCTTAACTTAACTGGTCCTGCACAACAGGGCCCTCCTGACTTCTCCAGGCTTGTCCAGCCCTACTCTCCCTTGATCTCCTAGTTCCAGTTATATTACACTTCTTCCAGTTCCTTGAACTCCCCCTGCTCTCTTTTGCATCTGCGACTTTAAATATGTTCCATTGCCTCCGACACTTTTTTGCCTGACTCATTTCTTCATATAGTTCAGATCTCTGTTTAAATGGCACTTCTTCAAGGTTTCCTTGAATTAGGTACCCCTGTTACATGTTTCCGTGGCACACTTCATTCTTGTGGCACTTGTAATTACTGTTTTTATATCTGTTCTCCCTCTTGTAGATGCTTGAATTCCCAGGACCCGACACATTGTGTGATAGTAGTTGAATAAATAATTCCTGAAGCATTGTCAAGGTGTGTGAATATTGTTGAGAAAAGTTTAAGGGGTGAAGTCAGAACGTTACAATAAGCAATAACCATTGGAGTAAAAAAGAATGATTGCTACCTTTTTTGTAATTAATTAATTAATTAGGCTCTGTTGAGTCTTTGTTGCTGTATGCAGGCTTTATCTAGTTGTGGCAAGCGGGGGCTACTCTTCCTTGTGGTGCGCAAGCTTCTCATTGCGGAGGCTTCTCTTGTTGTAGAGCATGGGTTCTAGGCTGCAGGCTTCAGTAGTTGCAGCACACAGGCTCAGTAGTTGTGGTGCATGGGCTTAGTGGCTCTACAGCATGTGGGATCTTCCCAGAACAGGGATCAAACTCATGTCCCCTGCATTGGCAGGCAGATTCTTAACCACTGCACCGCTAGGGAAGTCCTGAATGATTGTAGCCTTTTATGGAGCATTCACTGTGTGCCAGGCACTGTGCTAGGGAGGTACTTGCTATTTAGTGTCTCATTTCATCTTTTGATCTAGATGATAGTTTTGCCATTTTACAGGAAAAAAAAAGAAAATCTGATTCTTTGGGAGGTAAAGTGGCTTGGAGTTACACAGATAAAAAAGGGGTAGAGCCAGGATCTGAACCCAAGACTTTCTTCTAGAGTCTCTTGCTTAATGAGAGCAGGGACTCCTGCACTTTGCACAATGCCTGGCACATGTTAGGTTACCTCTTACAGAAAGGATGCGAGAGTGTGGACTGAGAGAAAGTTCATTCAAGGCATTTTTTTTTTTCCTTTTGCCACGCTATGCGGCAAGTGGGATCTTAATCCCCTGACCAGGGATCGAACTTTTGCCCACTGCAGTGGAAACACGGAGTCTGTTGGACCGCTAGGGAAGTCCCCAAGGCTATTTTTTAAATTAGCTTTAAATCTGAGTTTGGTTGAATAAGATCTTAAAAAAGATTTTTAGTAAAAAAGTAAACTTTGGGGACTTCCTTGATAATCTAAAAGGGCTCCGTATCAGAGCATACCAGTTGAGTGCCCAAGTTCCTGTCTGTTCTACCCAATTTAGCCTCTGTGATGCCATTTATAATTCTCTAACTTTACATGTCACTGTCTTGGTGGCTTGTCACACACCCAAGGGAAGACATTAGATGCCATTTTAATGTAATCCTTGGATAGCTCCTTCTGCGAGAGATACCAACTCAAAGGATTTTAATGACTGCCTATATTTATACTATCAGGCAGATTTATGTAACTGAGGAAAATTCATCACTACCTTCAATTAATCAGAATAATTTTGAAAAGAATAGGAAAATTAGAAACGTGTCCTCTGAAATAGCACATTTTAGAGCATGTTCTGCTTTAGTTTAGATTGAGCTTAATTGGGTACACCCTGATGGCCAAATTCAGCAAAGGATAGAAAATTGAATTCACCAGAGTATTTAACAAAAGACTATGGTACCAAAAAAAAAAAAGTACTGACTACTTTGACAGAAACTGAGTTTGAAACATCATGGCCAGGAATTTAGTCATTCAGATAGATAAAGGTTAAAGTGAATAAAGTAAGAAGCAATTCAAGAATGCATTGTGTGTCATACTTCCTATAGATAGTTCCAGAGATGGAGAGAATCTTCTAGTTTATTCAGTCAACAAAGATTTGTTATGCAACCTTGGCATTCAATGTTTTAATACTTTCCATTTTAACTATTACATTTGACCCCCAAAGATTGATGACAAGGAATTATTTGTAATTTTGCTGAGGCACAGATTTGAATGTGACTTTAAGATGAATGATAATCCTTAGTGAATGAGCCTGGTTGCCTCAGTATCCAGGACTTTCTGCAGTTCTGTTGCTCTCTTGTTAAAGATCTGAAAGAAAGGTCACTTAAACGCTTGTTTTGCTATACTTTTTTAATCTGGTGGAGGAAATTATATGCTGTCGTTGTATTTACGAATTTAAAACCTCAAGAAGGCTGTGAGGTATATTCTTAGGTGGTCTGTGTGTGCTCCTTTGTACTGTACAAGCGCTGTTTCATTACTAGTGGCTTTGGGCGGGGGCGGGGAAGGCTCAAACTTTTAATTCACAATTTCTCTTAGGAAAACAGATGGAGCAAAGAAATGGATTCATGGGTTGCTTCCAGCGGAGAACAAGTAAAGCACCAAGCAGAACTGTAGATTATAAAGAAAGTACTGGCTTGAAAGGGGCAAATCCTGCTCCAAGGTCAATTTAACAAATCATTAGAAAGGGGTGTGGTTATTCCTCACCTAAGATCTGGGTGCGATGGATTCTTCCTATAATTTTCAGACTTGCACAATCCTTTTGGCTTCTTAGACTTTGGATCAGGAGCAGGAAATTTCTTGGTATAAATTACACTCACAATTTTACCAGGACTTAATTCACCTCTTTCAGTACAATTGTTAAAATGTCAACCTGATTTTACTTTCTTTTCTGTGTTTCTCTTTGCTGGTTGATTAGAGTGCCCTCGTGTGTCTTTATGATGCAATATCATTTTAAGCTTTAGAAAGGTCACATTCTATCACCACCTCAGTGTGATAGGTTTTTTCGCCTTTAGAATGGTTTCCTCAAACTCTGAAAAGTAACGTAAGGCCAAATTACGAAATTGTTCAGTAGTGCTCTCGGATAAAACTGGGTGTTTTACTCTTGGGCATTTCAAACTCCTAATGGTTACTCTGAAGATTAAATGTTTTATACTTAAGGCAAAAAAATATACCAAGGATTTTCAGTAACAGTTGAATTGAAAAGAAAATTTTATATTTGTATATAATACATGGTTATGTATATATGCATATATATAATCTGACATATAACACAAGCATGACAGCATTGCTTTTGCTTATAACTGCAGTAGCACATTTGTTTTGTGACTGGTTTACTCTGAGAATTCAAATCCCTCTGCCATTTGCTCTGATGATCAGCAAAGTGTCCTTGAAGGACAAGGGCCAAGAGTGCTGCATGGCCACAGAACTCAGTGAAACCTAGCATTCCAAATGGAAACTTTGCTCCTGGCTTGCTAAATACCAACAGAGGTCCAGGCAGAAACTGCTGTTCATCATCACCATTCATGTATTCATTCAGCAGATCTTCCTGAACACCTGCCTCCTCCATGCTAGGCATTACTCAAGATACTGGGTATATTCCAGTGAAGAAAACAGATTTACTCCTTGCCTTTACGTTTATGGAATGTAAAGTCCAGTGGGCAGTTCAAACAATATTACAGTGAACTTTCTGATGTAAAGATGTCATTGGGCGCTGGCTCCAGTAGTTTTTGAATATAATGGTTCAAAAATGTATTTAATTGTATTCTAGAAGATGCCTTCTTAAAATTATAACAGACATGGCCCATTTGCCCACTGGTTTACCATTGTACCAGTAACGTATGAAGATACATTTCCGCACTCTTGCCAGAGATACCTGTTTCTTTACTCTTACTATGTGTCTTCGTAATGTAGCTATCTTCTTTCATCAGTCCTCACACCCTCTTGTCTCTTAGACTTCAGCTATATTTAGTAAAACATCAAAACATCCTTAAAGTAGTGATGTATGGATGTGGGAAAATGTACCAGAAGGGGAGAGTTCCTCAGATAAAAAAGTGGTGGCATAAGAATCTTCGAAAGGAATTTTTCAAAGAACCTATGGTGTTGCTTTGAAAATGCTGATGCATGGGAGTAATAGTTATTATTATAAGTATTATGGGGTCAGTAGATTGGAGAGGCAGCTGGCTCAAGTGTGTGTAAATGGCAGAGGAGACATCCCCCCCCCCCCCCCCCCCCAGAAAAGAAAGGGATGACCAGTGAGATGAAGCTAGGAGTTGATGTATCAGGAAGGACTAAGTCAGAAGGATAGACATCAGAATTTGCAGAGATCCTGAGAAAAGCCAAGAATGCTAACAGAGAAGTTGAAGGGGAACAGGAAAGACTGCAGGAGAAAGGAGTTAGTGTGAATGCCCCACTGGGCTCAGTGATCAAGACTAATCTGTGGTGGAAACTTTACTGTGAGGAAAACAGGAAGTTTAAATTGTCCCTGATTGACCATATATCTGAAGGAAATGCCCTAAGGGTCTAAAACATTTAAATTTATTGAAAGCACAGCTGAATGAACTTTAGCTCTCTCAAGGATAGATAATCAGATAGATGATGTTGAAGAAAGCCATTTAATAGGAATTGTAAAACTAACACCCTTTTTGCCGTTAACGTACAGTTTATTTTTCATCACTCATGCTTATGAAGGGGGTGGGGGAAGGTGAATAATAAAAGGTCTTGCATAATCCATTCCTCAGATTTATGACCTAAGCAGAGATTGGCTTTTCCTAAATATAGTATTTCTGCATTTTTCTATTCCAGTAAAATAGAGGAAGGCGTAATTCGATGTTCTAATTTAATAAGTCTTCCTTCTCATATTTTTTTCCAGAGTTTGAAAATACAGGTAAACAAGCAGTAGTTTTAATAATGTAAAGGATGTTATTATACTTTTTACTTTTTTTAACATTTTTGAAATAGCTTTATTGAGGTATAATTAACATACCACAAAACTCATACATTTGAAAGGTACATTGCAGTGACTTTTAGTAAATTTACAGTTATACAACAATCACCACAATCCAGTTTTAGAATATTTTTGTTACTCCAAAAAGATCCCTTGTGCCCATTACCAATCCCCATAACTATCTCTAGGCCCGGGCAACCACTAATCTATCTTATGTCTTGTAGATTTGCCCTTTCTGGTCATTTCATATGAATTGACTCATGCAATATGCAGTCTTCTGTGTCTGACTTTTCACTTGGCATGATAATTTTGAGGTTCATCCATGTTGTAGCATGTATTGCTCAGTAATATTCTAGATGAATATGTCACATTTTGTTTATCCAAGTACCAATTAATAACCATTTGGATTGTTTCCACTTTGGGACTATTATTATTGTGTGGACGTAGGTTTTTATTTCTGATTTCTCCATGTTTTCATTTCTTTTTCTTGCATGATTGCACTGGCTAGAACCTCCAATACAATATTGACTAAAGTGGTGCAAGCAGTGGTTGCCAGTCTTTTTGCCCTTCCCAGTCTTAGGGAGAAAGCATTCAGTCTTTCACCATGAATATGATGTGAGCTGTAGGTTTTTCATAGTTGCCCTTTATTAAGCTGAGGATGTTCCCTTCTATCCCTTGTTGACCATTTTTATCATGAATGGGTCTTGGATTTTATCAAATTCTTTTCCTTTGTTTATCAAGATGATCGTATGTTTTTTGTCACTTATTATGTTAATATAGTATATTACCTTAGTTGAATTTTAAATATTAAATCAATCTTGCATTCCAGGCATAGTTGCAACTTCATCATGATGTAAAACCCTTTGTAGATGTTGGTGGATTCAGTTTGCTGATATTTTGTTGAGGATTTTTGCATATATATTCATGAAAGAAATTGGTCTGTAGTTTTCTTACGATGTCTCTGTCTGTCTTTCATATCAGTAATACTGATCTCATAGGATGAGTTGGGAAATGTTCTCTTCTCCTCTATATTCCAAAAGAGTATGTGTGAAGGATTGGTATTATTTCTTCTTTAAATGTTTGATAAAATTCATCAGTGAAGCCATCTGGGCCTGGGCTTCTCTGGGAAGATTTTTAATTGACTAAGTCAATTTCTTTACCTGCTGTAAGTCTCTTCAGATTTTCTATTTGTGCATTACATTTTTTTAAAATTATAATAAAATACACAAACATAAAATTTACTATTTTAACCATATTTAAGTGTACCGTTCAGTGACATTAAGTGCATTCATATTGTTGTGCAGCTATCACCACCATCCATTTCCAGACATCACTTAGCATAACATCTTCAAGGTTCATCCATGTTGTAGCCTGAGTCAGAATTTCCTTCCTTTTTAGGGCTAATATTCTGTTCTATACACATATTTTTTTATCCATTCATCTGTCAATAGGCACTTGGGTTGTTTCCACTTTTTGATTGCTGTGAATAAAGCTGCTGTAAACATGAGTGTACAAATATCTGTTCAAGTCTCTGCTTTCAGATCTTTTTGGTATATACCTAGAAGTTGAATTGCTGGATCATACAGTAATTCTAAGTTTAACTTTCTGAGGTACCAATATACTGTTTTCCGTTTTTTCCATTCCCACCAGCAATGCACAGGAGTTCTGATTTCTCCACATCTTCACCACCTGCCAACACTTGTCATTTACTCTGTTTAGATAATAGCCATCATAATGGATGTGAAATAGTATCTCAGTATGGTTTTGATTTATATTTCCCTAATGATTAGTGATATTGAGCATCTCTTTGTATTTTTTTAAATAGGTAATACGTGTACATTGTTAATTAAAAAACAAAGCAAAATTGTACACAAGTTAAAAAAAAAAAATGAAAAAATCCCCTACCGCCTTTATCTTCCTCCCCAAGAGCAATCTCAGTTATCAGTTTCTTGTAGATCCTTCAGAGATATTCTGTGGAAATAAACACATGTATAATTACATCGCTTTTTTGTTTTTTGCGTAAATGATGAGCTACTGCCCACACTAGCTTTGCATATTCCTTTTTCTTTTCTAAGTTAAAAATGCATCTTAGAGGTCATTTCATGTCAATATTTAGAACAGCTTCATTTTATAAAACACTGCGTATCCATACCTAATGAGTCTGCATTTAATAAGATCCTAGGTGATTTGTTTTCATGATATTTTCGTTCTCAACAATGAAATAGTTTCAATACTCCTTTCAAAATATATATTTTCTAATATTTCTAACGGACACTTTGTCTTTTCATTGTCTGTAGGAGGAGTTTAGAATCATGAGTATTAGGCTGGAAGGTAGAGTTACACTTCACCTACATACATCCCTCCCAACTATTGAATATCATTTATGTTACTTAAAGTTTAGGGCATAGTTTTTGTTGCTTATATAATACATAATGTGAATAGTGTCAACACATCTCAAAAATATGTTGAAACAATTGCTAGAAGAAAACCAGTTGCACAGTGTTTTGTTGTTTAGTTACACCGTGGTTTATCTAACCAAACCTTCCTCTGTGAGCATTAGGTTGTTCCCAGTCTTTTGTGATTAGAAATCATGTCACATAGATAATCTCTTTTGTTAGTATCTTTGGAAGTGTATCTGTAGGATACATTTCAAAGGGCGTATGCATTTTTATTTTATTGCCAAAATGCCCCCAAAGTGATTTAGCAGATTACATTCTTGCCAGCAGCATATCCCAACTCACCACTACAATGTTATCATCAAGCTGTCTTATTTTTCTCTCCCTGGCAAGCGGAAAAAATGGTAAGTCATTATACTTTTTTATCTTATTTTTTCTCTCATTATATATAAGACATGCAACATCCTTTTATGTGTTTTAAAAAGCATCATATTTCCATTTCCTTTTCATCTCTCTTCTCCCCCACTTGATAAATTAATACTACACTGCTACACTATTTTAACTTCTGTAGCTCTAGATTGTATTTTAATATCTTGTGTATTTGTTCCCACTCATTGTTCTTTACTTCAGAATTTTCCAGACTTCTCTCATTTATTTTTCATGTACAATTCAGAATTATTAGTTTCCAATAAAACCCTGTTCATATTTTGCTTGGAATCAGGTTAAATTTACAAAATTTAAGGAGAGAATTGACTTATTTCTTTCAACATATCTTTGAGTCTATTTAAGAACAAGAAATGTCTTTTCCATTATCTAAACCTTTTTCTAAACATATCTTTTTGGTTGCTACTGTAATTGGAATCTTCTCCTACATTGTTTACTTCTAAGAAGGTTATTTCTTTTTTGCGTTCTCTATCCAGGCTTTTGTTGAATTTTCTTATTTTATTTTATTTTTTTGGCACACGGGCTTAGTTGCTCCGTGGCATGTGGGATCTTCCTGGAGCTAGGATCGAACCCGTGACCTCTGCATTGGCAGGCGGATTCTTAACCACTGCGCCACCTAGGAAGCTGAATTTTCTTATTTTAATATCTAGTAGTTTTTCCATTTAACTGTCTTAGGTTTTCAGGTGTATAACTTGGCAGATAATTTTTTTAACCTCATCCCCCCCCCACCCCACCCCACCCCCGCGGTGCAATTACATTGGCTTATATTTCCAAGATAGTTTGGAATAGGAGTGGTGGTGGTAAGCATCTCTGTTGTATTTCTGATGTGAGTGGGCATGCTGCTTGAACTCAACGTGTCACTGTTCTATTGACTTCTGGCTTGAAATTTTTGTGTATTTTGATTTACATAGTATAGCTGTTTTCTTGCTCCAAACTTTTCTAGTCACTAAAAAATAGTGAGATTGTTTCATATAACCCAACAGTAAGTTATTTTCTAAGGGCAGGATCTATTTGTGTTGTATTGTTTGTTCTGGGCAGTTAATTATATCTGGCAAGCCATTTCCAGACTTTTGAGAAAACAATGGTTTTTATAACTTAAAGTCTTAGGTGGTGCATAGCAGACTTGTAGAAGTAAAAGGCTTCTATGACCTTAAAAGAAAATTGCAAGGTTTCCTTGGAAAACAGAACAGCCAGAAATAGTTTCTCTCTCTATACTTAAGAGACAGGCCTGATAAAGGCAAGAAATGTAAACAAATCGTCTGTTAAAATAAACATAATTACCACACCAAAAGAACTCTGTAGAAACAAAAAGGGGTTCAGAGCCCTAGGCAGTGGCTTATTTATTTTAAGCTGTATTTGATTCAAGCTATATAGATCCAATAGGAAGAAACTGTTGATGAACAACTAACTATGTGATAGTTACAACTAACAGATAAGAGAAGCCGAATCAAAAATCTATTTGTTTGGCTATACAATCCAATGAGTGTTATTAAATACCTATCTTGTACAAAACCTCCTCGGTGCTGTGGGGCAAGCTAAGGATGAGTAAGACGTAGACCTTACCTCTCAGTAACTCACTATTCAACAAACCATAGATAAGTGTACTGTGTGTACTATTTATATATGTGACTGAGGGTATGTGATTTTAGTGATAGCCTGTGATAAAAGCAATAGTGAGGCATGTAAAATTAGGATTATAAAAGATGAATTCCAACCAGGGAATCAAAATTTCCCAGAGAAGTAAAATTTGAGCTGGCTTTGAAAAGTACCTTGGCTGACAAATACCTCGGAGGAGGAACATGATGGTCTCAATTCTAGGTAAATGGAACAGTTAAATTTAGAAGGATTTGGATTATATTCATAGTTCTTACCCCCCCCCCCCAAAAAAAACAGTAATAATAATAGTAGGAGTGAGAGGAAACTTTGAGAGGTGATGGATATGTTTATAAACTTGATGGTGGTGATGGTTTCATGGCTGTATACTTATCTCTAAACTCAGCAAGTTATTTACATTAGATACATACATCTTTTCACATGTCAGTCATACCTCAATAGAGTGGTTTAAAAAAAGATTTGGAAGTGAGGTGTTCAGTTTTCCCAATAATGTGCGTATGCACTTTATATTTTTTTTGCTCTGTAGCAGTGTGTACAAAAATGGGCACATTTCTGTCCTCTCACATTCTCCTACTTCATTACTTTAGAATATCGAATATCAACATTTTTATTATATGTGCATTATTAATATCTGAAAGATTTATATGTGTGATTGGAGCTCTAGCTCACTGCAGTTGGGGCCAGGGACGAACTTGCTGAGTGTATTAGGAACTCAAGTTAGAAAGGTAGATTGAAGCCACAGTGGTGGACTTTGAGTACAAGACTTAGTGGTTTGAGAAGTAACAGAATAAGGGTTTTTTTTAAGAAAAAGTTTCAGGGAAGTTTAAGAATTTTTAAACACCTAGAGCCTTTAAATTCATCCCTTCAGAAACCTAGGACAAAGGAGTTAGAAGAACTGTATTTTACACACTTAAAACTTTGGATTGTGAAATCAAAAAGTATGATTCATTGCAGTTACAGAAAATAGTTTTAAAAGTGAAATATAATCAAAACAAGAAGCATTAGGGAGCTTAGCAAATGCATCAAAGTAAATCAAAGTCAAAATTACCTACTTAGGACAAGATTTTTCTAAGCACCTTGCAAGAACCTCATAAATAGTAACTGAGTTCATAAATGCATCAGGAAGTGAAAGGGATCCAGAGAGTCAGTGGGACCAGTTATTGGGCACCATGTAAGAAGAGACAGGAAAAAAAGAACAGAGACCCTCATTGATTCCTTGATTTATTGGGGCAGGGGGAAGGGGCATTCCTGCAGAACTGATAAATGCACGCAATATTCTTGGTCACATCAACAGGATGAATAGAGAGAAATCACCAGAAAGTGTGATGCTGTCCTCAGGATATTTTTTATATAAAATTTTCAGACAGTAAAACTGGCATGAATTTCAAGTATACATACACTTGGATGAATTTTTTTCTAGGTATGCATTTGAATGTGTTCTCTTTCATGTCTGGCTTCTGTAACTCAACATTTTGTTGACCTGAAAGTTTTGAAGGATGAAATTGTTGACTTGTTGGTTAAGCTGTGTCACCGGCTGTAAATAGCAACTTGGTAGACGACTGGCAAAGTGCCTTTGGGATTACCATCTCCTTGTAGTGTTCTTGAGGGCACCCTGAGATATTCAGCCTGGCAAAACCTATTTCTGGGCTAGGCAAGCTGCTGCCATTCAGTGGGAAATGTCGGCTGAGACAACATAGTTTCTTTTGAAAACAAGTCCCTCCGACTAAACTATCAGAGTTTTTCAGAGGGACGAAATAAAACTTGTTTCTTTAGTTCACTGGAACTTTTAGAATGCTTTTCTTAAAATAAAATAGTTCTATTATAGAACCAATACATACTCATAAGTTTTTTTCTGAATATAATTGAAAGATATAAAGAAGAAATCAAAAATCACCTGTAATCTCACCACCTAGAGTAAATCACTGTAACATTTTGGTATATAATCTCCTATGGTGAATGTGGGCGTTGATATCCTTCAGTCCCTCTAAGGCTGTAAATCTGTTAGGATCAGATTCAGCTCTGAGTGATAAGAAGCCTGAAGTAACCATGGCTTAAACAGTTTAGATGTTTGTTTCTCTCTTACAAAGGAAGTTCCCGGGGTAAAGAGCCCAGGTCTGTGATCGTTAGAGACCCAGGCTCTCCTGCTAGCTTGCTGCCCTCCCATCCTCAATATGTTGGGTTACTGTTTGAGATCCAGTGTGACTTTACCATCTCAGGCCATTAGATCCTTTTTTCTAGTCAGCAGACAGGAGGACGGGGCAAGGAAAGGCATGCCCCTTCCCTTCCCTTTGATTGTTTCTCAGAGTTGCACACACACTTTGATATATTCTTCTTGGCCAGAATTTAGTTTCATGACTGCATTTACTTGCAAGAGAGAGTGGGAAATCTCTATTCCAGGTGGCCGTAATTCCAGCTGAAATTTGGGGTTCTCCTCTCAAAGGGCAAAGGGGAATACAGATAATGAGACAACTGTTTCTGTTACAAGCCTTTCCATTTTGAATGTAAGCTCATTTTGAATCTTTTTATAGTATTGTATGGATTTATTCTACTGTTGAACATTTTGATTTCCATTCCCTACTATCCTACACAGTGCTGAAGAGAACATAGTTTTATTTACATTTTTTGCACCCATCTGGGTGTTTGCTTAGTGTCAATTCCTTAAGTAAAATTGCTATATATGCACATTTGAAATTTTGATTCAGTATTGCTCTTCAGATGCTCTTTCATTTTCAACCATCAAGAGTAAATGAGAGTTTCCTTTTCCCCACATCCTCATGATCAGTTTCTTTATCCTCTGCTACTGTGCAGACAGAGCATTGTCTCTCAGCGTAGTTTTATTTTGTACTTGTATTACTTGTAAAAGGTTGAACATCTTTACTCCCCCCCTTATATTCATTTTAGAATTACCTGTTTGTGTTTTTTGCTCATTTTCCTATTGAAATCATTTTCTTACTCATTTGTTAGAGTTCTTTATAGATTAAGGATATCATTTCTTTGTCTTGATTTTATAAATTTTTTTCCAGTGTATCTTTTGCCTTATTCATAGTAGTTTCTGCCATATCAAAGTTTTTAGTATAACTAATCAAAAGTATCATTTTCCTCTAGGATCATAGCTTTAAGATGGTGCTTTAAAAGTCTTTTCCTACCCCAATATTATATCAAATATTTCTCTAAAATAAATATTTCCCTATCCATGCAAAGATTTTCCAAGAAGTATTTTATCATAGACCACAACAAACTGAAAATTAAAATCAAACTGGTTCCTCCAGTAAGGGTGGGTCTCCTGCTGCTATTTCTATAGGTCAGTACTACATAATTAGTTGAAAAAACAAAAGCTGCCTCTTTGTTCTCTTCCAAGGACCCAGATGGTAGAGGCAAATGAAAGCTCTCTGTTTTACTGACCCCTGACATGTTACTGGTATGACTAGTAAGAAATTTGGGGGTTCAGAAGCCTTTTTAGACACCCCCCCCCCCGAAAAAAATACATTGCTGATAGCCTGGTTTTTGTTCCCAGTGTAAATAAATGCATGTGAAGAACCCAGTATGAAGTGCTCAATAAATGGTAGCTGTTGTTTGAAAATTATTGACTTAAAGTCTGTTTGTAAGTTCATTTCTTTGAAAATCTTAAGTGACTAAAAGGGGTATATGAGCTGTCTCCCCTGATTCACGCAGAAGCACAGTCACTCAAAGGTAGTGTTAGGTATACCCTTCTCTGTACTGATATGCGTTGTATTGGGCATCTTCCTTCTAAATGAAACAGTCTTGGCAACGTTGAAAGTCTTTTCCATTAGGTAACACCCCTTCCCGGTTATCTACACAAGTGCTGCAGGGAACTCCCTGGTAACGGTGATGTCTCTGATCTCTCCCTCCTGGTTGACTGATGTCCAGATTTGTCTGGATCTTGAACCTTGAACCAATGCATTTATCTGTGGCTTGAGGGGGAATAAGTGTGCAACATTTTTAACATGCCTAGAAAAAACTCCTAGCTTCTTCTTGAATTAATATTAGACTAACAAGTGTCCTTGTTGATGCTGATCCTATTAGCTACTTACAAGTTTTACCATTTTGTTAATTCTTTTTCTTCCTTCTTGCTCATTGTCACTGCTGCAGATTTGCAGCTATTTGTATAAATTACATTGTCCTTAAATTGCCTGTGCTGTTAAATAATTCATCCCATAAATGATACTTATCAATTCTATTCCTCTTTCTCCTTTTGAAATTATCTTTACCTTTATCTATCATAGTCATATGTTGCTTTTTACTAGCACTTTTATCACCCTTACTGCTCTTGTTCTTATAGGACATATTTGGTTGATAATGTTCATTAAACACCTGAAAACCAATCACAAACCAAACATTATAGAACAAAAGCAAAAAAACAGTGCATAGGTCAATCATATATGACCTTTAACACAATTTCTTTTCGGTGGTGGTGGGGCACAGCTTTTACTCTGCAGGATAGATGTATTCAGTTTCTATGAAAGGTTAGGTTTAGAGGAGTGCTTATTACTTTCTTATTATCATTAAACTATTTCTACCCTTGTCTCTATCTCTCATATTCTTTATTTCTTTTACTCCAAATACTGTTATCTCTTTCTTCTCAACCTCTTTTAAAACTTTGTTGCCAACAGAAACCTCTGATAATTGCTCTTTATTCTGAAAATGAAAGAGTTTCTCTGACTTCAAAAAAAAAAAAAGTTAATGTTTTTAAAAAGAAGTAGTCAGGCGTACCGAAGTATCTGAAGTAGAAAGTGAAAGTTCCCATATGGTCAACCACCCACGCGCCACCCCTGTAACCAGTTTTACCAGTTTTACCATTTTGGTATATATGTGCTTCCAATCTTTTTTTTTTCCTAACTAAAAAAATTATGTTAATTGACATAAAGAGGTTATATACATAATTCTCTGAACTTTTTTTTTTTTTACCAACTATACTTTTCAACATTTTTTAAAGTTCTGTTGCCAGACAGCCAGCAATGTTTATTCCCAAGCCACCCCCTATTTTCCCTCCCTCACCTTTAATATTTACTGTCAACACTCCCACCCTTCCTGAGCTTTTGTTGGGGGGAGGCGGGAGTTGCTTTTTATGACCACTCTCTGCTGCTTTACTCATTTTCATGGAAAGCCAAGTCAGAGGACAGGATAAGCAAGAGGGAGCAGCCATACATGTCAGTTACCCAGCTGTGGGTGATATTTAGTGACGCTCCAACCAGAGACTGGCTTCTTTGTGTTCACCATGCGTGCTAGAGATTTGCTGCTCAAGTGGAAAATTATCCCTCTATTTTATCCAGCTGTGTAGTTAGCTTGACAGTGAGTGTGATTGGCACCTTTAACAGCTCTCCTGCAAGAAAGAATCAAGAGACAGAGTGGAAGAAAGTGAAAGATTACCAAAGAAAATTGAAATGTACTTCTAGAAATCTCTGAGTATTGGAGGGCCTGGACCAAAATTCTTAGCAGGGGTAATAGTTCCATATTAGGCAGATTTGGCTCAGTGCAAGCCGGTTTAACTCAGGATACTGTGGTATCAGGCAGGGATTCTCCACAGAGTGTGCTTTTCCTTTCCCTGCTACACTAAGAATCTTCTTATACACCCTGTTAGGGCATGGCATGTCTCTTAGTGAGCTTCAGTTATTGATGGCAGTAAATGTGTATGCTCAGGTGTATAGGTGCAGAGAAGAGTTCACAAGCCTTGGAAGAGCTTTGTTCCTCATTTTTAAAAAAGGTATTTGGACTAGATTATTTTAGAAATTATATAATTTCTTATTTGCATAGAGTTAGTTGTAAAAGAACACAGTGTCATTGACACGTCTTGATGGTTATATAAAAGACCAAGGAGTTTTGGTTGATCCAGTGAAATGATAGAATAATGAGAGATGACATTTTTGTGTTAAAAGGGAGCTTAGAAATAATCTAGTTGGGACTTCCCTGGCAGTCACTTTCAGTGCAGGGGGCATGGGTTCTATCCCTGGTCGGGAACTAAGGTCCCGAATGTCCCATGGTGCAGCCAAAAAAAAAAAAGAAAGAAAGAAAGAAAGAATCTAGTCAAGTCTCTTCATATGAAGAAATTTGAGGCCCAAAGATTTAGGGATTTGTTGAATTAGTACTAATTTAGAGGCAAAGTTAGAACTAATGCTTTATCCCTAGGTTAAATGAGATGTTGGATGCTATGGTGTACATCACAGCAGTAAAATCTGGCTCTGGTTTATTTAAGTTAAAAATAAATTTTCACTTTGGAAAACAGTTTGGTAGTTTCTTAAAAGGTTATACATGTTATAGCCTAGCAATTCCACTCTTAAATATTTACCCAAGGGAAATGAAATTGTATGCCGCTACAAAAATCTGCACATGAATGTTTATGGCAGCTTTATTCACAGCTGTCAAAAACTGAAGACAACAACCCAAATATCCATCCGCTTGTGGATATTATCAATAAACCTATGGTACATCCATACAGTGGAATACTTCTTAGCAATAAAAAGAGTGGGCTATTGATATATGCAACAACAGGGATGACTCTCCAAAGCATTATACTGGTAGCATTCGAGATTTCCATTTGCTCTGCATCCTTGCCAGCACTTGTCTGACACAGTCTTTAATTCTGACCCTTCCCGTAAGAGTGTATTTCTCTAAGGACCCATGTTTAGCATCTCTTCATTTGCCATCCATATGTCTTCTTCATTGAATGACACCTCACGTATTTTACCATTTTTATTGCACTGTTTGTGCTATTGTTGAGTTGTAAGAATTTTTTTTATAAAACATAAAAATATTTTATTAATGTGAATTTGTTTTCTAAGTTAAAAATCATTATATTTATGTATCATAAAATCAATCAATGAGGAAAAATGAGGCTCTTCTGATAAACACAAAAATCTGAAATCAAGGATCAGGAAACTACATTCTTGCATTAACATTCAATTTATTTTTTATTTTGGCTGGAGTTGTAAGAATTCTTTTCAGCTTTCTGTTTTCAAGTTCTTTATCAGATACATGTTTTACAAATATTTTCTCCCAATCTCTGAGTTAGCTTTCATGTTCTTATGGGTGCCTTTTGAAGAAGTTTTAAATTTTGATTAAGTCCAAATTATAGGTTTTCTCTTATGGTTCTTGCTCTTGTTCTAATCTAAGAAATCTTTGTGTAACTTTCCCTCTCTTTTTCTAGAATTGCCCTATCCTATACAGTATCCACCAGTTGCATGTGGCTGAACAATTTAAATTTAAACAATTTAAAATTATTTTATTTTAGTTAACTAAACTTTAAATTAAAAGCTGACACTTGATTCAGTTATTGAGGAAATTTTAAGTATGTTCAGAAGATCTAACTAAAACCAGATTAAGAGAAAAACTTAATAATGAGTTTATCATGGGACTTCCTTGGTGGTTCAGTGGTTGACTCCACGATCCCAGTGTAGGGGGCCCAGGTTCGATCCCTGGTCAGGGAACTAGACCCCACATGCCCCAACTAAGAGCCAGAATGCCACAAGTAAAAGATCCTGCATGCCGCAACAAAAGATCCCTCATGCCACAAAGAAGATCCCACATGCAGCAACTAAGACCTGGCGCGAAGAAGGAAAGGAGGGAGGGAAGGAAGAAGGAACGAAGGAAAAATAATAAATAAATGTTTAAAAAAAAAAGTCAATTCACTTCCCCCACTTTAACAAGTCAATTTTTTTTTAATGACTTTATCATTAGGAAACACCACATTTTTAAAACGTTGAAATATACTGGTGTACAACTTCTCAGGGATATGGAAATGACTGTGTCAGCAGTCTTAATGAACTGTTTGAATGCTCTCCCTTCTTGGTCTATTCCAAGCTGTCTGTCTTAGAAGTAACCTAGCAGGGCTAGGTAGTGGTACAACAGGAAAACAATATTGAGGGAGAAGTTAGGAAAGATGACTAGAAAAAACTGTAGTCACTTTTATTGCTAAGATTCTTGGATTTTTTTTTTCTATCCAACTATCCTATTCATATTAAATCTGTTGCTCTTAATATAATACACTATTATAGTTTTTCTTATTTCTGATATATTAGTGGAATGATTTAAGAGAAAGTATTAGAAATTTGTATTTGTTAAAGTGCAAAATCAGTTCGTTATTAACTGTGTGACCTTGGGTCTTAACAATCAAGTTGGTATTGATAGTATTTACTTCATTCAGTTTTGGGGAAAGAGCTAATTAAGTATTGAATAGAAAATATTTGTCGATAATTCTTATTGTTAGTGAAGGTAATTCATACAATGATATTTTCAATTCCTCCTCCTTTCTAAGCAAGGGTCTACTTTATTTTTAGAATTCCCTTTCAAGTGTCAGCTTTGAAATGTATTTTTATGAATATGTATATTTTATAAATATAACTATCATTAATATAACATTTCTGGTAATTAGATAATTACCAATATCATTTGAAAATTTTCTCATAAAATTAAAAGACCTTGCTGAATCTTGTTAGAGGAGTGTTTTGCCAAACTTCATAAGACTGGAAAGCTTCAAGGAGTTTATTAAAGTTACTAACGTAATCTCAAAAATTTAGACAAAATCTAGGCGTTATTTTTGTTTCTTTCCTTCCTCCGAGGCAATATCTCGTTGAATCATGAGGTAGTATTCTCACTTTATGCCATTTCCATTGCCATGTCAGTAGTTGTAAGTGTTGTTCACTTTGCCTCAGGATGAATATAATATCAAAATGAAAATCATGAACAGTTATCACTACTGGTTTCTTGAAGATTAACAAGTATACCTAGCGAATGCTGTACTAATACTCAAATATTTATCCATTAAGATTTCTTAGATTTTTTTTGTGTGTGCCGTGAGACTTTTGTCGTAAGGAAAAGGGCACTACATATTTTGACAATAGTAGGAAAGATATAGTTACATAATTCTAATGTCTGTGCAAGTGTCTGATAACAATACAGAAAAGACACTCTTGGCCTCATTACTAAAATTAAATAGGTGTGGACTTCCTAGGTGGCACAGTGGTAAACAGTCCGCCTGCCAGTGCAGGGGACATGGGTTCAAGCCCTGCCCTGGGAAGGTTCCACATGTCACGGAGCAGCTAAGCCCGTGTGCCACAACTATTGAGCCTGCATTCTAGAGCCCGTGAGCCACAACTACTGAGCCCATGTGCCACACCTATTGAAGCTCACGCGCCTAGGGCCCGTGCTCCACAATAAAAGAAGCCACTGCAGTGAGGAACCTGTGCACCACAATGAAGAGTAGCCCCCACTTACAGCAACTAGAGAAAGCCCGTGTGCAGCAATGAAGACCCAATGCAGCCAATAAATAAATAAAATAAATAAATACATTTATAAAAAAAATTAAATAGGTGTTAATAGTTTGCCTTTTTTTTTTTTTTAAGATCAGATCTCCTTCCTCCCCTCCCCACTTTTGACATAAGTTGTATCTAAAGCTAAGGTATCCAACGTTCACTTTTCCTCCCTCTCCAGAGGTTACTACTTTCCTCAAGTTGACGTGTGTCATACCCATGTGTGCTTTTATTAGTTTAGTATATGTTAAAGTGTGTATATCGTCAGTATTATTAGGTGTTGCCAAATTATCCTTCAGAGTGATTGTACCAATTTATATTCCATTTTGACTGCATTCTTTCCAATGAATGGTATCGTTAGTCAAATTTTAGCCTATCTAAATTGTCTTATATAGCCTATCAATTATTCTTCTTTTGCATGTCCTTGATTTTAGTGATACTGGAATCAAGGACAGTATCTTCATACTTTATTTTTTGACCACTCTTGTTTCCCCATTTCTATTGGGGTTTTTTTGTTGTTTTATTTTTTCTTTTTGGCTGCACTGCACAGTATGTGGAACTTCCCCAACCAGGGATTGAATCCGTGCTAGCTGCAGTGGAAGTGCAGAGTCTCAACCACTGGACCACCAGGGAAGTCCGTTTCTGTTGGGTTTTAAAATCTTTTTATGGTTGTTGATTTGTATGATCTTTTTATACTGAGTAGGTTACCAATGTTTTTTTGAATGACATATAGTGGAAATATCTTCTCTCAATCTCTGGCTTGTGTTTTCACTCTGTTGATGGTGTTTTTTGAAGGTTTTCAAAGTACCATAGTCAAATATATGAATCTTTGTCTTACAAGAAATTTTCCACTATCCCAGAGTGATAAGGTATTACCCTCTTTTTTATTTTTCACTACAAGTTGTAAAGTTTTTGTCTTTATATCTTAAGTATTTAAGTCATCTGGAATTAATTTTTTTGCGTGGTGTGAAGTAATTTTTTCTGAATGGCTTACAAACTTTCCCATATATTGATAATGCCACTTTTATCAAATGTCAAACTCCTAGACATGTGTGTGCCTCTTTTCTTGACTGTTTATTCCTTTTCCATTGGTCCATTAGCTATCTTAGTGCAACATCCTACTGTTAATTACATTGGAGCAAGTTGTAATATCAGAAATTTTAAATCCTCTTTAATCATTGTTCTTTAATATTTTTTAGCCTACCATAGTTCTTGACTCTTTCATATGATTCTTAATTTCCATAAAAAGTAGATTAGTGAGAACTGATTTTTTTTAAGTAAAGATTTATTTTAAGGAATTGGCTCACTTCACATAAAATGTAAGAACCTTCCAAGGCCTCCCTCCCATTCTATGGTCTCACACATTTTATTTTTATACATGTTATAAATTCCACAATACGTTGTTACCATTTTTCCTTTAGACAATTATGTTTTTAAACAATTTTTAAAAGAAAAGTAGCTTTTTCTTTTCTAATGTTTGTCTTTTGCCTGTTTCCTAATTAGATTATTTGTTTTTTAAATGTTGACCTTTTTTTAAAATTTTTATTGGGGTATAGTTGTTTTACAATGTTGTATTTCTACTGTACATCAAAGTGAATCAGCCATATGTAAACATATATCCCCTCTTTTTTGGATTTTCTTCCCATTTAGGTCACCTCAACATCACTAATTATTAGAGAAAAGTAGCTTTTTATATTTACATTTATTTTCACCATTTCCAGAGTTCTTCACTTTTTTGAATAGAGTTTGTGTATTATAATATTCCTTCTTCCTAAAGAACTTCCTTAACAGTTTTCTAACACAGTCTGCTGGCAATGAGTTCTCTTACCTTTTTTTGTCTCATAGTCTTTTTTTTTTTTCCAGCTAAGTTTCCTTTTTTACCTTTATTTCTTCCAGTTTTAATGAGATATAATTTGACATACTGCACTGTATAAGTTTAAGGTGTACAGTATAATTGTTTAACTTACATATATCACAAGATGATGACCACAATAAATTTAGTGAACACCCATCGTCTCATATAGGTATGAGAGTAAAGAAATAGAAAAAAAAATTTTTCCTTGTGATGAGAACTTTTAGGATTTACTCTCTTCTCAACTTTCATATATAACATACAACAGTGTTAATTATATTTATCATGTTCTACATTATATTCCTAGTAGTTATTTATCTTATAACTGAAATTTTGTACCTTTTGACCACCTTCATCAAATTCCTCCTCTCCCTATCCCCCACCCCCACCTCTGGTAACCACAGATTTAATCTCTTTTTCTATGAGTTAGTTTGTTTTTGAAGTATAATTGACCTGTAACTATTAGTTCCCATTACACAGCATAGTGATTCGGTATTTCTGTATATTTCAAAATGATCACCATGATAAGTCTAGTACCATCTGTCACTATACAAAGATATTACATAATTATTGATTATATTCCCCACACTGTACATTTCAAACCCATGACTCATTAATTTTGCATCTGGAAGTTTGAACTTCTTAATCTCCGTAACCTACTTATTTCTAGTTTTTATAACAGTTTACTTTTCTTTCCAATTAACATTATTTTTAAGGAGAGTTTTATAAATTTTTTAATGTTTTTATAAGATTTTACATTTCTTTTTTCACTTTTACAAGACATTTAATTTTTTGCCATGTGAATGATATTCTCATTTTAATTCTTATTACTTTTAGTGATCATTCATTGCTGGCATGTAAGAACTCAATTAATTTTGGTACATTGATTTTTTTTATATCCATCAATCTTGATGAAGTCTCCTATTAGTTGTAATAGGTTTTCTTTAGAATGTCTTCTAATCATATGATCTGTGACATTTTTATTTCTCCACTTCTTATCATTTCATCTTTTATTTTTCTTGTCTTATTGCATTATATGTCATTTCCAGTATAGTACTGAATTAAGCAGTCATAGTGGGTATCCTTTTGTTCTTGATATTCAGGGAACTGTTCTCATGCTTCATTGTTAACTATGATGTAGGGTTTGGTTAGCAACCCTTTATCAAATTAAAGAACTATTCATCTATTTATAGTTTGGTAAGAGTTTTTGCCTTTGAATTGATGTTGAGTTTTTTTTTTAATAAATTTATTTATTTTTTTTTATTTATTTATTTTATTAGCTGTGTTGGGTCTCCTTTTGCTGTGCGTGGGCTTTCTTTAGTTGCGGCAAGTGGGGGCTACTCTTCGTTGTGGTGCACGGGCTCCTCATTGCCGTGGCTTCTCTTGTTGCAGAGCATGGGCTCTAGGCGCGTGGGCTTCAGTAGTTGCAGCACATGGGCTCAATAGTTGTGACTTACAGGCTCTAAAGCACAGGCTCAGTAGATGTGGCACATGGGCTTAGTTGCTCCGCGGCATGTGGGATCTTCTTGGAGCAGGGATCAAACCCATGTCCTCTGCATTGGCAGGCGGATTCTTAACCACTGCGCCACCTAGGAAGCCCCGATGTTGAGTTTTTTAAATAAATTTTTGGAATCTTTTGAGATTTGTTTTTCCCTGTATTCATTTATGTGTGAATTAGACTGATCAGTTTTCTAATGTTGTTCCAGGAAGCAAAAGCATTACATAAAACTCAGTTTGCTAGAAGTATGTTTTTAATGTTGTATTTGAATCAGAAAGAACCAAAGTCTTTTCCACTGCCAGAGAGAAAAGAAAACTGAACCTCTTCTCTCTGCTCACAGATCTCCACAGTGAATATATGAGTTGGTTAAATGGAAAAAGGAGAAAAAGAGGGGAAAAAGTGGTGACATCATTTACAACTTATTTTGTTAACAGTGTTACCTATAAAAAAGTTCCTTTATGGTGTGTACAGTTCTCCCAAACAAGATTAAAGAGCTGTTGGCATTAACTCAGTGCCTAACAGTTGTAAGGTGGTTTCAGCAGTAAAACTACTTTACAGCAAGAGAATCTTACACTTTTTTTTTTTTTTTGGATGAAAGGGAAAACCCAACAGAAGAAAATTACTGTTTATGATGGATTGCAGCCATATTTAATAATTTAATCTTTTCTTTACCTTATAATAGCCAGCTAACTAATTTTCTTTGTTCACTAGCTTATAAATTCAGTTTATATTCTTATCAACTCAAAAGTATTGCCTTTTAGAGCACATCATCTCTGCAAATTGTTTTCAGTCTCTGACAATTCCTTCCCCTCTGTGTAGCATAGCATGCTGTGGTGGTGAAGTGTACTCTCTCTGGATCTCATTCTCCTGGGTTCAAGTCCTAGCACAGCCTTTACAACTTTGAGACCTCTTAATTTATGTGCTTCATTTTCTTCATCTGTAAAATGGGAATATAGTTCCCACCTCATAGCATTCCTGGGAGGAAGGAGTTAAATGTAAAGTTCTTGCATAGTGCCTGACATTTAATAAATACCATATCATAATAACTATATTATAATTATTTTAAATACGACTAGGAAAGAGGAGAACATATGTGATGTTTTAGTCCATGGCTCTTTCTGCAAAAGACCGACTTACATGTTTCTCAAAGCCAATTTACTAAAATTGAATTTGCCAAGTGATGAAATTGCCAAGTTTACCGAATGTACTAATTTGCCAAATTCTTTTTTTTTTTAATTGAGATAGTTGATTTGCCAAACTCTTGTGTTGTTGTTTGGGTTTTTTTTTTTTTTTTTTTTTTTTTGAATGAAATTTACAGTAATTCATACTGCTTTTGAAGATTTCTGTGAGGCTAGATTGGCTGGTTGTCATTTTGTGTTCATAGCAGCATTTTAAGTGTTAGATTTGCTGAAACCTGAGGTCATAATGTGAGTCTTCTTAGTAATAGTTGTAATATTCAGAAACGCATTTCAACATCAGTAACCAGAAACCCCCAAGGGCTATGTACCTCAGTGAAATGAGTACTAGAAAAATACAATTTGCTTGCTCAAGAGGTCAATAAGGAAGGTTGTCTGTGCGAGGAGCTTGGGCCAGTGCTTAGAGAGTGCTGGAAGTCTGATTTGTATGCTCCCCTATAAGTACGAACATTCAAGCTGAGAAATCAACTTAAAGATTGATCTCAGGGGCTTCCCTGATAGCACAGTGGTTAAGAATCCACCTGCCAATGTAGGGGACACAGGTATGAGCCCTGGTCCAGGAAGATCCCACCTGCCACAGAGCAACTAAGCCCGTGCGCCACAACTACTGAGCCTGTCTTCCAGAACCTGAGAGCAACAACTACTGAGCCTATGCTCCACAACTGCTGAAGCCCGCACACATGTAGAGCCCCTGCTCTGCAACAAGAGAAACCACCGCAATGAGAAGCCTGCGCAGCACAATGAGAAGTAGACCCCACTCTCCACAACTACAGAAAGCCTGCATGCAGCAACCAAGACCCAACACAGCCAATAAATAAAAATAATTAATTAAAAAAAATTTTTTAATAAAATAAAAAAAAAGATTGATCTCAGGATGGTGATATTTCTTGAGGACCTGTCTCAACCCATTCTACATAGAATTCCCACAGATATAGTCCCACCAAAGATGGACTCACCATCCAAAATTTTAAAATAACAGTAATGAAATCCACCGTGAGTTAAAATCAGTAAACATAATAAGACTCCCAAGAACTTTAGGCAATTGTACAATCTGATGGAGATTCTAAAATTAAAATGTTAAAATGATCAAAGACATATATGAAGATATCAAACCTGTGAAAAGAACAAGATGCTATTTTTTTAAAAATGAGAACTTCTAGAAATGAAAAGCAGTTATTGAAAAGATGAGTTAAATAGCAGACTTGACACCAATAAGAAGGAATTACAAATTAAGATAGAGCTGAGGAAGGTATCCAAATGCTCTGTCCAGAGCTAAAAAAGCAACATCTGAAAGGATAATTTAGTTACAGAGACCAAGAGTAAAATGAAACATTACAGCAAATATTTAATAGGCATTCCACTAGTAGAAACTATGTAGAAAATAGGCATTCCACTAGTAGAAACTAGGAGGAGAGATAGTATTCAAAATGATAATGACTGACAGTGTGTTTCACAGTTGTCAAAGATGAGTCGTTATATGTTAGAAGAATAATCTCCCACCCCCTAAAAAAAAATCATATCAATGTACATCTTAATGAAAGATCAAAATATCAATGGCAAAGAGATTTTAATAGCAACCTATAAGGGATTACCAGTTAGACTGGCAGCAGATTTCTCATCAGCAGTAATAGATGCCAGAAGACAGTTGGATTCATATTTTTACTGTTCTAAGGTAACTTGCTACCATATAATTCCACCACCATCACTGTTGAGGAGTAAAGTCAAAATTAAGAAATTTGCAGACTAATAATGACTAAGAGTTTACCTTTTGAACACCATTTGAAGGAAGCAGACTGAAGGATATATTTCAGGAAGAAGGGAATTGAACCCAGAAGGGAGAAATGGGTACAAGAAGAATTGGTGAACAAAGAATTGGTTAAAATGGTGGTGAATAATCATTAACTGTGAAAAATAGTGTAAAATAATTCATTGGCTCTACAATACTATTGTTAGGACATATCTTTCTTTTATTTACATAGCACTTAGGGAAAAAGCAACACCGAGGATTAAACCATGACAAATTGCTTTACTGATGGTGTTGATCAGACATTAATCTGTTCCACAGACTTCTCTTTCCTTTTAAATTACTTTTATTTAGTCCAAGGAATTTGGCGGTTGCCTTCATGTGCATTGCTTCAAATGTGGTAGGGAATCCTTTTGTACATATCTTGATTATGGACCATAGCAAAGCTTCGTCAATTTGTAAATACCTTCCATAGTAGAAAAAAGTCAATAACAACTAAAACTCAAGCACTAAAGAAATAACAGTATACCAGTGTTATTGAGAAATGCAGAGGTAACTAGAAGAAATAGTTGTAAGAGTCAAAAGTAGTTGCCTCTCAAATTTGATTTTTTTTTTCTTTTTTTTTGGCTGTGTTGGGTCTTTGTTGCTGCGTGTGGGCTTTCTCTAGTTGTGGGAGATGGGGGCTACTCTTCCTTGCAGTGTGGTGGCTTCTCTTGTTGCAGAGCACAGGCTCTAGGTACGCAGGCTCAGTAGTTGTGGCACTCGGGCTCAGTAGTTGTGGCACAAGCATTTAGTTGCTCCGTGGCATGTGGGAGCTTCCTGACCAGGGATCAAACCCATGTCCCCTGCTTTGGCAGGCAGATTCTTAACAACTGTGCCACTAGGGATGTCTAGTGATTCATTTTTAACTGAGTGTGTGTATGTATAAAATTTCATTTAAAAAAACACAAGACTGATTTACTGAAGGAAAAATTAATATAGCTATATTATTTAGAAATAAATCTAGAAATAGATTTTAAGACAAAGCATTACATAATGGTAAACTATTCATTGGTAATAATCCTGACCATTATGTACCTTGCAATGTAGCCTCAAGATGTATAAAGCAAAATATGACAGAATTACAAAAAAAAATGACAAGTTCTTCTCTCCTAAGACTCAAGTTAGGTAAGGATATAGGAGATTTAGATAAGATAATAAACTTGATCTGCTCTGTATACAATTAGGTTATATATTTCCAATTTTTTTGCATACTAGATCTTTTGCAAAAATCAGCTATTCACAGTGTACAGAGTTACAAAGCAAGTTTCAGCAAATATCAAAAGAGTATGTATAAAATCTGTTCCCTGCCCACAAGAAAATCAGAAATCAGTAACCAAAAGATAACCATTACCACCTTTATATTTGGAAATTAAACCAAACACACACACATTCACAACACACAATTCTTTGTAGCTCAAAGTAGAAATCACAATGGAAATTACATTGTATTTAGAAATGGATAAATTGAAAACACAATGTAAACTTGTAAAATGCATCCAGAGCATCACTTAGAGGGGTCTCAATAGCCTGAATGCATATTTTATTCAGCTACACATCCAGCTGCAAAAAATTTAAAAATATAACAGATAAAACTTGAAATAGAACAATAAAACTGAGAGCTGAAATTAAATAGAAATTGAAAAGCAAAGATATAGTTATGTTAATAATAATTGACTAGTTGGTTTTGAACTAAAGGAATAACACATTTTAAACTGTAAAGGAAGAAAAAATTAATAAAAGAGAAAAGAGTGCATTGCCCCTGGCTCAGAGAGTTATTATATAGTAAAAAAGGCAGCATTCCCTAAATGCATAGATTAAATGTAGGCTCCATTTACATCCTTGAAGAAACTTTTTTTTAAAATTGAAGTCTAGTCATTCTAGCTTATTTTCAAATATGACAAAGTAAAAACTTTACAGCATTGAGGGTGAAAATGAAAAACAAAAACAAGACCAGTGCACAAAATAGGGATTTCAGAAATATATTCAAACTATTATAGGACTCAGAGGTGTTAAAAACCAAGGATAAGTTAAAGGTGAAAGGAGTTACCTTTAATGAATTTTGCAAGGGCATTTAGGAAAATGGACTCATGTTTTTGTCCCAGTTGTGGATAAGAGATCAATTTAGGACTATTTACGAAAACAGTATTTTCAGAGATCAGATTGGTTTGTCAACATAATAGCTATTCTGCAGAAGTGTGTCAACATCAGAAGGAAAGCAACAAAGAGGAAGGCAGAATGTGGATAGTTTTTAAATCTGAGTAATGGTAGTTTATTGTACTAATTTTGCTTACTTGTATGTTTTGAAATTTTCCACAATAAAACTTTTTTAAATGAAAGTAAGAGAATGAGAAATATATGTTCTAAGTATAACTGATAGAAAAATTTTACCAAAAAAATGTGAATAATACTTATATATGTTAAGCATATATAAGTTCCAAAACCAGATTCCATTTATTCAGTGGTAAAAAGAGATCAACTGGCACATGAGGAAATACAGATAGTAAATTATTACACAGAAAAATCTGCAGCTTTGTTATTAAGTAGAAATAAAATTAACATGAAAACATTGCTATGTGCATATTAAGCTAAAAAAAATTGTAAAACTTTATGTTAGTTACAGTATTCTCTTCTGTACTCAGTAGTAACTGTATCTTCCTGGAGGGAAAACTAGCAATAGAAAAATATTTGTAAAATTTGTTCATTCACTTTACCTAGTTTTATGGGGTACATAGATGTCTGAAACATTAGTGAATGCCACATAGAATTTCTTCTCTAAAATGCTGTAAATTTAGGTGCCCCTGCCCCCCCAAAAAAATTTTAGGTGGCTACTTCAGCCCCTTAATGATTCAATAACCATAGCAACGATGAGCGCATACTGTATGTCAGGTTCTGTATCTATTCATTTAGTCCTGGAAACTTTAGGAGGGTAGTAGCTTCTGTTCCTGCATCTTACAGATAAGGCTACTCAATCTTTGCAAAGTTAAGTAACTTTCCCAAAAATCACACATTTAATAATGAACGCAACCAGGATTTGAGCCCAGGCAGTCTTACTTCAAACTCCCTGCTTTAAATCATTTCTTCAAAATGCCTCTCAATATTAAATCATTTATCAAATAGTTGATTTCCTGTTTAGGGCCATTTAATTGCTCCTAGTTAGCTATTACTAACATGTACTAACGTTATAGCTGCATTTTGGAGTAGATTCTAGATGGTTTTGACCGTAATGCTGATGGGAATAAGTAGTGAAACAGATCTTCTGCTATATTACTGATGACATTGTAAATAGGCACAGCCTTTTTTGGAAAGCATTTTGGCAGCATATTTCAAGAGACATAAAATGCTCACACTTTTTGACCTAGTTAATGCCATTTCTGGGAATCTGCTAAAGAAATAGTTCAATATGGAGAAGGCCTTGAGCACTGAAGTTATTACCACAGCCATATTTGTAATAGCGCAACTGAAAGCAACCCTAAATGTTCAACAGTAAGAGGATGATTAAACAGGTGATGGTGTACTTACTTAGGCAACTAATCAAGATGAAGTGCGATGCAACATAGACAAAGAAAACACAGCCATAAGTCTTAAAAGCAGCATACGGAGCAGTATGTGCACTAAAATTATAACTTTTACAGATATGAAAAAAGACAGGGACTATAAAAATGCTTGTAGTAGTATTTTTCTTTCTGGTATTTTTCAAATTTTCTGTCATATTTATTTCTAATTATAAAATTAAAATCACACAATTACTTAATGTTTTTGTGTATTGGTCTCATAACCCTCACTAGGTGCTTGGTGATTGTAGGCAGCATATTAGAAACGTGCAAAGAGCACCACTGGAGCCAGGGAAACTTTGGGAACTTTGCCAGGTGCCTCATTTACTGGTGACAGTTACTCTGTGTCTCAGCAGACTGAGTTGACTTACAGAGTGAGCAGTGCAATTTGGGAAGCACGGGTGGGATCTTTGGAGTCAGGAGATCTTGCTGTGAGTCTTTGGCTCTCTCTACTCAGACAAGCCCCTCAAAGTGTGTAAAGCTCAGGTTCCTGATCTATAAAAGTGGGACTAGTGAGATCAAGGTCTGGCACTCTTTTAGAAGACGCTCTGCAAATGTTTCTTCCATTCAGTTATGGCCCTCGTAAAGTGTTCCTCACCTTTCTTTATCCTTGGGCGACAGAAGCAAATGTAAAGTCTTTTGGCTAACTTCTTTTGCCTGAAATCTTTTGAGCAGCAGCTTTTACATGTCCATCTTCTGTCTTCTGCTGTAGCTTCTTATCCATGATTTAAGGATGAAGATAAAAAACATTTTGTCATTCAGTATGGCTGGCTAAATTTTCGGTTTTGTTTTAATCATATATTTTTTTCTGATTATAAAAGTATGGTAAATGCTCATTGTCAAATTTGGAAAATGCAGAAAGCTGAAAGAAGAAAATTACATCATAATCTTTCCACCCAGAAATAACCATTATATACATTTCATTTCTTTTCTTTTTAGGTTTTTGTGAATATCTGATTTTTTTCTTTATAAAGGAGAAATATAGGAAAGTCCTCTGTTATGTTTGGGGCAGGTTTAACAGGATGCTTTGTATCTTGTTGAGATAGTTTTCCTTTAACAAATATGTAATTCTTAGATAAGGATAAAGACCAAGCTAGCAATAGGGAACTAGATGGAGAAGGGAGGGATTGGGATTCCTCTGCCTTGATTAGTAGGAAAATTTTTCTCGTAGTTGTGATAGCTATCAAAGAATGAATTTAGGTAAAGTATAATTACCCAAATCATGCTTCCTGGACTTTTTAGTACTTTTTTGTTACTGTTTTCATTATAAGTAACCCTGTACCCTTTCAGGCCATGAGTTATGAATTATGGATTGAAAAATATAATTATCTTACACAAACTTGGAATAAAGGTGGTCCAGTGGGTAGGGCTCCACGCTTCCACTGCAGGGGGCACAGTTTCGATCCCTGGTCAGGGAACTAAGATCCTACAAGCCACGCAACGGCAGCCAAAAATAAAAGGAGCTTGCAAAATACCCACAATTTCTTGGCGCTCAGCCTCATCAGTTTTAGAACTTGCAGTTTTAAAAACTCATCAATTCCTGTAATGTCTTCTGGAGAAAAGTAGGAAATTTATCCAGCGACAGAACTAACAGAGCAACAAATGCCTGTGAAGACTTAGCCTGAGCTATGGTGGCCATGTTTGGGCAAGCACTGATGTCACGTTACCCTGACTTGTGCTTAAATCAGAAAGAATATGTCTGTCAAGAGATGAAGACCATTGATCCCTCTATTTTCAGGGCTTTGCTGTTCAAGGGAGGCTTCTACAGAATGACTTTAAAAGTGGGAGAAAAGTTCTTTTCCCTCTTCTTTCATTTATTTTCTTTAGAGCAGCAGTCAAATTATGAAAGGTGACACAGGGTCCATCCCATGCAAATAATTTTCAGTGTGGCGTATCTGTCATCCCCACTCCATTGAGGGTGACATGAGGGATGTTTGAGGTCAGCGTGTTGGTTTGCCTCATCACTCTCCTTCGAATACACCTTTGTGGCTCGTGCCCCTTTGAATCCTGAGGTCTGCTGCCACAGGTTAGTGGCTCTTGATTGGTTGGAAATGGGTGTCCCTCAGTCCTGCTTAGCATCTGCATGTCAGGGAAGTCACTTGTCGTTTGGAGTCATTTCTTCTGACAAGGCTGAGCCATCACCCCCTTACTGATACTTGTTTGTTAACCCCTCCCAAGCATTTCCTCTTGGAGGAAAGTTACCTGACTTATTTACAGAGAAGAAAACCTAACCTGTAACACAGTTTGAGGTTCCAGCTTAGAATTTAATTGACTTTACACAGTACTTAGGTATGACGGGATGGCGGGAACTTGGAAGTGTCGTGTGAGAGTGGAGCAGAAAACTACAGCCTGGAAACCTGCTATTTGGAATAACGTTGGCGTCTCCAAAACTCTGCTTGCCTGAGATGTAAATTGGTACCCTGTGAAGAACTGGGTATGATCTGAGATTTTTGAGGATGCTGAATGCTAGGGGAAGTGGTATCCAGCGCTGTAGAAGGGAGGAAGCCGTATAGAAAGTTAACTGAATTTACCCAAGTGTTCTAATGAGAGAAGATGATCAGCTTTATTTAATTCACTGTAGCTTTTAGGCTTTTTCTGTAACTGATTATTGATGAAAGTGATTTTTTTTTTTTCTTCAGTATTGCCTGTCAGGGCACCCAACCTTACCATGCAATGTGCTCAAATTCAAATCAACTACCATTATGTTGGACTGTGGACTGGACATGACTTCCACCCTCAATTTCCTTCCTTTGCCACTTGTTCAAAGGTATGTGCTAATGCATCCAAGACAGAATGAGCTTTGGTTTGCTGAAAAACAGTACCCAGTAGCATCAAGATAACCAGTGCCTTGTGTTTTGTCCTAAGTTTACTTTTTTCCCTTAAAAATATTCTTCATCAAAATAATTTCCCTTGGCTGAGTTGATGGAAAGTGTTGTATTGATTTATTGATTGACTTCTTTATTATAACTTCTGAGCTAAAATGTTCCTGCAACTGCTCAGTGCAAGTGAGGTCATATATAGTTCATCTTTCTTGCTAATTCATGTAGGAGCTGATAAATGGTCAACTGATGAGCCCTAAGAATTGAATTTTAGAATCATTTAACTGCCTTTGCAGGGACTTGACATCATAGAGCCTGACATTTCTTTTTGATAGGTATCTATGCATTATTTTCATATTAGTCAGCTGTAGATATCATAGCATCTTATATGAAGCCAAAGTCCGTTTCTTAAAGCAGACAGATTACCCCAGGCCTACACTGTTTATTCTTACTAAGACCTTGTCTAGGAGATTGGTTTTCCAGCTTGCTGTTATTTAGAAACACCAATTTATAAAAGGAGTAAGTAACTTTTAGAAGCAGATATACTCCCAGTAGTGAAAAGTGATATCACATAAAGGAGGGGAGACAGAAAAGCTATCTAAAGCAGATTTAAGAGCTTAAAAGTATAACAAGCTAAGTAAACCATCTAACGTATCTCATTCACTGCTGAAGACTTCACTATGTGTGATGATTATTCATGATGATAACCCCATGAACCATCTAGGAAAAGTAAAATTAAAAATCAACAATTGACTTTTTTCTGAGATAAAGTATACAGTAAGGTGATGGGGACAAGGTCAGAATTAATTCCAGATTACATTTTATGCATAGCTAATAAAATTCAGTTATAATCACATCTAGCACTTAGAAATACTTTCACCATCCACAGATATCCAAAAGAGAAAAAAATATATATATTATTTAGAGTTGATTCAGGAACTATAGGGGTCATATATATTTCTTGACAAAAATGACTAACTGCTTGTTTCTTACTAAAATAGCCTAATATCATTGTCTATTTCCTTCCAAAGATTAGAATGTTCATTCACTTGGTGTTAAGAATCTGCAGTGTCCTAGACCAGGAGATACGGACATGAACAAGACAACTTTTCTTTCCTCATGGAATTTGTAGTCCATCGGGGAGAAAGAATTACATGGTTGAAGATTTAATTATACTTGTGTTGCAAAAACAACTATATACATATGATGATTACTAAAGAAAATAAAATACAGGGTATGCTGAGGGTTCCCAAAAGGTGGCCTGCGTGCTCTGCAGCGTCCTGAATCATCTAGGTGTTCAAAACCTGAGTTGAACAGACGGTCCTAGCTACATGTTTTCCCTTTCCTGTTCATTCCTGTCTTTACCTAATTCTGTATTCTCAAGTGAATACAGAATCTACCCTACTCTCTCTTCCCCTTGTGATTGTTTTTCTCTCAGAGGGAGGTTATACCAATGGGATGCTTGGCAGCCCATGGCATTGCCTTCCAAAAAGTGTCTTCATTTGCTCAGGCCAAAAACCCTGAAGGTCTGCTTGGCTAAAATAATATCCCAGTCCCTTTCCATCCCCTCATCCTGCTTTATTTGTCTTCAGAGCACTTCTCATTACATCATATATACATACTTGGTTTATATACTGTCTTTCTTCTCTACTAAAAGATAAATTTCATAAAGGCAGAGATTTTGTTTGCTCGCCACTGTATCCCCAGTGCCTAAAATAGTTCTTGGCATGCGGTAGCTGCTCTGTAAATATTTGTCATATGAATGAATCCCTTTATCTTCTCTGGATTTCAACCCTTCTCTCCTTCTGCGTCATTTCGCTATTGTAATCTTTCCTTTATCTTGAATCTTTCCATCTTGACCCAGTCCTTCCCATTTAATTGTGTTGTCACTTCTAACTTAAAGTGTAAAGAAAAAAAAAAGAAACTCTTTTTAACCTTCTTTCAGCTCCACTTTCCCTTTCAGCATTCCTAACTCCTCCCCAGTCTGCTTTGCTCACACCACCCACCAGAACATCTCTCAGTAAAATCACAAATGACTTCCACGTCATTAGCTATGAAACACATTTGTCATCTTCATCTCCATTCACCGTCACTCTCCTCCATGATAATGCAGTCCTGGTTTTCTTTACTTCTCTGAATCTTCCTCTTCTGTCTGCTTTGGAGATTCATTTTCCTCTAACTGGTCATCACACAGCAGAATTCTTTAGTATTCAGTGCTTGACCACAGAGGCTCCACCAAGGGAATTTAGTAAATGCTCAGGGCCTCGATAATTATCTAGACAATAACTTACAAATGTGTATTTTTAGTTAATAATTTTCTTCCTTGTTCCACATTCGTAAATCCAAAATGCCTACTCGGTTTCTCTCCTTGGATGTGCCTTTGAAAGCACTTCAGAACTCAGCATACCCCAAACTGAGTTTGTGATTGGACTTGGTCCAGAAGAGGAGAGCAGACCCTCCCAGACCTGGTTTCCCCACCACACTGCCCTGTTTTAGGGAATGGCATCCTGTTATAAAAGCCAGAGAACTGGGGGTTCACTTAGATGCCCCCTTCCTCGCTTTCCACATTAAGCCTTGTCATTTTTATCTTCTAGATAGTTCTAGAAACCAGTCACTTCTTTTAAGTGCTGCTGTGGTAGTCATCCTCTTTTACAGGCATTACTGCTAAAGCCTCCTAACCAGTGTCTTCAGTTCTATTCTTGCCCCTGTCTGAATCCAGAGTCTTCTTTCCGTGTAACTTTTTATTTTGAAATTACTTCAGATTTACGGAAAAGTTGCAAGAGTAGTTACAGACAATTCCCAGTTACTTTTACCATTTGTTAACATTTTATCACATTTGCTTTATCACTTCCTCTTTGTATTGTGTATGCATGTCATTTTTTCTGACCCATTTGAAAGATACAGACATGATGCTCCTTTGCCATCTAAATACTTGACTACCTGTCTTATAAGAAGGACATTGTCTTACATAAGCACAGTACAATAATCGAAATCAGTTAACTTACATCAGTGCTATACTAGTATCTGAGCTGTGTACCTTACTTATATTTCCCAAGTTATACTAGTTCGTATTTCACTGTAATGCCTTTTATGGCAAAAAGGAAAAATAACTCACTGGTCTAGGATCCAGTCCAGATCACACATTGCATTTAGTCACGTCTTTCTTTTTCCCCCAACAAATTTATTTATTTATTTATTTATTTATTTATTTATTTATTGGGTGTATTGGGTCTTCGTTGCTATGTGCAAGCTTTCTGTAGTTGCAGTAAGCGAGGGCTACTCTTCGTTGTGGTCTGCGGGCTCTCACTGCGGTGGCTTCTCTTGTTGTGGAGCAACACAGCTCTAGGCCCACAGACTTCAGTAGTTGTGGCACTTGGGCTCAGTAATTGTGGCTCACGGGCTGTAAAGCACAAGTGCAGTGGTTGTAGTGCACCAGCTTAGTTGCTCCTTGGCATGTGGGATCTTCCCGGACCAGGGCTCAAACCTGTGTCCCCTGCATTGGCAGGCAGATTCTTTTTTTTTGTTTTTAAGCTCTTTATTGGAATATAATTGCTTTACACTGTTGTGCCAGCTTTTGCTGTGCAACGAAGTGAATTTGCAAATACACATATCCCCATATCTCCTCCCTCCTGTGACTCCTTCCCGCTCTCTCTATCCAAGCCCTCTAAGTCATCACCAGTCATCAAGTTGATCTCCGTATGTTATGCAGCAGCTTCCCACTAGCTATCTGTTTTACATCTGGTATTGTATATATGTCAGTGCTGCTCTCTCACTTCATCCCAGCTTCCCCTTCACCCCCCACCCCATGTCCTCAAGTCCATTTTCTGCATTTGCATCTTTATTCTTGCCCTACCACTGGGTTCATCAGTACCATTTTTTTTAGATTCCATATATGTGAGTTAGCATATGATATTTGTTTTTCTCTTTCTGGCTTACTTCACTCTGTATGACAAACTCTAGGTCCATCCACTTCACTACAAATAACTCAATTTCATTCCTTTTTATGGTTGAGTAATATTCCATTATATATATGTGCCACATCTTCTTTATCCATTCATCAGGTGATGAGCATTTAGGTTGCTTTCATGTCCTGGTTATTGTAAATAGTGCTGCAATGAACATTGTGGTACATGTTTCCTTTTGGATTATGGTTTTCTCTGGGTATATGCTCAGGAATGGGATTGCTGGGTCATATGGTAGTTCCATTTTTAGTTTTTTAAGGAACCTCCATACTGTTTTCCTTAGTGGCTGTACCAATTTACATTCCCACCAACAGTGCAAGAAGAGAGTTCCCTTTTCTCCACACCCTCTCCAGCATTTATTGTTTCTAGATTTTGTGATGATGGCCATTCTGACTGGTGTGAGGCGATACCTCATTGTGGCTTTGACTTGCATTTCTCTGATGGTTAGTGATGTTGAGCATCTTTTCATGTGTTTGTTAGCCATCTACGTGTCTTCTTTGGAAAAATGTCTATTTAGGTCTTCTGCCCATTTTTGGAACGCAGGCAGATTCTTAACCACTGTGTCACCAGGGAAGCCCTGGTCACATCTTTCATCTCTAATCTGGAAGAGTTTCACAATCTCTTTGTCTTTATAACCTTGCCATTTTTAGGAGTATACGCCAATTATCTTAAATAACATCTTTCAATTTGGGTTTGTCTCACGTTTCCTCATAATTAGGTTGGGGTTACAATTTTCAGTAGGAATACCATACAAATGATCGTATATGTTATCAAAAGTCACTTGATGTCAATTTTCTCCAAAGTCACCTTTTAGAAATACAGATCTAATCTCGTGTCTCACCTGTTTAAGACCATTCAGTGGTTTTTTCATTGCTTTTAGGATAAATACCAAGTCCGTCTTGGTACATTAGGCTTTGTGCCTACCCTTCCAGTATCTTGCTCTTTGTTTCCCTTCAGTTTCAAAGAAGTCTTATCTCCTGGCTGGGAGCAGTCACACAGATTGTTCCTTCAGCCAGGAAGGCTCTTTGCCCCTCCCCCATCCCATCTTCCCTAGCCCACTTAGCAGGAGCTCCTCTCAGATCATTTATGACTCCAGTTTTTATATGGGAAGGACAGAGAGATGGCATTTTAGTTGGATGAGGGGGAGGGTGTATATGGAACTCTCCTTGAAATTTCATTTGAATAACCTTTTTTTTTTTTTTTTTTTAAAAGATATCCATCCCAAAGGCTGGTGAGAATGATTGGAGGAAGATCCTGGGCCTTGTAGCTGTCTTCTTTCTCTATTCCCTCCAAACCCTGCCCCTTGAGCCAGTTTCCCCTTGACTATACTACCATCCAGGTTTCAGCTTGATCATCAGAGACACAAGGAAGTCTTTTTTTTTTTTTTTTTTAATATTTATTTATTTTATTTGGCTGTGCCACGTCTTAGTTGCGGGATCTAGTTCGCTGACCAAGGATCGAACCCCAGCCCCCTGCATTGGGAGCGCAGAGTCGTAACCACTGGACTACCAGGGAAGTCCCTCAAGGAAGCCTTGATGCTGTCTAGACCAGTCCCTTGTTAGGAGACTTTGTGGTGCTTTGTGCTGTGCTGCCTCATCTGCGTAACAGCTTGTTCTCTGTGTGATTACTTGATGTGTTTGTCTGCCCTACCCCTCAGGAGGACGGGCACGTTTTGCTCCTGGTCATATCACCAGCATCCAAGTGCTCCACACATAAATCAAGATGCGTTACTGAATGAGTGAAGATGAATACCTCAATCTCCTTCAATACTTCACCAAATGATGAGGCTGTTCCTTGTCCCTCTTTTTGGAAAATCTCCCTCTGTCTTGTAAATCCCGTTTCCTGCTCTCAAATTTTGTAATCGTTGAGAACAAAGTAATAAATCTCTTCCTCTTTGGTAGCTTAAGGTTTACTAACTCTTTATGGTTTAGTCATTAACTGATTGAACCCAGTGATGAAATATTTTCGTCTCTATAGTCAGCATCCATTTGCCATCTGGTGACACATTTCTGTGGCCCTTTAGCTTTGGCACTGTTGTTATAACATGGTCATGCTCTCTTTTGAGTATCAGTCCCATCTACTAGCAATTTCTCAAATCCAGAATAACTACAGATGTTTCATAGGGGGCTTTGATACTATAAAAAATGTTCAGCAAGAGTTAAAACCAAAATACCTGAAATTTTTACTTTTTAAAAAATTAATTATTTTTTCATAATCAGTGTACCATTTCTAATCATTTGTTGAGGACAAAATTCATTGAATCAGTCATCTGTAATTTGGAGGCTGATTTGTGTGTGATGGGGAACATACAGGATGGATGCATGTCCTTTGATCCAGTTCTCTTTGTAAAAGGAAGTGGATATTTACAGCCTTCTTTAAGAGAGTTAGTGTGCATGAAATGAGAATAGTATTCAGACTGTCTTGTCATTACTCTTTTATAGAATACTTAGTTTTTTAATCTGATCTGATAGTAATATTTTTTAAGAAGTAAAAAGTCTATAAGTGAAGGTATATATGTGACCATGAAATGAGACGGGAATTAAACAACTAATGGTAATAGAATATTTTTCTGAGAAAACTGCCAGAGTTTAAAAAAAAGTTTTTTCAAGTATAATTTACACCAGCCAAATTTGATTCTCCTAATAGTAATTTTCGTTCTCAAGAATAAAATCCAAAATTCTCACTTTTTGATTAGTAAAGGTAAACAGAGAATCTAGGCAAAGGAAATGTGGGACTTCATTGTACTTACATTCTTACAGCTTTTCTCTGAGCTTGGAATTATGTCAAAATTAAATGTTACCCTCCATATTCTCACTTTTTTTCTAAAATTAGATGCATGTATATTTTATTCAGGTTTTTAATCTTTCCTAGAAGACTGACAAATATTCACATATTTATGTTTCAATTTGATTTTCATACCTATCACCTAGTTACGAAGTCAGAATTTGATAAAATTATTTTAGCAAGAGGGTAAAGTACTGCATTAATTTGGTTTCTGATTATGGAGTCTTTTAGTCCCACACCCATGCTTTCTTTGCCTTCAATTTTTACTTCACAGACTAATTTTGTGTTGAAGTGCTAATAAACTCCTTTTGCCATCTAACTTGTAATTCTGATGTGCTGTTCTTCACATGTCACTTTGGTCATTAAGTTTTTCTTTTTAACCAGCATTTTTTTTAAGCTCTTTATTGGAGTATAATTGCTTTACACTGTTGTGCCAGTTTCTGTCCAGCATTTTTTTTCTTTTGAGTTATTTGCATTTTCAGCCTCCAGTGTAATTTTTCTGGTGAACTAATAGCACACAGTTAAATCCTGAGCTTACCAGTGTGAATGATTTCTGATTCAGACTTTTTTTTTAATGTAACATATATCTGTAATTAACCTCACCTTCTAGAAATTACTCAGATATGGTATCATTTTGTAACACTTAGGAAAACTGGCTTCATTTTCCAGAATTAGAAACTCAAGCCACAGGTAACAAGTGAGTAACTCATTTATAAGCAGTGACTCCAGAAGGTGTACTCAAGCAGAATTCAGTTTTTTATTTGTGGTGAATTCTGGCTGGTAGGCAGCTAAATGTTCTTGTCAGACACCTGACCCCTCTGAGTCTGTTTTGTCATCCACAGTATGATGGTCCCATTCGGCCTTCCCCTCAGGCTTGTTGTCAAACACAGGCAAGGTGAAGTTGGGGCCAGTGATGAGAAAACTATATGATGCTCTAGCATTTCATCTTCCTTTTTTCTCTTTATTATTCTGCATAGCATTCTTTTAATTTCCCCAATTTAGTGTGAAACTATTTGGCTTTTTAATGTTCCATTGCCACATAATTCTTAAGCTTGATACCACATGGTTATTTTTCGTCTTTTTGATAGTATTTTGGGTAGGCATTGCTGCCAGTGATTTGAAACTGTTTTTCACTTTATGGAGCCAGTACAGTCACCATGAAATCACTGAGGATTATAATCTATTTAGGATAATTTAATCTTTTGTTTTGCAGTCCCAGGCTGTCTAATCTTCCTGGCTGGTCCCTAAAGGATGGAAATGCTTTCTTGGACAAGGTAATGATTAGCTGAAGCATATCTACACCCAATGGAAAGCCATCTTGTCATACCAAGCCACCCGATAGTAATGTGACTGATGGGCTCATTTTTTTTCCCCAGTGTCTTCTCCCTGAAAAATCCCATGACCCATGTAGAGTCTTCGGTACTTGGTAATTACTGTTTTTAAGAGCCTTTTAAGGAGTCTCAGTGTTCAGATACAGATCCACTTTCCTCACGTGTAAAATCTAAGAACTTCTGGTGCAAATACATTTTATCACCACAAAAAGAAAACTGTTATTTTTAGAATTGTGATGAGAGTTTCAGTGGTGATGCTTATTAGAGAATTCCACCCAGCTCATTTCATTTCGAGGCTGCACTGACTCTCTACCTGTAAGGAGTGAATTTTTTTCTTCTTTTTTAAATAACTTTCAAACCCCCCAAATATTGTGAGTTTTAAACTACTCTGTCAGGAGTCAGATAAGGTAGGGATTTGTAAAAAATTGGGGTCTTATTCTTTTGATGGTGAGAGGCCATGCAGGGTAGCAGCAGGCAGTGTCATGTGCTCAGACCACTTTGGCTGCCATGTGGAGAACAGACTGAGGAGCCGAGTGTTTAACTTGCAGGCATCATGTTCTTGGGGGAGTGGAAGGGAAACATGTTTTCAGGTAAATATGAACAAAGGGGCTTCCAGACTATGATCTATGATCCTGGTAGCCTGGAATGGACACTCTCATAGGTTGTGAAAAAAGAACATTGTTCTAGGAATCTAGGATTTGGGATCCTATTATGACTTTAATCACTAGCTAGGCCTAAAGTAAATGACTCAAATTACTTTTTTTTTCAAGGCTGTTAAATTTTTGACATTAGATTATCTTCACAGTAATTCCTTCCTCAGATCAGTTTTTAGGCATTTCACATACACATGAGAGACCAGAGGTACCAAAAAATGTTAAAATTATAATCTAGTCAAATTTTCTCCTGAAAAAAATCAGAGGTAAAGGAAGATTAAACACTGTAAAGCTTATCTGTGCCATTCTTAGACCGCCAAATTATTCTTCCTCTCCCTAGTTTCACAATTGAAAGACTGAATAAGTGTAAGGATCCTTAAAATGATTCATCTGAATAAGGCATTTCCTTCTTGTAATAGATATTGTTAAGTAAAGAGGTGCTCTTTTTACAGAATTAATTCCCGTACCTGCACCTCAACCTCAAGTGCAAGCCAAGTACATGATTTGAAACCAAATTTCCCTCATAGCTAACTGTAAAATTATGTGACATTCAAGAATCTGTGCGCCTGATGAAATTTCAGTCTGACTCTCCACTGGCTGTAAATCACTGTTTCCTGAGAAAGGCTCAGAAGCATCCCATTACCTGTGCAATGTGAGCGAAATGACTTGCATGTGTATGTGGGAGCATTTCATTAGGGAGTGGTGAATAAAATACAGTGACATTGCCAGTGCGTGGAATGGCAAATATGCTGCTCCAGGTCAGGAAGAATGAGAGCCTCAGAGGAGGCTCTGTCATGTGAGGTAGACATACCCTGGTACATGGCAATATGGGGTAGAAGATTACAGGGCCAATTTAAGGCCAGGCAGTGCTTTGAAATTTCCCGTGATTTGTCTTTTATCATTTTTAACCTCATCCTAAGGGAGTTAGGAGTCTTCTTCAATTAAACATAATTGCTTATTTGTTTTTAGCTGGCAGGTACATTGTAATTAAGAATGGTTTTCAGTCTCTTTTTGGCTCAGCGTTTTACTAGTTAAATGGTACTCATATAAGTAGAGGAACCAGAGTTTACAGTGGAAGGCAAGGGGAGGAAATATTCTATCAAGGTTCTGATATGAGACTTGTAAAATTCAAAAGGAAAATAACATACAGTTAATACCCTGTTTTCAGGTAAAGATTGAGAGTAAAATCATTCCGACTCCAATATATACATATAGATACATATATATGAGTATATAGAAATTTATATTCAGTGACTAATGAAAATGTAATGGAACAAAACTCTTAACAGTATTTTTCTCTTTCTGGAAAGAATGAACTGTCAACCAAATTCTATCTTTTACTGGTTTCATTGCAGAGTCATAGGTAGCTTTAACTTTGGAGCAAAGATTTCCTACATAGATTTCAGTATAAAGTGCCATCAAGGGAAGATAGCAACTCTGGTGGCCTCCTGGGGGTGTGATAGCAGACCTTGTTTGTGGTCCACTCGTGTCCCTTCAGTATCTTATGCCATAAATCCAGCTACCAATACCTGTATGGCTTTGCCTACAGTTTTTTCCTGAAGCTGCCCCAAGTGCAGGAGTTACTATAGATATCCCAGGTCCCTTGCCCCTGAGTGGAATAACTCCAAAGTGTATGTTTGATGCCATTTCTCAGAGTTTCCCCATGGGAATGAGTCCCTGTTGCCCACAGTGGTATGTAGCTCTGTAACACCTGCATTATCAGTCATCTTCTTTTCCCTTTATCGCTTGCCCCTCCTCCTGCTGGGTTTTGTTTTTTTGTTTTTGTTTTTTTTTTAAGCACCTCCCTTATAAGCTTTCACACGCCCTTTTCTCAGGGTATGTTTGTGAAACAATCTGAAGTAATACAGGCGTAGTAAATACTGTAGGTCATAGGCAGAGTGGGGAGTTGCACTACATTCTCTTTCTTTATAAGTATGCTTTTTTCTTTTGAATGATGGTGGTGGTGGTTTAATCCCTACCCTGTATTCTTCATCTCCCTCCTTCTTTTGAATGATGGTGGTGGTGGTTTAATCCCTACCCTGTATTCTTCATCTCCCTCCTTCTTTTGAATGATGGTGGTGGTGGTTTAATCCCTACCCTGTATTCTTCATCTCCCTCCTTACTTGCCCCTCAAACCTTGGTAGGAGGAGAAAGGGACTCTAAGTTATTTGACTATGCCCTGGACTCCTAACCTAATTGCAGAACCGAATCACTGGACATGCTTGTCACAAATACAGGTTCCATGGCCTCATCCTGAGAGTTTCTGATCCCTTAGATCTTAGGTAGGGCCCAGGAATCTACTTCCATCAGTGTTCCAGATCATTCTGATATTACTGGTATGGTCCAAATAACTATTATTTGGAAAGCTTTGGGTCATGAGTTATGGAAGCAGCATGTGTCCACCTGTGGCTTCCTCGAAGAGGCATCAAGAAATGTGCATTCAAGTCCTGAGTCAGCCACCAGCCAGCATGTTTTTAATCCTGAATAAAACATTTAGCCTCCCTGGGCTTAAACAAGGAATAGTTGACCTAAATAACCTTCCAGCTTCCCTCCAACTCCAGCAATCTGTGATACTTCGTGGGAAGTTGGGTTTGGGGATGAAATTTCTTTGGCACTGTATCTATTGGATATCTCTCTTAGAATTGTTTTCTTTTCATGTCTTTTAGGAGCTAAAGGAGTGCTCAGGTCATGTATTTGTGGATTCTGTGCCCGAATTCTGCCTACCAGAGGTAAGATTAAAGTGAATCTTGTTGTAGAAACAAAGCACATCTTACCATCTCTCAAAGTGAAATCAAGAAATAATTTTAAGGGACTTAGCTTCCTATTTTCAAACTGAAATGAATGTGTTACTCCATGGACTTTTGTTTTACAGCTAAAATATCATTTAGGAGCTTTCTGTATTGTCTGTAAATAACTGAAGTCACTCTCTTCTTCCTTTTTCTAGCTCTTTCTATAATCCCCGTTGACACTCTCACTGGGGCATAGTTTTGAGCAAGGTAAAGACGTAACTAAAGCCTTTCAGTTTTGCAATTACAGTCATCCCTCGGTATCTACAGGGTATTCATTTCAGGAGCCCCCATGGATACCAAAATCCACGGATGCTCAAGGACCTTATATAAAATGATGAAGTACAATGAATAGAATCGGCCCTCCACATCTGCAGGTTTCACATCCGCAGGTACAGAGGGCTGACTGGGTAATACCTGTGTCTTAGATTAGCCATACTTCTTCTAGTTTTGGGTAATTGGGAATTGCTGTTATCCAACCAGTACAGTAAACTGTAAAAATTCTTGCTGACTTGAAATAACATATGGAATATTGCTTAAAATTCACAAATTCTGAACTGAGTCATGGATTTCTGTCGCTTACATATTATTATCACAGTAAGACTTGTTATAAGTGTTTGAGTCCAGTTTCATTGTTTTAAAGGAAACAGGGATCAGTTTGCACTAGTCTTAAAGGAAACTAATCTCAACTGACAGGCCTAATTCCCAGAGTGGCCTCAGCACACAGATGAAGTATAGGGAAGCCAGTAGCCAGTGCAGGGTTCCCGAGGAAATCAATATGAAGCTACCATTCTGTTCTTTCCACGTGCCCAGGGGATGTCAGTGCCTGTCGAAAATACTTTCACAATTCAGTACCGGAGAGAAAAGAAATTGGGAGTGCTGTGTCCCTTATTTTTGTCCTTTCTTCCTCTCTCTCTTTCCATTTCTACAACTTCCTTTGATACCCTTTAATTTTTTTTTCTCTCTCTCTCTTTGAAGTATATGATGTGCCCTTTTAGGATACCAGAGCAAAAGAGAGGAAGAATAACAAAGAGGGGACATGGTAATTGAAGTTGGCAGATAAGGGAGAAAGTTGGAGGTAAAGTTGTAGGACCAGGGTAAAGGCAGACAGTGAGCGAGACTCCTGAGCTCTCCCGAACTGCTGATAAAATCTTTGTCATTTTCATCTGTCATTTAGGAGTTGGTAGGGCAGCTTCCGCATCGGTTCAGAGATTCCTAATCCCAGGTGCTACATTTATTTTCAGTTTCCTGCCTGTGGCACTGACTGCTGCAGCCTTCAGCTTGTGGCCAGCAGTGGAGGATTCCTGGCTTGGTGTTCTGGGGACGTTCTGGATAATGCCTTGCTCCATCGACGACTAAACTTTGAAATTAGACACTCACCGTTTCACAGTTCTCCTTTGCTGAGCTGAAGCATCGCTGTTATATGTAGCATTCTAGAGCCATATAGGTTTTTTCAAGTTGTGTCATAATGTGTAGTTTATGACAGATTAGTAATAGTCACTGTTTTGAGGGAAACCAGGTCATTGTATGATCAAGAGAGTCCTTGAATCAGGAGAGAGGGATTAACTGCACAGTCCCATCTTGGCTGACTTGTGGCTAGTCAGAACTAAAATAGCAGAATTATAATCTAGTACATCTACCTTAAATATCTTTGTATTCCCCCAAAGTCTACACCATAGACCGTGCATAAAGTCTAGGACAGTATAGTAAACAACCAATAAATTATGGTTGTTTCGACCCCATTCATGATCTGTGGAACCTAAGTGTCTGTATACAAGAAGTTTAAGATTAAAATAATCTTTATGGGATTTCATTGAGTGAAAGTATGCAAGTAAACATATAGATGTGAACATATAAACATAGTTTAGATGTTAAGTTTATTCTCAGAGGAAAATTTTTTTATGTAGGCACTCTTGATATGTATACAGGCAGAATATATATATGTATTTATATATATATATTTTTTCCTCAGCTGTCCTTACGAAATTTCTTTCCATTCTAGACTCTGTGAGCTGAATCTTATATATTAAGGAGGAATTTCAAATATTCCTACTCAGTTTCTGTATAGGTAGAAGGAAGGTAGGAAGGCTTTTGGGTTTTACTGTTGCTTCAACTCTTCTTCCCTTGTTTTCTTCTGGACGTGTCACTCTGCTACTCTGTCTTAATCTTCTCATTTGTTTAAAAATGGTTCTAGAGAGGTGGTGGGGAGTAGGACCAGCAGGATGTTCCATGACCCCTTATTATGTGAGGATATTGTCTTGGAAGTATAGTGCACAACACAGAGTTAAGTTATTGTCCTTAGACATTTTATTCACACAGATTGCCATTGCCCTGGTGGTGAGTAGCTTCTGACCTCTAACCTCCATGCTGTCCTCAGGAGCTGAGTACGCCTTGGTGGCTTTATTAAATCAACTTCCTGTACACGTAAAGTCATTCAGCCAGAAAATACCCACAGCCAAAGTGGCACACTGTCTCTGTCATTTGCAAAGATGGCACAGACATCTTTGTTACTTCTACACTGTGGGGGACATAGTAGCTCTGTGACCCATCCTCTGACCTAAAACTCTTCCTTGAGTTACCCATGCTGTCCGTCCTGCACCATACAGTTTCCACTGGGTAAGTTCCGTGAAGGAGAACGCAGAGACTGAGACGATGTCTCTGAACCATCATGTCTCACTTTTCTCCATAGAGGGTGCTGCATATAACAGTGCATTCCTCCAACAGCAGTGCACCGAGGCCTGTTCTGTACTGGCTGCCACAGCTGGGAGGGGACAGAGATGAGTCACACAGATTCTTCAGCTCAGAGACATTCAGTTTTGGGGGCACAAAGTGATACTTTGAGGTGTGTGCCATTGTACAGAATAATAACTGCCGTAAGAGGGATATTCATAAAGTGCCTTAGCAGTTCTGAGGAAGAAGTGGTTTCTTTCATCTGGGCAGATCCTAGGAAGGCTTAGTGGAAGAAGAGAACTGAGCCTTAAAAGGCAGTTAGGACTTAAATTTATGGAAAAACTGTTCCCTTCTACTAAATGAGTTTTCATAAAATTTACTAAACATGGGTAGCATTTTTTCCTCACCTGCGAACCTGTCTTTTCCCTTTTCACATGATCTTAATGGTGGAGTATAGGGTAGATTGGGGTTTATGGTGAGGGTAGAATACAAGAGTATAGCCTCCTTTTATGACTCTGCCACTACATTTTCGGGGGTGGGGCGGGCAGGGGGAGGGACTCTGTATCCAGCACTAGTGGTCAAAAGTTATCCCCCAAAAATAAAGTTGCCTCCCACATTTGACTTTTGAAGAGCTGGTTCCTGGGTGCTGCTCCCTCACGGCTGACACTGTGCTCTCTGCTTCACGTGACCTGGTTCCACCTGCCAGGCAGCAGCTGCTGAACTGTCCTGTTGTCATGTATCCTCGTACGTCTGACTCTTAGAACTCTGTTTTAGTGAAATCAGAGCACTGCTGGCGGACGGGCCACATTCTCATCAGTAGCCATCCTGTCCTGCCTCCAGGACCCCCTGCACCATGATATTCACTGCCAGGAAATGTCAACATTAGGAGATATCCTAAAACGAGAGAAAAGAAGCATTGCAGGAAGGGCATTGTGATTCTGTAGGACCAGAGCCACTCCTCTGCATTCTGACAGCACCATTTTTCATTCCCATCTTGTTGATCTGTGTGCCTCACACAGATATGTATCATCCCCTCCCCTTTCTTTTCAGACCGAGCTAATAGATCTGTCTACGGTAGATGTGATCCTCATCTCTAACTATCACTGCATGATGGCTCTGCCCTACATCACCGAGCACACCGGGTTCACAGGCACAGTCTATGCCACAGAGCCCACCGTTCAGATCGGCAGGTGAGAGCATTTCTTCTCGTGCCATTAGAGAGTGGCTGGAGAGTTCCTCCCTTCAGTGGTGACTGTTTAATAGAGTGCTGTGCCGAGAGGGTTCATTATTTCCCCCTGAGCAGCTGACCCAGAGAATAGGCATGAATAAACCACGCTCTAGATAAAACAAATGTTCGTTGGAGTTGCCTAGAGAATAATGCTGTGAGTAGTGGTCGTTAGTCTTTTTTAGAAAAATGGGAAGAGAGAGTTTGCAGAGACAGCTCCTCTGTGCAGATGATACTAATTAGGGGAGGTGTCGTTCAGTAGGATGCCATCGAGATGCAACGTGGAGAGCTTCGGGAGAGGAAGAAGCAGCGTATTTAAGAAAAGAGGAAGAAATTGTACTACTTGGCTTTCAAAATTTCCCCTTTTATGGTTTAGTGCAGACTGTAAATGGAGACGGCTTCTAGAAAACAGGATAGTTAGATGATTAGTTGTCTGTATTGTTGACTGAATGAAACTCAGGACTCTGGAATAAAAACCTCAGAGCCCTTCTTTAACTCTCAGAATGCTGTGCTGTCTCTTCCCCTGCCCCTCCCCAGCCTCCATGGGACAGATGGTTGTTTCAAGTAACCATAGCATCATTTAGCGAGGAAAAAAATTATGTGAAGAAAATTACCCCAGAAAAAAAGAATTGTGTTGAAGCAAACAAACAAGTATGGTATAAGGTAAAACTATCAAGACCCAAAATATGGGATCTAAGTGCTTTGGGTCCTAGAATCTGGCCAAAGTCAAACAAGATGGAATTACCAGAAATGACACAAAATATGTCCTTGTTTTTGTGTCAAACCGTATTAACCTGCAGTGTGTACAGAAAAAAAGGATCTGAGGAGGAGACCTTGTAGGAAAGTAAAACACTCAAGGCGATGTAACAGTTTTGGTGAGAGGACAAGCTGAAAACATTAGATTCTAGTCTAAAAAAGTTAAAGCCTAAGGATGGACATACCAGACTGTTCCCTGAAAGCTACAGCCAGAACAATAACGAGCCTGGATCGCAGATCTTAGAATGCTAGAACTGGTACTGTTCCTTCAAGCTGAAAGACAGTTTTTTAAAAAAATGAAAGAAGATGATGGTATTAAGTAGATAAATGAAAATGAAGTAGTTCAGCATTTAAATGCTAATAAATGTATGGCTTGCCATGTCTGTATGTTTATTTGAAGAGTATTTAAGTCAATATGGAACATCTATACTGGATTCTGTAGGGGATTCAAGATGTAGAAAGTCTATTTCTAACTTTTTGATCATCCCCTAGCCATGCAGGGTCCCATCAGTGCCCTGTTCCCATGTATTCCTCAGAGTATTGGATCATTGATCCAATTGAGTGAGGCACCTCTTAGATTCCCTCAGCTGTGATTCTGTGGTAATCCATCTTGTGATCTACAGGGCCTATCCTTTGGCAGATCCTTGAGTTAGAGTTTTAGGATTAGTCCTTAGAGTATTCTTCCATGTGGAATTTTGTTAATTCTTAAAACATGTATCAAGAAAAATGATTTTTCCAGTTTAAAATGTCCATTTAATATTGTTATTAAAAAAACAATCCATTCCTCACCTCTGCTGCCACCAGAACCACATACTTCATGCTCATTTAACTTTTCCTCCTTTTGTATTTTTTTTTTTATTTTTTTATTTTTTTATTTTTTGGGGGATACACCAGGTTCAATCATCTGTTTTTATACACATGTCCCCGTATTCCCTCCCTTTCCTTTTGTATTTTTAATTACCTAAACTAAAGGCAGAGGTCTTAAGAGTGAGAGTTAAACCATGGGTTTATAGACAAGAAACACTCCAGGCTTACTTTAAAGGTGAATTAAATCATTTACATTCAGAAATTTTAACATGGAAATTCAATGCAAAGACTAGGTTTTTGTTCAGCTTTATGTAAAATGGTGCCCACGTTTATATGCAGCAGAGTGAAAGACATTGGGGAGGGCAGACAGACCAGCCCACTTCTCTTGGCAACGGTGTTAAGGTGCCATGTTTTTCTGATTCCTTTTTGAGTGTTCATCACTTTCTTTGTTTAAACTCAGGCTCCTCATGGAAGAGTTGGTGAACTTCATTGAACGAGTGCCCAAGGCTCAGTTGGCCTCCTTGTGGAAGAACAAGGATATTCAGCGGTGAGTAGCGAGCAGTCTCCTCCCCTTGATAGTAGAGCTAGAGGCTTTGCAAAACATTCTCAATTGTTTTCTAATTTTCTTATTTTTGTTTTATTAAATATCTATACTGTTAGAACTAAGATTCTCTTCTCCCTATTTTATGGAAGGCTTATGTTTGATTCAACCATCATATTTTGAGAGGCAACCGTGCCATAAGCAAGGTAGTATACTAGGTCCAGGAGTTTTTAAAAATTAGTCAAACAGTTGGCTGTCTCTTTGAGGTACTGAGGGTTAATGGGAAATCAGACAATTAAACAGTTAAATTACAGTCTTGGGTGGCATGTATTATAAGAGATGCTTGGTCATAATGCTGTAGACACTCAGAAAATGAAGAACTTTCTCTGCTTAGGGAACCGAGGAGGACATTACTTAGGAGGTGACAATTAAGGTGGGTCTCAGAGGAAGGTGGGTCTCAGAGGAAGGAAAGGACTTTTCCTGATAGGAAAGGTCATAAAGTGGGGTCCAGACACAGCATCATAGGATATAGTGTATTAGGGAACAGTGAGAAGTTCAGGGTGGATTAGAATTGGTTGAGTAAAGAGGTGAAAGGTGAAACTAGACAGGGACATTGGAGCAAGATAAAGAAGCGTCTACTGTGTCCAGCTTGAATTTTGTATTATTTAGAGTGGGGAGTCCATTGGGGAGGTTGATAAGGCAGAGAATGACATAATCACATAATTTGTTCAGGGAAAGTAACCCTGGAAACATCATAGAGGATAGATGGGGGTGCAGAGATAGGGGCAGGAAACCCAGGTGAGAGAGCAAAGGCCCAGACTAAGGCTGTAGCATGAGAATGACGAAGTGAAGTAGCAATAGAGGAGGCAGGGAGGCAGCTTGATGCCACTTCCACTCTGATATTTGATTGGCAGCGGAGAACACCAGTCAGTCTTAACATACTGCAATTGGTCCAGCCCTGCCAACTGCTGCCCTCACCTTCCGGCACTGCAGCCCCAGCCACCCAGGCCTGGTGTCCAGGGTCTGGAGTAAAAGCTCGCCTGTGACTTCTTTGGTAACGTGTGTTCCTTACACTCCTACCCAAGTCCACTGTTTTCCAGCTACCTTGCCACTGGGTACTCTTCCCCTCTGGGTCCATGATTTGTTAGCCATCTAGTTACCTAAACTTTAGAATGTCTTGGGTTTTGTGACGTTATTTCTGCGAGGATATTACAGGGATATGTATATGTAGCTAGGAAAATATGCTTTTTTTTTTTTTTTTTTTTTTGGCCTCACTGCACAGCATGCAGGATCTTAGTTCCCCAACCAGAGTTTGAACCCTCACCCCCTGCATTACAAGCGGGGCATCTATACCACTGGACCACCAGGGAAGTCCCTGCTGTGTTTTGGTTTTTGGTTTTTTTTAATAAATAAATAAATAAATAAATTTATTTATTTATTGGCTATGTTGGGTCTTCGTTGTTGCACACAGGCTTTCTCTAGTTGCGGCAAGCAGGGGCTACTCTTCATTGTGGTGCATGGGCTCCTCATTGTGGTGGCTTCTCTTGTTGCGGAGCATGGGCTCTAGGCACGGGCTTCAGTAGTTGTGGCACATGGGCTCAATAGTTGTGGCTCACAGACTTAGTTGCTCCACAGCATGTGGTATCTTCCTGGGGCAGGGATTGAACCCATGTCCCCTGCATTGGCAGGCAGATTCTTAACCACTGCACCACTCAGGAAGTCCCTGGTATGTTTTTATACTATACCTGTCTCAGAGTTTGAGCATGTGAGTCTCCTCTTTGCATTCCTCTACATATGTATTATTTATTTTGTTTAACTTACATAGCACTTGTTATATGCCAGGCACTCTTCTCAGTGTTTTGTTTAATTCACTTAGTTCTTTAGCATTATCATTTTACAGAAGAGAAAACAGGCACAGAGAAGTTAAGTAACTTGTTCAAGGTCAGCCAACTAGTGGGCGGTAGGATTTGGATTCAAACCCAGGCAGCTGGGCTAGTCTGGTTCCAGCATCGGCGCCCTTAACCACTGTGCTGGGCAGCCACATACAGTCCCCTTCTCTAGGGCGTGTGAGCCTCCTCTCACGTGAGGGGAGGAGAAGTAACATAACTGTGCACATTTTCTCCTCTGCTTTATAAATCTTCTTTGTGTCTGTGTTTCCTTGACTGAGGATATGGTTGGTGTCTGTCTTGCTTCTCCTTAGGAAATGCTTTCTGGACGTGCACATGTCAGAGTCTTCTCTGTGCACATGGATGGCCTCCTTGATCTGCCTGCCCACTCACTTGGTACAGGTCCCCTCCCCTCCTCATTGTGCGTTCTTATCCTCAGTTCCCTTCCTCCTGCCCGCTGCATACCTCCTTCTCCTTTTTTCCCTCTCCCATGTGCCCACTGGCCCACATTCAACTCAGTTCTCTTCATCTCCCTCCTTAGAGACCTAAGGACTTTGTTTTCTTTCCCTGTGGAACACTTGGCTTCCCTCAACTTCCTCTTTTTAAATTTATACCCTTAAATATTCTGCCACAAATAATTTTGGCACACCAGAAATGATGTTCAAAGGTCACTGTTTCCTGACTCCTAAACCCTGGGCCAGGTCTTAAGGAAGTCCAAGTCCTTATTTTGCCTTTTTTTCTGTGACCTTGGGCAGAGTCCTTGGCAGTTTTCTTTGCTTTCCATTCTTGTAAAATACAAGATAACTGGCTCACAAAAAAAGTGCCATTGTATATTAGGGAAAAAGGTGGATTGAACGTGAAGGAGCAGAGGGCCGGGAGGGGGCCTGAAAATGATTGCCTAAGGTGCTTAGGAATCGCCCTTTTTAAAAAAGGTGCTAGTTGAAATAAAACCTTGAATTTGCTGTCTCGCCACCTGGTGGGCAAAAATCAGAAACTGTTGAGAGCTAAGTTGTTAGAGAAGCATGGATAACTTGGACCAGTCGTTCATTACTTCATGTATCCTGACCATAGTTCTCATCCTGATCAAACATTTTGTTTTGGTTTTTGAGTATGAAATGAGCCATAGTTACTGATAGGGAAAAAGAAGAGTTTAATTATTGTAAAGAATACGCCAAGGTATTAGACAAACCAAGCTGTGTTCTCTTTTTCTCTTAGAGAAACTTAGCGTAAATATTAGAAGTGGTAGAAAAACTTGAGGAGCTGTTTTGTAATTGACATCAGACAAGACAGTTCTTTTGAAATATTCACCTAGAATTTAATCTTGGGCCAGAATACTAAAAGTGCTTCATTTGAACAACATTTATGCTGAAGGATTTACACGACTTTAAAAAGTTCCCTCTGTCATGAGCTAGTTGTTATCAAGTGTCTCAAGATATTGTGACATACGATATTGAGAAGCACTATTTTTGGGGTTGGTTTTTTCGTTTGTTTTTGTTTTTGTTTTTTGCTGTCTAGTATGGTGACTAAGTGTTATGGACCGTGTCTTTATTTATTTATTTTAATTCCTGCATTCTTCTTGTCCAGTTCCTATAAAATAGTGGTCAAAAACTCAGATGCCTCCAGGGATGAGGAAGGGATAGGTAAGTACAGGAGTGAGGTGGGCTACCAGGAACTGTAGACTGGTGACCACACTTCTCTAAAGGGGCAGCTGACACACAGCTTCAGCAGATTTTTGGCCATATGCGAAAGTGAGCACATCACTGCCTTTTTTTTTTTTTTTAAGAATCTCAAGATCTGCATGTTTAAATGTGATTTTTTTTTTTTTCACTTTTTAAAAATGTTGGCTCTCACGTTAAAATAAAATTCCATATGATCCAAGCAAAACACCTCCGTGAGTTAGATTTGAACCTCCAGTTTTTGACTTAAACTTTATACAGTCTTTCGGTTAAGTGTCGAGAACTAATACATCTTAGTAGCTTAAGTTACCATCAACTGAAAAAACAATGAACTAAAATCTTTCAGACTCATTGGTTTCTGACAAATTCCCTTAAATCACAGGAAGTTAGCGTGAATTAGTGTTTGATTTAGTATTAATATGTACACCAAACAAAACTATTACTCTCACTTTTTGGCAGCTGTCTGACTCCCTGCCTCAGTTGATACTGCTGCCTGAGATTTGTTTAGAAGTTAGCCATCCTTCTTCCTCATTTTGACATTGCAGCTTACACTTCTTGAAAAAGAGATTTCTGGAGGATATGAAAAGGAGAATCCCTTACAACATAATTTTTGAGCCTCTGACATTCCCATACGCACTTCAAAATTTAGATTTTTAATGGGAAAATTTAAAGCACAGTATTCTACCGAAGAAACTCACCCGACCTCTAGTATTTTTTATATAAGGCTAGCATTTTTTTGTATAAGACTAGAAATCTACAGTTATAATTAAGAATAAATCATTACAAGGTATTGTCATAATCCTCTGACAAGCATTAAGGAGTTATGCATTGATAGATTCCTGGCTGAAGTGTTATGGCAGTTTTCAGTACTCAGAGCTTAAAATGTGGGTTTATACCTTATAAAAGACATAAAAAAATTTTTTTAAAGCATATTGTACTTGAAGTTCCTCTGCTTTGATACTCCTTGGGTATTTATAGAGGAATTTATCAGGGCTAACTATGTAGTAGGAAGAAAATTAAAGCTATGGGCTTGGAGATCAAATAGACTAGTGTTTGAATTTCAGATCTGCTTCTTAGCTGCAGTAGTTTATTTCTTCTAGGCTTTGTTTCCTCATTTATAAAATAGGAATAACATTAGCAACTTCACAAGGTTGTCGTGAGGACTAAATGAGTAATACAAGTAAAGTCCTTAAAATAGTGCCAGGCACATAGTAAGTGCTCAATAAACATCAACATCCTTTCCCCCTTTAATGATGCAGTGGCTCATAAGACCCCCTTTCAGTAACCAGCACACGTCTGCCTTCTTCTTTATCTTTCAATACTACCTTTAATGATGAGAGCAAAGTAGTAGAGTAGAAAGAAATTTGTTTTCCTAATCCCACTGTCGCCTCTAGTTAGCAGTGTCATTCAGATTCTGGGACTCAGTCTTCTTTTTTGTAAAATAGGAGAATTGAATTAAACTGTCTCTAAGTTCGCTCATGTTATAGTTTTTAAAGATGTCCTTAAGCAGGTGCTTAGAGAGTGGCAGTACTTTTATGGAGTCATCACAGCACTGCAGTTCTTCAGCTTTGCAGTTCTAGAAACTTAATCATTTCATTTTACTCAGAGTTAATTAGCCTTCTAAGACTGGTTCGGGCTAACTAAACTCCCAGGATACTGACTGACAAACAGAAATCCCATTTAATTATTTTATCCTAAAATATCTGCCTAGCTCCAGAACTAGGATGGTTCGTCTATCTAGGACTCTGTTATGGGCAGCAGGTCCACATAAAGAGATCAAATTAGAGATGAGAGGTTTTTGATGAGCATAAAATTAAAGCAGAGATGGTTTAGGCCCTCTCAGGAATTGTTTCTGTCATGCTTCGGTACCCTAAGCAGTTGCCTTCATGCTTTTAAGAGATGAATTGATCTAAAACAAAAACCAGGGATTATAATCTGGTTTCAGTTTAGTATTAAGAAATGCTTGACTTTCAGGCTTAACTTTTGGTAAATTCCATAAAGATCATCACTCTGGTAACACATCTCCGCCCCACCCCACCCACCTGTGTATTAAGCACACTTCACTATAATGAGAGGAAAGAAACTTTTCTACTTCTTTTATTCTTTGCATTCTGCTCTTATATTTATAATGTTCAGTCATTCATTCATCAAACACTTAGAAAAAGCCCAACCAGTGTTTTATTTATAAGCTTTTAAGTTGTCCCTGTGGACCTAAAAGTCTTGCTCTTTTACGAAAACACATGGTCTTGGGCTGGTAGAATGGAAGAAGAGACAGCAGAGCTCTGGCGTGATGTCAAGCCCTGGGAAAAAAGTTTATTAAGCACTTGAGTGTGATAAGAACAAAACAAAATAATGAAATCTTTTAGAAAGTACTTATTAAACATTTAGACTGTGAGAACTTGACTTTGATAAATTAGAAAGCCAGAAAAAAACAGAACTAGTTCCCACTGGGTTTCCTTATCCGACTTATCCTTAATCAGCCAATAATCCTAATGGCTTTGAATGGCTTTGTAAATGCCTCTTTATAATTATAGCCTCAAGCATAAGGAGAATTTTAGGGAAAGCTGAGTTAGACAAGATGTTAGGAGATAGAAGGAAGTAATGACAAAGTGACTAAATATTTTGAAAGAGTAAAAAAGGTGTTAGCAAAAGGAATTTGGGGGTATAAATAGGAAATTCAGAGGACTTCAGTCTTGTTTGATTAACTACCAGGGGCCTGGCATTATGAAAAGTTTGCAGGGAAATGCCCCCAAAAGTTTAAGGCACAGTCCCTGTTCCCAAGGAGCTTGTTGAGCAAAGATTACATACTAAGTGGGAAGACTCAGGCTGGGCTTGGCGGGTTAAGCAGGGTTTGAGTGAGGGAAAACATCATTCCCTCAAGATAAGAGAACATTGTGGGCAAAAACATAGCAATATGGCACGATTGAGAAGGGACCGGCTTGGTTAAAATCAGCCAGTGCACACCAGGAAGGAGAGAAAAGCATTGAAAGCTAACCTTGTACAAAAGAATATTGAAAGTTTGTTCTTTTGGAAAAGCCAACAATACATTTGACTAATTCCTAGTTTAAATCTTCTGTCTAGCTGATAGAAAATTTATCAAAATTGTTTGTTTGTGAAAACATAGTCTCCAAACCTGTGTGATAAAGGAAACCTCTAGACATTTCTAAATAGAGAAATGAGAAATAATCAGTTTTAGGTGTGAAAGTAGTGTAGTTAGTATATAAGGTACCAGAATAAGATACCCAAAGAATTTAAGCATAGGGTGAGGGGGAGGAATTCATAGGCACTAAATATCATAGATATATAATGTTAATATATATTATATATACACGTGTGCGTGTGTGTAATTACTCATATGTAATTACCCATAGTCTTCAACAATTTTTGAAGGAAACATTTTACCCTCAGTTTAGATATATGGAGGGAAAAAAAGAGGTTAGGCAAATTAATCAATATTGCAACTAAAGCAAAAATCAAAGTTGAATTGGATATAAAGACCAGCCTTCTACAGATGTTCTATACAGTTAGGGTTTGTAAAAATGTCATTGACGAGACCTGAGAAAAGCCCAGACTCAGCTGAGGTATGAAAGCACTACCTCTGTACTAGAATGGCCCAAAACACTTGCTAACTTGTTAGTAACTCTGGGTCTCCCACCAGGCTGCCCTTATCTCAGGCTCCACCAGGAGGGTCCCCTTCTTGGCTCAGTCACATGGTGGTTGGCAGGATTCACTTCCTTAGGGGGTGATGGGCTGCAGCCTCCCTCAGGTCCGTGTCACTTGGGCCTCTCCTCAGAGCATCTCACCACATGGCAGCTGGTTCCGTCAGAGCGAACAAGAGGGCAAGAGAGAGACATATAGACGAGAAGGAAGTCACAGTCTTTTGTAACTTAATCTTGGAAGTGACATCTTGTCACTTTTGTCATGTTCTCTTCACTAGAAGCAAGCCCGTAGGTCCAGCCCACCACCCAGTGGGAGGAGCCCACACAAGGGGGTGAATATGGGAGGCGGGGAGCCTGGGGAGCCATGTCAGAAGCTGTCTGCCACTGAACCCTAAGCTGAGCAGGTCAGACTTGAGACCAGAGTCATTGGGATCTGCTTGGCCTTCCTCTTGCGGCTCACTGGTCTGTTTCTCCCTGATGTCTTTATCAGCTCAGCACACGCTGTTGTAGGGCTCACCTCTGCCCAGACTTACTGGTGCACTTCAGATAAAACAGACATATGGATCAGTGGAACAGAATAGAGAGCTCAGAAATAAACCCACACACCTACAGTCGATTAAAGAATGTGGGTCTAATCTAGCTGGTGTGTGACTTGTCAGCCCAGCCTCGAGCAGAAGTGTCTCAGTAGCAGGGCCTTGGCAGAGCTGAGGGCAATTAAAACAAATCCAACTGAGATGAAACGTGTGGTTGGGCTGCATTGTTATTTATCGCCCTGCCCATTCTAGCCATCCCATGATAGCCTTCTAGCCCTGGTGTAAAGTTAAGAAACCCTTCTGCTCCTACCCAGCCCAGAGTAAGAAATCTTTATCTTTTATGAAGGGCAGTCCTAGGAAGCCCAAGCCATGGGGCTCCCTGATCTGGAAGAATTTAGAGGAGGAGCTAAAGCAGGGGAGTAATTTGGGTTCTTCCTTGAGGCCCTCTAGAGCAGTGCCTGGGCCACTCAAGTTCAGAGTCATTGCTCTCATCAAAGTAAATCACACTGGCTGATTTCAGTACAATCACCTGTACTGAAGTCAATTATGTATTGGAAAATGCATGTTCTTGGGCAGCAATGACTGTGTATGTTGGAGACAGCCCTTAGCATCTGTTCTGTACTAGACACTGATGTACATTATATCATTTATCCCTCACAGAACAACTCTAAAAAGGAGGTGGTACTCTCTCTGTTTTACAAATGAGGAGACAGGCTCAGAGGTAGTGCTGAGACTTACATCTAGACAAGTCTGTCCGTCCTCTGCTTTCCCCTTGATGTGCCTCTGAGAGAAACTTCTGCTTCCTCAGAGTGGGTGACAGAGTTGCAGGGGTTCAGAAGGAGAGAGAGAAGCAGTAGCGGCAGCCCTGCCAGTAGCCTCCTCCAGAGAGAGCTTCTGTGCCACTTCCCTGGCTCTGAGACTCAGTAAGGCCGTCTTCCCAAAGAGCACAAAGAATGTGCACCTGACCTAGACAAGTGTCACAAGAGCTGAGAAAAGGTGACAGGTGGTCTAGATTTTAAAGCAGGAGTGGTGTCCACACAAACCATGAAGAAGAGGACGGTGGAACATTACAGGCTTGAGGGAGCCTGGCGCTGAGAGAGCTGTTTATAGCTCAGTATATAAGAATGTAGGCTGAGGCAGGACCTTGATAAAGAAGGGCCTCGTAAAGTCATGCTAAGAGCCTTGGATTTTATCCTGCACGTAATGGTGGACCGTTAAAGTAGAGAAGAGGAGTGAGTTTGTGTTTGTGTCTCTGTGTCTGTGTGTGTTGAGATTTGCATTTACAGTGTATCCTTTAGGCCCTTCTAGAAGGGAAGGCAAGTCTGCAGGCAAGGATGACTCATGGCTCTCCATGTCTCTTTTATTCCTTGTACTGTTGTAAAATTTTTCTTGGACTTAAGTTCCTTGTGAGCAGAGGCCTTTAGGTTGTACCTGTTAAGTCCCTTACAGGACTTAAATGGTATGGCCATAGTCAGGACTAAGTAAATATTTACTGACTAGATATTGTAAAAACCTAAAGCATTTCACTACGCATAGGACAGATAAGTGAAATAAGAAAATCGTCACCTGTTTATGCAGAAGGTAGAAAGAACTGGAGCAACATGACCTGTATGCTATTATATTTTGGCTAAATCTCTATTCTGTGTTTACATTATTATGACAGTGTAAATGCAATTCACTGGCCTTATAATGTTGTTAGGATTTTTTCTTCTTGCACAACTTTTTGTTTTCCCTAGAGTTGGTAATTATCTTGTTTGCTTATTGGCTTAGTTTTCTGTGTGCGTATTACTAGTGTATCTGTAACGTCTCCCCTGTTTGTCTGTCTCTCCTCAGTATGTTCAGACTCAGTGGGTGGTATAACAATTTTATCTTCTTGAAAAGTCCTATCCCAGAGCCTTCACTCTTCCCTCCGTCTAGTGTCAGCTCCTCTTGGGCCTGCTGCGTGGCGTTCAGTTTAGGACTTTCTCTACCATGATCCTGAAGATTTCTTCACCTCTTTCTTCTCATAGAAGTTCTGTTTTCTGGTCCTTTCTCTTTCTTGTTTATACCTTCATTTTGCAGGGCACATCCTCAAACAACTCCCCGAGAAAGAGTGCATGGGAGGTAAATTTCCTGAGACCCTGTGTGTCTAAAATGTCTTTGTTCTGCCCTGACACTGATGGAAATGCAGGTTAGGTGTAGTTTTCTCATAGAATTTTGAAAGTGTTGCTTTATTTTCTTATGTCTTTCAGAAGTGCTGTTGAAAAGTTCAATGCTGTTGAGTCCAGATCTTCGATATGTATCCTGTTTATCCCTCTCTGGAAACTTTTAGAACTTCTCTTGTTCTTAAAGTTTATGATGATGTGTCATACCTAAAGACAGTTTACATTCATGTGCTTAGCTTAGTGGGCCCTTTCAATCTAGAACAGTGGTGACAACTATGGCCAAGTCTCTGTTTTATGGCCACATCTGGCCTGCCACTTTTTTTATAAATAAAGTTTTATTGGCACACAGCCAAAGATTTATTTGTCTGTTTTCTTTATAATCTAAATATTTTCCCAGAATATATCTGATATTAATTCTTCTTGGTCAGTATTCTCAGGTATGCAGTGTGTTCTTTCGGTGTGTAGTTTCTTTTTATTTCACAATTATGGTTTTTAATATTCTGTTCCCTTGCTTGGATTTCTGTAAGGAGCTGCTGTTATCTGCATGTTGTATCTTCCTTGCCTCTCTTCAACAGTTGTCATTTTTTTTTTTCAAATTCTTTTTATCTCTTTATTTCTTTCTAGTGTTTAGTTTTTTCTTCCAGTATTTTACTGAATGGCATTATCTGTTGTGTTTATCCACTCTTTTGTTTTATTAGTTTAGTCTTCATTTGGAATTCTTATTAAATTTCTAATTCTTTAATTCTTTTCCCTCATTTCTAAGTTTTTCTGATTCTTCATTTTGTGTCTTGTATAATTTTTTAATGTTTTTAGCTTATTTTGAAATTTTGTTGTTTTTTTTGGCATGTTTTCATTGTATGGTATCATATTTTTATTTCCAAGAGCTCTGTTTATTCTCTTAATGCCTTCCCTGCTTTTTAGTAGAAGTTTCTTCTCATTTCTTAGATATTAGTATCTTATTTATCTGAGAATAATGACTGTTATTTTCTACCTACATAATTTATTTCCTCTCCTCCTTCCTCCATTTGTTATGGCCTTTATCATTTTAGAGACTTTACTCAAATGCATGGTAATCCTGGATTATTGGTTCATGTTTAAGAATTAGACAGGAAAAAAAAAACTGATTAGAAAGTCTGTGTGCCTTGAGTGGGTCTTGTTGAATTCTAGACTTAATAGAATACATTATAACATAATCTGGTTGGGAAATCCATTGTGAAACCCCAGGTGTGAGTATCTTTTTTTGTTGAGTTTTTTTTCTTTGGTGCTGATCATATTTTTTAGAGAAGTTTCTTCCAGTCTCCTACCCTGCAGGGTATAAGCCTAACTAATGGTGTTCTGATCTGAGGGAAAGAAAATTGTTACTGTCAGTATGTAAACTTTTGCTTAAGGAGGCTGCCTCTAACTGTCAGTGGTTTCCTCTAGTCCAGACGCTCATTTTTACTCTCTCCGGAGAATCTCTGGTGCCATGCCTGGGAAGGGAAGGGACAATTGCTGAGCTGTATGGAATCGGTGAGGGGAACTGGAAGATTCTATTTCTTAATCATTTTTTTCTAGGAATTTTCTTGTTTTTAGGCTCACCTTCAACCACACTTCAAGACATACCTATTGTTTCCAGTTGCTGAGCTTTTTATGGGTTCTGCAGTATAAAGTCACTTGAATTGAACTTTCCTGAGTCTGCTAAGTCAGTCATCATTTGTCTTTCTACTTTCTCCACTTTCTAAAATGCTGTTGCTATTCTCTCTTCTCTCATCTCTTTGTCTGAAGGGTGTGTGTGTGAGAGACGCCCTTTCCTGTTGTTCAGCAGTAGTTCAGGAGACACAGGACAGAGCTAATGCACAAGTTCAGGTCTCCAGAAGTCCCCTCACCTGTACTGTACAGAGAATCTCAGAGAAGTCACTCTTTAGGTCTGTTCTTGATTGTGTTCTCGCAAATGATAAAATGTTTTTCTAATGACACGTTTTTGTTTGTTTGTTTTAATGGATGCTCCTGATGCTGGTCTGGAAGGTTGCAAAATATATTTTATTTTCCTCTTTCTGTCAAGCCTCAGATGTGTTTAAGCCAGTTCTTTCCTATAGCTTTGCAGGCCCATGAGTAACATTTATTTCATTCATCTTTTGTGAACAGGGAAGGGAATGTGAGATATCATACAGAAATGCTGCATATTAAGATGTATATGATAAGCCCTAGGACAGCCACTAAGGAAGTAACTAAAAAAAAAAAAAAGTGAAAAAATCATGAAAAAATTAACTTACTATTTTTACTATTTTTAAAAATGAGTGGAGGAGGAATAGAGGAACAAAAAAGATATGTGATATATAGAAAAGAAAAATTAAATTGGCAGACATAAGCCAACTACATTAGTAATAACATTAAATGTGAATGGCTTAAGCAGTTCAGTCAAATGACAGAGCTTTATCACATGGGTTTAAAAAAACAAAAGACAAAAAAGAAGATCCAGCTATATGCTGGATAAACAAAATAGAAAAACAGTACAGAAAAATCAATGAAACCAAAAGTTAATTCTTTTAAAAGATCAGCAAAACTGACAAACCTTTAGCTAGATTGATCAAGAAAAAAGGAGAGAATACTCCAATTACTAGAATCAGAAATTAAAGAGGGGAGAGTACTACAAACCTTATGGAAATACAAACAATTGTAAAGGAGTCCTGTGAACATTCAGATATGCCAATAAGTTGGACAACTTAGATAAAATGGACAAATTACTTGAACAGAATCCCCCATACATAAGAACTGACTTTATGATACATTTGCAGGCTGCTGCCTTCTCCTCTCAAGGATGCAGTAGAAGTATCAACCTGGAGAAGTTGCTATTCAATGCAAGAGGTGAACTCTGCCCTTAGTAAAATCCAGCTGGTGGGATATTCTCAGAAAATTGTGAGTGTTAATATGATTTTAAGTGATCGATGAATGCTTTCGGTTCATATCGCTGTTCTTTGGAAGGATCCTATAGCTCCCTTTTCGAAGCCATTCAGTCACTACAAATCTTATACTAGTACATAGTGAAAAGATAGAACATCTGTTGTTTTCCTCCATCCTTCCCAGGTTCTTATTGGCTCTCTTTCCTAACCCTTAAATTCCCCATCACTAGCTAGCATGTAATGAGTCAGGAGAAAGGCATCTCATCCTGTTTACTTTAGAACAGTGACACCACTTTACAGATTTTGAACTAGTGAAATAGGAAACAGTATAAAAGGGATCAAGAAATAACTTGGCAAGTATAACTTTTGAGCTCTGACCTAATGATGATAAGGGTTCCCATTCCTGTTGACTTGTGCCCAGAGCCACTCAGTACAGAACAACCAAGATATTAATTCCTAACCTGAAAAGGGAAAAAAAAGAAGAAAACCTAAGTATTTGTCTCTTTGGTGTGTTTCATAATGTAGCATGTCTGCCTTTTAATAAATGAGGCCTAGGTACCTGTGACATGTGGATGGACTGAAACTCTCAGATGTGACAAGTAAAGACTGTAGGATGTGGGACTTCCCTGGTGGCTCAGTGGTTAAGAATCCACCTGCCAATGTAGGGGACACAGGTTCGAGCTCTGATCTGGGAAGCTCTCACATGCCACAGAGCAACTAAGCCCATGTGTCCCAACTACTGACACCTGTGCGCCTAGAGCCCGTGCTTCGCAAAAAGAGAAGCCACCGCACTGAGAAGCCTGTGCACCACCACCAAGAGTAGAGCCTGCTAACCACAACTAGAGAAAGCCCACGTGTAGCAATGAAGTCCCAACGCAACCAAAAATAAATAATTTAAAGAAAAACTGTAGGATGTGCCTCCCATGTGGTTTCCATCATCTTTCTGTTTTACTTTAAACTTCCTGGTTCTCTTAAAAATAGTTTCTAAGTGGAAAAGAATGTTTCTGTTACTTTTCCCTGAAAACTTATCTGGCATGACTGCAATGCTGAAAGCTCATCACACATTCATACGGTGGTTCTTTTCTAGGAGCTTTTTGGTGCAGTCCAGGTGACTCCTCTAAGCTCTGGCTATGCCCTTGGAAGCTCCAACTGGATTATCCAGTCCCATTATGAGAAAGTGTCTTACGTCTCTGGATCCTCCTTGCTTACCACACACCCCCAGGTAATTCTAAATTCTCTTTTAACAATTCAGCTTTTTGGTATTTACCCTAAATTCAGAATGTATTCAAAGTACCATCAGCTGCTTTTAAGTCTTCCTAATTTCAGTTTCTACAAACACTTTTTTTTTCATTGTGGTAAGAACACTTGACATGAGATATACCCTCATAATAAATGTATAACTGTACAACACGTGACTGTTGACTGTGAGTGCAATGTTGTACAGCAGATCTGTAGAGCTTATTCATCTTGCTTACCTGAAACTTTATGTCCTCCTCTTTATCAAAGTTAGATTATTCGTGTCCATAGTTCCTCTATAAGATCTGCTGCCTTTAGGTCACCTCTAGGATTTAGGGATTCCCCAGCACTTCCAATTAACGAGAGCCTGAAGTGTGTAACAGAGATGATCACTTGTTTACTCAGCATATATTATTTACTTAATATTTACTAAGGGCCTACTATGGGTCAAGCACTTATCTAGGTTTTAGAGGTTCAGTGGTGACCCACAAAGTCCCTTCTCTCGGATCTACCTTCATTTGATGTACAGAGAGAGACTGAAGTGCTGAAAATAAATGAGCAAAGTAATTCCATATTGTGACACAAGTACTGAAAACAACAAAGCAGAGTCATGTATAGTGATGGACACTAGTTTAAATTGGATGGTCAGAGGAAGCTTCTAGGGACAACTTCAGTGGAACTGAAACCTGAAAAAATGAGGCATGTAAAGCTGTGGACAAAGCATTACGGAGACATGGCAGATAAAGGGCTCCTAATGCCAGAACAAGCTGGGCATGTCTGCAGAGCAGAGGAGACAGTTGTGATTGCAGCATACTGAGTATCATCAGGACATATCCAAGAGGTTAGCAGACACGAGGCCATGTAGGACTTTGTAGGCCATGATGTGAAATTTGGATTTTATTTGAATGTATAGACTGAAGCTATTAGAGGGTTTTAAGATAGTCATTCATTATCAGTCATATTGCCAAGAACCTAAGTGCATAAATATTGTTATAAGTGTTGGTTATTTCATTTTAGGTATTTGTAAAGAATTTATTGTTCATTTCATAAATCTTGGTTCTTTCCATGTTTGTAAAGGAGGGCAAGGGAGATCAGATATTGTTAGATATTGTTAGTTAGCCGGTGGGTGGGTGGATGGATGGACGGATGGATAGATAACGTGGAGTCCATATCCCATTTTAATAGAGGAAAAAGAATGACTGCAGTAAGTTTAGAATAATAGGATTCTTCAGAGCTGCCACTCTGCATTGTTCTTGTACCTTTTTTATAAGCAAGTTTCACTTCAAGGTCTAGAGGGGACAAGTTGCTATTTTTTCCTATAGCTAGCAGAATTCTGGGCCTTTCCCGCTTATTGAAATCAAAAGCCCATCAATGTCATCCTAATCTGCTTCATTGAATCAGATTTTTTTATTGGCAGCTTCTATCATTCCTGATATATTCTTCCATAAAAGACAGAAAGATTACTTGTCTGCCAACTCTTCCGATTTGTCCTGCTTAGATCAAAGCCTTTACAGTACTATTGATGTGATTTCCAGTAAATTATTCTTACAAGGTCCATAAATTTAAAGGGAAAATAAGGTCTTGAAAGTAATGAGCAACATACCTAAGTAATTAATTTTAATTTCTAGCTGGCAACCACTATTGTATGTAAAAAGAAAGTATATTAGATTTTCTTCTACCCAGATAATTGAATTCTATATTGAATTAGCAGGGATAAGGAAAGGTTTGGTTTGAAAAAACTTAGTAGTCTACTTCAGAGGTCAGCAGACTATGGTCCTTGAACCAAATATGATCTCCCACCTGTTTTTGTAAATAAGGTTTTGTTGGAATACAGCCACACCCATTTGTTTTATGTTTACCCATTTGCAGCAGTTATACTTTAAAGTTAAGACTTATAGAAAAGGGCCAATCACCGGTCAGCTTTAGTAATGGAACCCCACAAGCTAGGAAGAATGTGGCAGACAGCTATAATACTGATCTAATAAGCATATGGGAATGAGGCTTTGGATTAAGCCTGTAACAGTAAGAATGGAAAGGTAAGTTAAAGAAAACATTGGCAGGTCTTTAATTCAACAGACATTTCTTGCATGCCCACTGTCTTCAGGGAAGGAAAAATACAGGTCAAAGATTTCATACCTGGACGACACTGAGAATGGTGATAATGACACTAATCCAATTGACAGGGAGGAGTTGGGGGGAGGGAGGGTCATTAGTTTCAGAAGGGGGTAGTGGGTATGATGAATAGGAATTAGAGAGAACCTTGGACAGATGGAAATGCAGAGCTGGAAGTTAGATGTGAAGGCAAGCCTGGAGACAAATTGGAGAGCCGTCAGATTTTTTTTAATATATAAAGTGCCAAGGACTAAAGACCGAGCTGTGGGAAACAGTGGAAAGAAAAAAAAAACGGTCTTGAATAAGTGTTTGGAGAATGGAGCCCAAAAAAGTACAGCATCCCAAATGGAAAAGGAAGAGAACTAGCCTTTACTGAGCACAAGGTCTCAGTGTTAATTTCTTAAATTGATCTAATATTCAGCAACCATGGTGAATTCTCATATTAATTCTAATATTTATCTGTTGATGCTAGTATCTGCAAAGAAATAACAGTTTTGTCACTTCTCTTCCAATCCTGGTATCATTTCTTTTTCTCATCTTGTAACTAAGCTCTCTAATTCCTTGTTAAACAGAAGTGATGATAGCAGCATCATTGTCTTATATCTGATTTTAAAGGGAATGCCTTCGTAGTCTCATCATTAAATATGATGCTTACATGTTTTTATTTGTCAGGTTAAGAAGTTTCTCCTCTGTTCCTGATTTTCTGATTTTTTAAGACCAGATATAGATGTTATATTCATCAAATACTTTTTCTGAGTCTGTGAGATAGTCATGTGATTTCTTTCCTTGAGACCATTAGTGTAGTGAATTGTAATGTTAACTTTGCCTGTATTTAACCATCTTTGCATTCCTGGGATAAATCTTATTTAATCACAATTTATTCTTTTTAAAATACCTTCCTGGAATCATTTGATCAGTATTTTATGTAAGTTTATAATCTGTATCCATAAGTGAAAAATGGACCCATACATTATTTTCTTATGCTGTCTTCATTTGTTTGGAATCTAGGTACATTAGTCAGTCTCATAAGATAATTTGGGTTCCTTTCCTTCTTTATCCTAATGCTAGAAATTTACAAGATAGGGATTATCTTCTCTTGAAAGTCAAATTCCCCATAAAATTGTCTAAGCGTGGGATTACCATGTTAACTTTTTTCATAGTTATTGAATTGTATTTTCTGGGTCAGAGGTGTGCCAGTTTTGCAGAAGTACGTCCATTTTGCCTAGATTTTCAAAAATCATACACATGACCCTCCTGCAAAGTCTTGTCTGTGGTTTCCTGTCTTTGGACATGTAAGAATTGGAGGCAAAGAAATGTGGGCTTAAAGAAGTCTGGGGCCAGCCTGCTCCCTGAAGGCTCAAGATCAACCATCCCACATAGGAGGGGAAAGAAAAATCATACACATAGAATTATATGCGTACAATTTATTTTTTAAACTTTTGTGTAATTCTGTTTTCATTCTAAATTTTTTTTCATTATGTCCTTTTATTTTTCCCCCTTGTTCAGACTTGCCAGAGGTTTGCCTACATTACTGTCTTCAAGGAAGAATTTTTGCTTTTAGTGATTTTTCTTATATTTCTATTCTCTATTCTATTATTTCCTTCCTTGGGTTTACCTTGCTGCTTTTCTTTTAATACTTAGCTCATTTGTTTCGGTCTTTCTTTGCTCTCCAATAAGTATATTTAAAGCTGTCAGTCCTTTCAGTATCATTTAACTCTGCTAAATTTTGATATGAAGTGCTTGGTCATTCATATGTAGATATATCATAATTTCCTTCTTAACGTTACTGATTTAAATAACCAAAGATTATTTTATAGTATACTTTTGTTTCTAGTCTATCCCATTCTGGTTAGACTTAACGTTAGACAAGACTTTTGTCATGTTATACTTACATTTCAGGATTCTATTCTAATTTTTTTTTGCATTATAATAAAGGTGTACTGATTTGTTGAAATTTGTTTAGGCTTACTTTGAAACACAATCTTTTTTGGTAAATGTTCAACATATGTTGGAAAAGACTGTGTATGCAGTGCTGAATGAAAATTTTTTCTATATGTATTTATTCATTTGAGTTTGTTGTGTTTTTAAGTCTCATATCTTTGCTTAGCTACCATTTTCTGAAAAGGATGTGTTATTTGTTGATTTATATATTTCTCGCTATAGTTTTACCGATTATTGCTTTTTATATTTTGAAGCTATATACTCAGAGGTGTATATGTTCATGTGATCATTGTGTCTTACTGATCAATTATTCCTTCTATCAGGATGTTTTCTTTTTTTCTCTATCAAAAACTGTATTAAAAACCTGGAGACTTTTTTCCCCTTCCAAGCTTGCCTGCTAGTGTTTTTCATCCCTTTTTCTTTTCTTTCTTTTCTTTTCTTTTTCTTTTTTTTTTTTTGTTAACTGTTTCTGTGTCCTTTTCTAGTGAATCCCTTGTAGACAACATAGTAAGGGGTTTTTTTTTGGGGGGGGGGTTCTTTTTTAATTTAGAGACTCTTTGATTAGTGAAACCTATTTATGTTTCTTATAATCACTGTTGTATTTGGGACTTATTTTTGCCATCTTCATGTTTTTTTAGTTTACGTCCTTCTTCTCATGTTTTCTTGCCTTCACTTATTAGGCTAAATTTCTTTCTGCAAGTTTGAACATATATACATATATGTTCAAACACATATTATATATACACATTTATATGTATGTGTGTATATATGTCTTTTAACTTTTTTACGTTATATTGGAGTATAGTTGATTAATAATGTTGTATTCGTTTTAGGTGTACAGCAAAGTGATTCAGTTATACATATACATGTATCTATTCTTTCAATTCTTTTCCCATTTAGGTTGTTACATAATATTAAGCAGAGTTCCCTGTGCTACAGAGTGGGTCCTTGTTGGTTATCCATATATATTTTATTTTTATTCTTCCAGGTTATTCCTTCATTTATCCTTCCTGTGAGTATATCACTCACTGACTGTCTCTCTCCCTCCAAAGCCATACATTCCTCTTGTCCCCTCCTCTGTTTTTTCCTCTTCCTTCATCCTGCCTTTCCCCCTGCCCACCATTGTCAGTAGTGTCTAGAAATTTAGTCCCAGGTTATTTAAAATATACACAGGGTGGTGAATATATTGCATATTTAGACAAGTGAACTTTTTTTTCCCAACCTTATTTCCCATAAATCTCATAATTCTCCTAGATTTACTATTCTTTTTCCAAGAATACTTGAGGAATGTTCACCGCGAGGGTCTTAAAATGGTAAACCTTACGAGGCCATGAACTACTAAGAACATCTTTAATTTTTCCTCACATATAAATGATATCTTGGATAGATATAAAATTAAAGGGAAAAAACTTTGAACCTATAAAGTTTTTAAAATACTGCTTCATTTTCCACTTGTACCCTTGTTGCAGTGAAGAACCGCAATGCCCTTCAGATTTGTGTTCCTCTGTAGGATCTGCTTTTAGAATTTTCCCTTTATCCTCAATGTTCTTAAATTTTACTGTGATGTATCTGAAATGTGCATTTTTTCCTATTTTTCTGTCTTTTTTTCCTATAAGATCTTCCAGTTTCCTATAACACAGAAAAATTCTTAATCATTTTTTAAATTATCTATTCCTTTTTTTTTCTCCCTGTGGAGCTTCTAGTATATAGATATTGACACTTCTTTGTTTTCCATTTCTCTTTTCTTTTATATTTCCCATCTCCTCCTTGAAGCCTCCTGCCTCAGCTCATGAGTTCATTCTTTAGCTGTATCCGTGCTGCTCTTCAACCTGTGTATTGAATTATTTATTTCAACAACTATATTTCCATAAACAATTTCCAAATGTTTCTTTTTATACTTATTTTTATTTTACTTACTCATTTTTATTTTCTTTGTGCCTGAATTTTTGTTTTTTAATGCATATTCTTCTGTTCCATCTGGTTCATTAATTCTCTGTGTAGGATAGGTTTTTAGCTTATTATGTTTAGTAAATGTTATATCCCTCAGTGGTCTTGTTTTATTTCCCTGTCAACTCTTACTGCTTGCCCCTCAGGGAAATCCTCATGTACCTCAGCTCCAGACACTGCTTTTTTTCCCAGAATTTGTCTCCCTGACTTGGTACCACTTAGCCTTGTATGGTGAGAGAACAAGCAAGGGCTTGTAGGTCTGCCTGCGCCTTTTGTGAACGCTTGTCACTGTTCTGATATTTTCTTCCTCACTGTATGTTGGAGCAGGCACAATCTGCCAGGGGTACTATGGAGGAGAAAAAAAGGGACAAAGAGTTTTTTCCCCAACCTCTACTCTTCCTGCAGTGCCCAGCCCTCTTTGGCTCTTGCTTGTCATTTTGTCCCCATTCCAGGACCAGTGGTTTCCCTGGGAATGTATTCTAGCTTTTCAGTTTCTCAAAAACGTCATTTGCCCTTTTATCTATACTGTCCCTCAGTTCAAATTCTAGAAGAGAGCCTGCAGTTTGTATTCATTCTCTATCTTGTCAAAACTTTTTGTTTTGTTTTAAAATAATATTATTTCCTTATATTTCTGTTAGGACAGTAATTTATATTTATTGTAGTAATTTTGGAAAATACAAAAATCTCAGAGAAAAAAATTACAATTATCCTAATATTGAGATAATTTACAGCCTGCTTTTCTGCTCTTTCTGATTTAAAGGTGATTAGGTCTACCACATGATATTTGATATCTACCAGTATTCCATCATATGGATATATTATACAATAAAGTATTTAACTGTTTTATCACTGTCAGACATTTAAATTATTTTCAGTTTTTTAAAACAATTTTTTTTTTCTGAGCAGCCTCTACTCAGATGTGCAGTCTGCCCAGAAAGAGGGCATTGGACACAGTTTAAAAACAGTAACACTAATAGCGCAAAACGAACGGTAACCATTGGATGGATCCTATGAATGCATTAGCAATAACTAGTGAACACTTTAGCTTATGAGAGCCAAAGCCTTTTTGGCCTTGGAAATGAAATTAATGGATTTGCTTGTGAGCTGTGAACCTATGTTTGAACACTAATTTTTCTGTTATGATGGTTTGAAAAGGCAACTTTAATACTCATTATTTCTGTAGTTTCCTGGCTGTTCTGCCTGACTTCAGGGGTAGGACTTGAGTTTTAGATGTGAAAATCACCAGTATAATAGGGCAAAGCCTGCACATATGTGGAAGTGGGGAACTACAGAGTTTGGGGGTAGTCTTAGAGACTGGCCTAGTACTGGACACTGATACCATGCAAGACTTAAATTTGAAGTATAGACATTTGAAGTTTGTGGTAGGTATTTTGTTGCTGTTGTTAGTATTGGTAGTATTTTGAGGTTTGAGTTTGGTTTGTTTATTGTTTTGATCCTTTCCCATCCTTCTGACCACAAAAGGAACCTGGAAAGGTGTCCCCCCCAGCCCTCCTGGCCTTGAGGACTGTCCCACACCTCCTGGTCTGGAACAAATTTGAGAGACTAAACTCGGCCTAAAACCAGGCTATTTCTTTCCCACTTAACCTCTGGCCTTGAGGCTAAGACAGGTGGTTCTTTTAAAATACCTTAAATTTGGAGTCCGTGAGTCAGGTTTTTAGAGCTAAGGCAGTTGCTTGGGTAGGTTTGTTTTGTTCTGTTTTGTTTTTTACATTTTTCTTCTTCCCTCTGAATTCCCCAAGTGTTTTGTTGTTGTTTATGGAATGCTTTGATCTGGATGCTCTACAGTAAAAGTCTTTTTGGGATTTTTTTGTTTGTTTTTCTAATGAATTTTATTTTATTGTAATAAATCTGTGTCTTGCTCCAACTCTTCATGTGGATGTACATGTTAACATTTTTCAGCTTTCCTTAGTCTTCTGTCGGAAAATTAATTTCCTTCAGAATATTCTCAGGAAATATTTGTAGGCTGCTTCTCCCTCCAGGCTTGGCCTCAAGGGCATCTTACATTCAATCCAGTTCAGTCCTTGGGAATTTTCTGGGAGTGTCTGTCTTTCTGTGGTACAGAACTGGCATCTATAGCTTCTTTCCCCCGCCCTCGACCCTCTCAGCCCTCCTCCCACTGTTGGCCTGCTTATCTCTCGTTCCTGACTCATAGTGTATATTTCTCAGTATGGAATGCTCTCACTCTGCATACCAGAATGCACGTTCTTCTCATGCGTTCATTTTTTTCAGCAAAAGTTTATTGTCTACTTGCTGTATGCCACGCATCTTGCCAGGAAGTAAAGATAGAAAGTTCTTGCCCTCAGGGAGCTTCATAGTCCCATGGGGGACACCGACAAGTAGACAGGCGATTGCGATTCGGGGTGGTCAGTGCTGGGATAGAGAGTTTTGGAGGCCATGGGGGCACATGTAGGAGGGACATCTTGGGGGGGGGACTGTCACTCAGCCATTCCAAAGTCTGTCTGAAATTGAGTCTAAAGTTCCTTAGCCAAAGAAGGAAAGAAAACTAGAACTAAAAGTTCATCTGCCAAAAAGCCACATACGAGTGACCTCCCCTGGCCTCGTGCTGTTGCAGAAATTGATCCCATGAGAAACCAGGCATCACACTTGAAGGGTTGGAGAACTCAGGTTTATTGAGCCGGCGGGCCCAGACAAGCTAAGGCTTCAAAATTCTGGGCCCCATTCCAGGTGAATTCTCTCCTTATATAGGTTAAGACACATAGCTACAGTTGGCATTAATTGATTGGCTACTCAGTTTCCATAGGTTACAGGTGATTACAGAGCGCAGAAGTTGCTAAAGTTTACATGCAAAGGGTTTTCAAACAAAGGCGAGCAGGGGCAGGAACAGAACATTCCATACTTATCTGGTCATCTTTTAGGTTCCAGTTGATTGTTAAAGTATTTTGTCCTCACTCTAGTGCAGCAAGCAGGTTTTACAGAAGCAGAGCAGGCAGAAAGCTATTTTCTGGCTGTGTATGAACTCCAGAGTTTCCTCATCAGTGCAGCCCTCTAGTCTGTGTTCGTCCTAGCACTTACGACTCAGGAGATTTGAATTACATCTTTTATGGCTTTTGGAAAAATCCTCTTTTTGATTATACATACTTGTTTTCTCTTCAGCTTGTTTATAAGCTTCTAGGGCCTAGAGACTGGGTCTCCTTTTCCTCATGCCCCATGCAAAGTGTCCAGTAAAAATTAATCAGCAGAGGAGCAACACAGTGACCACAGCATCATCCTTGGGCCTAGGGTTTTTCACAGTTTTGTTCCACAAGCCTGATTGTGACTGTCAACTATGTAAGGTATTTTATTTGTTTCTTGGGCACAATGGAATTTTCTGTTTTTGTGTGTTTGAACAAAGTGTTCCCACTTCAGGCACTCAGTGAGGGACCACTGACACCAGGAATATATCCATTTGCCATTTGATGGTGAAATGCAGATGGTGGTAGTGTGAAGTTGGTTTGGAGAGTGTCACTAAAAGCCTTTTAAGCCTACTTTTTAACAGTAGCCCTGGGAATCCACAAGCAATATCTCTGAGTTACAGAGTTAAAACTATAAACATCTAACCTGACTTGATCATGAAGTATCTTAAAATGTCCATATTGGTGGTAGTCACATTGTAGCGCTGCCTTTGCTTTTTATTATGGGCATTTAATTTTCAAAGGAAGGCAGTGGTAATGGCTGAGGTTCAGAGATGATGATGTTTTTAGGGCCAGCGTTTGCTCCCCACTGTATGAACAGTCCTTTTGGGGATCATGGCCTCACATGACTACCCAATTAAATCTGTAGAAAAATGTATATAGGCACACAGAATTGTATGTACCATTTCAGGAGGAAATGAATCCCCCATCAGTCCGGTGAGTCTTTAATGACTTGTTCTAATAAGGTGCTTATAAAGTTGTTAATCCTTTTAAGCTAAATATGCTATCCAACCAAGCTTTGGTCACCATTCTGGTTTCCTTCCGCTTGATGTGTGCACACAATGAATGTTCCCAGGCTCGTTACACATCAGCTACTGTAAACCTCTGTACTTTACTTCCCCGTCCCTCCTTCTGTGAAAACAATGAATATGTATGTGTTTGTTGGAGAAGTACAAATAGGTAGGTGAGTTCTGCCTGAACAGAGGAAAAGCTCTTACACGCATTGTTACATATCTTTGCGAATAGGAATTAGAAGCTACTCAGTGTAATTGTCACAACTGTACTTTTCCTGTATTCATGTGAAAGAAGCATTTTTCAAGTATTAAAGAAGCTTATATAACCACAGTCATGTTATTAAAAAAAAATAATGAAGCCCATATATCCTTGAGTATATAAAATGCTAAAGGATGATACATCAAAAGGCACATATACTCAGAGATAGCAATGCAGATGGTGGGTCTTTGCTGCACTACTCTGTGAAATTTTATTGGAAAGTCTGCATGGAACAGAAAGAGGAGGGATAAGGCTTCTCAGTAAACGGTGTTTCTGTCTTTTTTTCTTCTACTGTTCTGGTGAGTATATTAAATGAAACTGAGGAAAAGATGCATTACAAAATGAAAACATTGATGAGCTCTCCAGCATTTCAAACCTTGGCCTTTATTTTTTTCTCTTTCTGGTCCTCTTATTAAGTACTTTTAGAATTTTTTAAAATTTTTTACAGGTTTTAAAGGTTGCTTTCTATTTACAGTTATTACAAAATATTGGCTATATTCCCCATGTTGTACAATACATCCTTGCATGGGCCTTTGTTTTTGTTTCCAGTTTTAATCCTGATTTATTTGGAACAGGTAATTAGTATTTTTTTGAAATGCTCTGAAAACAATCAAAAATAAAACATCCCAACGATTACACAATTGTACACTATAGGACTTCATAGGCTACAGGAAGATCATGTGTGTTAGCACATGAGACTCTCAGAAACCACCAAAGGGAGATGAGTCAAGAAATAGGCCCATTTTATGGGTGGCCAGAACACAGGGAGGTCAGCTCGATGCTGGGTGATGACATAGAGGGATGTATATAGGGAGGGTGAAAGGGAGGTTCAAGAGGGAGGGGATATGGGTATATTTGTGTAAATACAGTTGATTTACTTTGTTATACAGCAGAAACTAACACAACATTGTAAAGCAATTATACTCCAATAAAGATCTGAAGGGAAAAAAAGAAATAGGCCCATTTTATAAGAAACCCAGCTCGAAGGCTTGGCTGAGGTCCAGTGCTGATAATGGAAATGAAGGAGGCTTTACAGTTCTGGTTCCTAATCCAGTGTCCTTCCTCGCTCCTCTGCCACTGGCTCTTAGGGAAAAGCATCCCAACTCTTTGAGTCCCATCTTCCACATTTTCATAATGTACCCTATTTCATGTACTTGGCAGAGCTGTTTTGAGTACCAGATAGTATAGTGCAATAATTCTCAAGACATGATCCCCAGACGAGCACCTGGAAGCTTGTTAGAAATACAGATTTTCAGGCCCACCTCAAACCTGAATCAGAAACTCTGGGAGTGGGGCCCAGTGATCCACCTCCAGGCGATTCTGATGCATGCTCAAGTTTGAGGGCCACCAATGTGTATGTGAGATAGCCTTTTGAAAAGGGCAAAGAATTACAGAAATACGAGAAAATATGCTTATTTTTCATTGAGGTAAAAGTTATATATAGTGAAACCTAAAGATCTTAAATGTACAATTCTATGAATTTTCATATTGTGTCATCACCATACCAGACAAGACATAGAACTTTTTCACCGCCCCATAAAGTTCCCTCCCATCGATCCCTGTCCCCTTTGGGCAACCACTGTTCAATGATAGACTTTTCATTAGGGGACGTGAGGTGACTTGATGAAGAGTTGGACATGGAAAGAGCAATGGCTGTATTCTCTTTTTCATTTACTACTTATATCTAACCTTTTTTTTTTTCTAATTACTAAGCATAGTTCTCTGTGATTTTTACAGCCCATGGACCAAGCTTCTCTCAAAAACAGCGATGTTCTCATTCTGACAGGCCTTACCCAAATTCCCACCGCAAACCCAGATGGCATGGTGGGAGAGTTCTGCAGCAACCTGGGTATGTATCCAATGCAAATCTTAAATAGGATGATATGTTTTACATTTATTTTTTAATACCTTGCTTCTGTGGGTTTTTTTGTCTCTTTCCTTCACATTCACACCCTCTGATGCCCCCTATTAAAGCCTTTTTCCCCATTTATTCCCACTCTTTCTGCTCATCCTTCAAAGCCTACTGTTGTCAACAAGAGCAATTCTTAAGCAACTTAAATCTGAAGGCACAATAGGAATGGTGATTATAATGGTAAATTCGAATTTTTAGCACTTTATACAACAAATGCTCAACATTCTCCTGCTTGATTTATGCAGAAACTCTTATTCTTCTTGCTTTTTGGTGGGATTTGGGGGTGAGTCAGGAGTACTTATAGGGTAAACAGAGTTAAAGAAGGGAAGAATCACATCTTCGCTTTGTAAATGATAGCACAGAAAAGACTGTTAACACTTTGAAATCACAGCAGTGATACACTGAACAGGTGTATTTTTCTCCCCACTGGTTGGTTGGTATTATCTTTTCTTCTTTGAGGGGAAGACTAAATTGAAAGACTTGTTGGGTATTTGCTACCTGGAAGAAATATATATTTCTTTGGATATAATTGTTAGTAAAATCTAGAGATGCTGCATTTCTTTTAGAAATGTGTAAGTTGCTTATGTCTGAGCTCAGGCTACTGTAATAAAATGCCATAGTGTAGCTTTAAACAACACTAATTTCTCATAGTTCTGGAGGATAGGAAGTCAGAGATCAGGTTGCCAGGATGGTTGGGTTCTGGTGAGGGACCCTCTTTCTGGCTTGCAGACAGCAGCCTTCTTGGTGTGTTTTCACTGGTGAAGAAAAGCTGTTCTGGTGCCTCTTCCTCTTCTTAAAAGGGCACTAATTCCATCACAGGGACCACCCTAATGGCCTCATCTAGACAAGGTTACCTCCCAAAGGTTCCCCCTCCTAATACCATCATATTGGTGGTTAGGGCTTCAATATATGAACTTTAGGAGATACAACATTCACTCCCTGTTACCAAAGAGGAGGCAATAACCTCAGGCCCATCACCCCTGGCAACTGTAAGTGATGGTACCACAGCTCTGGGAGGAAAAAGTGCTTGTCATCTGATATTTACATGGAAGGCACTGCCCTCTGAAATTTCACTTGCGCTTGCCAGTAATCATAGTCTTTTTTTGTTCTTTGCTGGTTTTAAGCCAAAGGTAATTTATTCTTAGCTTGGAAAAGTTATTGGTCTGGTCTCAAATAGAATCTTTGATTTGTATGTTTGTTTATAATCTAGAATCATGGACTCAAAGAACTTTAAGTCTTAAAGGAACCTTACATCTAATCCACTGTTTCTCAGAGTGGGGTCCACCAACCACCTGCCTCAAGATCAATGAGACCACTTATCAAAAATGCAAATTTTGAGGCCCTCCCACAGACCTAGTAAGTCAAACTCACTGAGTAGAGGAGAGACCCAGTAGAAAAGTTGCGTTTGCAACATGTTCTGGCTATTTTCATGCAAAATAAAGCTTGAAATAAAGCCACTGATCAAGTTCTCTCCTCTCATAAGTGATGAGGAAGCTGAGGCCCAGGAGGTTGCAGTGGCTTAACTAAGGTCTGATAACCTGTGACGGGCAGAACTAGAGCCAGGCCTCTTGAGCCCTGATGGCTGATCTGGTCTTTCCCATGGTTCTGTACTCTAGTAATAACAAGTCAGCCAGTATTCCAGGCACAGCATTAGGAGAACCTGGATGTCAGAGTTGGGAACATGTAGGAGGATAGAAGACATCAGAGTCTTCAAGTTCTGTACCCAAACTCTGCTTGTTTCAATCTATGTTGGAAACTAAACAAAAAACAAACTTAAGAGATCTTTGACTTTTGTTTTAGCCAGTTATAGGTTCTAATATGATTTTACCATAAGTTGCAGTTGCTCATTTGATAATGCAAAGTATTTAAAGTATAGAGGGTTTTCTTATAGATAAAACATTAATGAAAGACAATGCCACTAAAATGAGTCAAACGGAAAAACTTGGCCTATTTCCTTATAGGTCATTCAGCAATGGTCAGAAACTGAACAGAGACAAATCTAGCAAAATTTTGAGCAGGAGCTAAAAAGAGAAGGAGCTTGGAAAGTCTGTCCTGAAGCTCATCTGCCATTGGTAACCTTGAAAACCAAGACCCCTAACTGCACACCCTGTTCCCAGGGACTGAGACATTGATTAAAAACTCAGCTGATCATTGGTCAGCCTCTGGATCCTCCCACTCTGGTGCTAGTCTTCAAAAGAAGCAAATTGTTATACATATGAAGTGAATTATAGAAACAGAAGTAGGAAAATGAAAGAAACGCAAATATTACTTTTAAAGTACTGTTCTCCCTGTATTAAACTGTTCTTTTGATACTACTTTTTCCCCCTCTGGCTTCAACTTTTCTTTTTTCTTTTCCTTTTTTCTTTTTTTTAAGTTTTATTGAAGTATAGTTGATTTACAGTGTTGTGTGGCTTCAACCTTTCTAGCACTGACGGTCCGGAACGGAGGAAACGTCTTGGTCCCTTGCTACCCCTCTGGAGTGATCTATGACCTCCTGGAGTGCCTGTATCAGTACATTGACTCTGCCGGCCTCTCCAGCATCCCTTTCTACTTCATCTCCCCAGTGGCTAACAGTTCACTTGAGTTTTCCCAGATTTTTGCTGAGTGGTATGTCTCTGTTCTTCCTGTGATTCAGTACATTCAAGCAGTAAGAATAGAATGTTTTAAATTTTAATTTAAAAAGAAATAGAAATAATCCTGTTTTTTCTGACCTTACTGTGAAACCTTCATTTTATTGTTTTTCCCTGTCTATGATGTGAAGATTGTATTAATGAAAGCCAAATCTATTATATTGCCAGAATTTAGAAGAATTGTTATCAAGAAGGGAAGGAGGGAAGGCGGGAAAGCAAAGACTTAACTTAGCCAGCACTTTCAACAGCAAAACTATTATACACTTACCTTCTTACATGCTACCCTCTGTTACAAAGTCTAAAAGCTAAGAACAGTTTAAAGCCCAAGCTCATATTGTCTAAAATTTATAATACCAAATCTGATGGGGAAAACTAGCTTATCTTTTCATTTCAATAGTATATTTGGCAGAATTGTTTTATTACAGCAGGAAATTATTTGATCAAATCCTAGGATGGGTAAATTATTGAACAATATGAAGTGGGTGAACCTTTTTAGGTTTATTTAGATGAATGTTTGAATCTAATTCGCCTAGCCAACAAAAGGCAGCGGTAGGAGGAAACAGAGTAACAACTTTTACAATGGATCCAATAGTGCCTTAGGATGGGAATGTGAGATACATACATATGTAGGGTGTGCTTAATCCCGTTTAGTAGTATGGTAGCCTGACTGGACACAATCTTCTGTGAAGCTTCTAATTTAAAAGTGACTTGCACACCATTCTGTACGACATATATCATTCGTACAACATCCCAACATTATGCTGCACACCCCCGTTCCCCCACCCTCACCCCACCCCATCCCCCTGCCCACCACATTTTTAAATACAGTTTTTTTCTTCCCATTTCATTTGTGGTCAGGGTCCTTTTTTTCTGTTTTTAGATCCAGGCAGGCTTCTCCATCCCATATGCATATTATTCATGTTCGTCCGTAGGACTTTTGTTGTTATTTATATTATATTTGACTTATTGTTAGTGACTGACAATAAAAAGTCACTTTTATTGGTAGCCATTGAATTTTATCCTTTGCTTAGAGACTTTTCTCCCCCAACATAGGAAGGTAATCTTGAATAAGTGGTATTCCACTCTAAGGATCACTTGCCCATTTAATGAGCATGTTCTGAATTTCTTCATCCAGATCCTCAGTTAAAAATATTGAAAAATACAAGCTCCTGGGCCAGCCCTTGTGGGCCCCTGTGGATGGTGTCCTAGCTGGGTGTGTGTCCTTCAGCTCCACTCTTGACCCATTACATTACATGCTTTTCTTATTGTCAGAGTGTCTGATCAGGTAGAATTCAGGACTACTAAAGTAAGAGTAGGTTGTTTTTGAGTTTCTATTTTTTGATATTTGTTAGTTTTTAATATGTGTGTAATACGTTTACTATAGAAAAAGATAAAAGTTACAGAGAACACTAAAAAAAATTGAACCCATGATCCCACTGTCCAGAAATAATATCACTGTTAGATTCTGATGTATTTTTCTTTCTATATAGGGATCGTGCTGAATATTTAATTGTGAATCCAGCTTTTAAATTTTTTAATATTAGAGCATTTTAATATCTTTGAGACCATAATTTTTGCTTGACTGAACTATTACATCATTAATCATCATTTATATGTGTAGTATAGTGTACTTAACTATTGTCTTATGGGGTGGACAGGCTTTTCCCAATTTTTTTCCTTTTAGTGATAAATTTTCAATTAATATCATTCTGTATATATATGACTACATCTTTTGCTTTGGGTAAGTTACTAAAAATAGGATTACTGGAACAAAGGGTATAGATATTTTTTAATGTTCATTATACAAATCTAAATTGCTTTCCGGAAAAAATTTTGTGTCTTCTGTGAATTGTTCCTTTTTTGCCCATTTACTTACCAGGGGTGTACTTTTATCTATTTATTTGAACTCTATGTATGTATTAAAGATCCTAACACTTTGGGATCTTTATATCTGCAGATATTGTTTCCCATTTTGATACTTTTTTCAATTTTGTCTTTGATTTTGTTTTTTGAATAATAACTTGTTACTTTGGTAAGTAATTTTAGGCTCAGAAAAGTTGCAGAGAGTACAGAAACTCCCATATGGCTTCCACTCAGTTTCCCCTCAATGTTAACATCTTACATGGCCATGCATTCATTCTGTTCCAAAACTAAGAAATTAACACGAGCACAGTATTGTTAACTAAACTCCAGTCTTTATTCAAGTTGCACCAGTTTTTTCACTAATGCTTATTTCCTATTCCAGGATCCAATCCAGGGTACCTCATTGCATTTAGCTCTTTGATTTTTTTGACAGAAGTATTTTAGTTTTATAGTTTTCTCTACTGATGCTAAGTGATATAGCATATTATCCTTTGCAACAATCTAAATTAAACTTTTAAACTAAGATCTTTTGTCTCTCTTCCTGAGTTTGAAATAAAGACAGTACTACTGTCTGTTTAGATATTATTAATAAGTAACTTTTCAAAAGTATCTTGTTTCCATATGTACATCTTCTTCCAAAAAGGATATAAAGTGATGTTTTTGAAATCAAGTTAAAATAAAGGTAAGAAAAATTAGATAACAGATTGTATTAATGAAGTTCAGGCAAAATCCAAGCCCCAGAGTCCCGAATTATTCTGCCAAAAGTAACATCTATTAGAATTGTTGAAATGCTTTAATTCTATTTTGATAGAATTCTTAGAAGCAGGCTTTAATAGACATGATCACTACGTATATTTTTTCCAACTTTTAAAACTGTCAAAGTTACAGAACACCCATGTACCTTGATTTAACAGTTGTTAACGTTTTGCCACATTTGCTTTTCCAGACATCTCCATATTTTAAATGTCATATCTGGCTAGGAAAAAACACAGACTACCTAAAACATTAACAGTGTCTCTAGATTAAGATAGAGTTACTGGAGAGATTTATTATTCTCCAGTTTAAGTTACCAGTTTTGCTGTTAATGAAATGGTGCGTGTACAAAATAGAAAAGCTATGTCTCAAAAAAGAAGTGTATCACTTTCTTCTCAAAATTTATCACAACTAGGGACTTCCCTGGCGGTCCAGTGGTTAAAACTGTGTGCTTCCACTGCAGGGGGCACAAGTTCAACCCCCAGTCTGGGAATTAAGATCCTGTAAGCCGCATAGTGCAGCCAAAAAAAAAAAAAAATTGATCACAACTAAGTGCAATACGGTATCTTGGATGAAAAGAACATTAGTAGAAAAACTGGTGAAAGCTGAGCAAAGTCTAGAGTTTAGTTAACTGTATGGTACTAATGTTAATTTCTTAGTTTAACAAACATAGTGGGATACCAGGTAAAAAGTACATGGGAACTGTACTGTATTTGGAACTTTTCTGTAAATCTAAAATTACTCCAAAATAAGACGCTTATTTTTTAAGAAAAAAAAATGTATTGAGGAATTTCAAAGGTAAAAACTGTGCTCACAAGTTACTTATACCCTAATTATGCTATAAATGCTGGCTTTTTATTCACAGTGAAATTCACTAGCAGGAAAACGGTAAACTTCAGTATTAAGTATTTGCACTTGCTGCCACTAGGTGGCAACAAATGCCTCTGTGCACCCTGCCTAACCTGCTGATCTGTTTTTCCTCCTCAAAAGGCTTTGTCACAACAAACAGACTAAGGTATATCTCCCAGAACCGCCTTTTCCTCATGCAGAGGTAAGAAAATGAAATCACTGGGTCAGAGCAAGAACAAAATGTAGATAAATGGATGTGGGTGGAGATAACAGGTCATTAGATTTAAAAAATCCAAAGTAAACTGATATAACCCATTGTTTCCCTTGTGAGGTGGCAGTGAGGTACTCTAACTCAAGATTCATTACTTTCTCTTCCTATTAATATGTTATATCACCAGTATGTTATTCAGTTAATAGCCTACCTCTGTTTCATTGACTGAGGCATTTTATTCTACTAACTTTTTTGCATAACAGATTTACTTATTGTAAAGTCTTCTTTTTATTTGGTTGTGTCTGACATTGGTATAAATTTTTAATGATGAAAATAGCAACATTTCAGTTTAGAAAACAGAAAAATTCTCCATTCCTCACAGAACCAGTGAGTGTTTTTATATGGCTGTGTGTGTCCCAGTTTTGTTTTTACTGTGTTTTTTGTTTGTCACCAAACGTTGTATCATGGACATTCTTCTGTGTGCCTCACCATTATTATTGCTACCTGATATTCCATATCATAGAAACATAATGTAGTGCACCTAACCATCCCCTTCCTGTTGGACAATAGTTACTCCCGGTGTTTTGTTCTGTTTTTTTAAAAAAGACATTTAAATTGGTATAACCACTTTAGGAAACAGACAGAGTTGAACCTAGGACTATGATGTCCTTTATGCCGCAGCAGTTTTGTTCCTAAAGTCTGTACTGAACAGAAATGCAGGTGTGTCACCCAGAGATCTGCACAGAAATCTTCATAGCCCTCTTGGTAATAGTGCTGAAATGTACCCAAATGCCCACCAATAGCTGAACGGATTTTGTGGTATATTCGCACAGTGGAATACCTTACATCAAAGAGAATGAAGGGGCTTCGATTATATGCAACAATGTAGATAAATTTCACAAACATAATGTTAGTGAATGAAGCCAGATATAAAAGAGTAGATGTGGTGTGATTTTATTTATATAAAAGTTCAAACACATAGAAAGCTCATCTATGATATTAAAAGCCAAGGAGAATGGTTTTCCTGGAGGTAGCAGTGGGGGTAGGCAGTACCCAGAAGGGGACAAAGAGGGATTTCTGAGGAGCTGGTAATGCTGATTCTTGATGTGCATATGGGAACATGGAAGTTTTCAGTTTGTAAAAATTTCATCAAGTTTGGAGTGTCTGTGCAGGTACTTACGTATAGGGATGTCGTTGGCTTATTTGTTACGCAGTTGACTGTTGGCTCAAAGGTAAATTGCAACAAATATCCTGCTAATTATTTTAAATCTGACTGCTGTTTTCCTACTCCAAAGGACAGGCCTTTCATGAACCAGAATGTCAAGTGAAAGGTTTTGAGGAAGTTATTTGCGGTCCTCATAGTCTTCTTACAGCAGCCAAGATTTTTGCAAGCTCTGTCATTACTAGAGTGAAGTTCAGACTAAATATCACATGTCAGAAAATTAAGTGTAGCAAAACATACTTTGTGGTAGGCTTTACCACTGAAAGTCTAAATTTGCCTTTCCCCTAATAACAATTAGCCTTTCTTCAGAACTTGTTCTCTAAGGGTGTTCCCATGTTCTTACCCACAAGTATGTCACAGATGACCTTTGTCTCAGTTCACAGTTAGGAATGTGAAAAGACCATAGTTGCGTGATCAGGGTTCCTAATATAGAGTTTATCAATATTAGGGCATGATGGAGTTAATAGTCGATATTGTGTAACCAGTGTGCACAAGAAAATACAGTTCTGCCCTTAGTACTGATAAAAAAAATTGCTTTACAGAATTCCTACCCTACAGTTTCATTGCCTGTACAATTTGGACCTTAAATCAGCACAAAGGTAATTCTGGGTGGTCAAAAAGGTAGTAAGTCAGCTGGAAAAGTAGGTCTAGTTGGCCAAAAAAATAAATTATCTTAGTTTGCCTAAAAAATGACTTATGTGCAAAGACCTGCTGCTCTTCTTTGAATCCCATTCATTGCCTTAACATCTTTGGATACAATAGAACTAGTCCTTTAGTCAGCCATTCACCTGTTTAACTGGGGCAAGTAATGTTTTTGGCCAGGTAGGTTATAAAAAAGAATGTCAGTTTTATTTGTATATAACTTGGGAGGGAAGTAGGAATGCAATGATTGTTGCATCTTTACTATTCATATCCCATCCAGGCATGTGACACCTGATTAAGATCTCCAGAGTAGTCTTGCTGATGAAAGTAGTCTCTCTGAATTAAAGATTAAATCTTCAAAATGGGAGTTTGGCTTCCATTTGGGGACAGCCCCATTCTGGCCACATCCTCATCCTCACTGTTGGGGTGACTGCAGGTGCGCTTGGAGTTGTAGCCTGGGCTCCCCTCTTATGCATTATGGGTGACTACAGGATTGAACTGTGTCACAGACCATTTCTTTATCCATTAAACAGCATCTCAAACTAGTTGATATTTATGGTCTCCAAAGTGGGGAGTGTTTGTCGTCTGACTTTTTGGTGCTAGAGTGGGGCAGTGCAGCTGAGGCAGCAGGAAGATCTTCTGAGCAGTGTCACAAGATGCCATCTGTGGTTGTAACTGTATGTGGTGTTGCCTTGGGTCGGGCCTGACGTTAGGAGGGTGGTTTCAAGTGTTGTGCTGGAAGGAAGACCTTTTGGGTTCAAAACATTCACCCTTGAGACAGGTTTGAGGCTGTACGTGGCCTGCACAGTCCCACATTTCTGAAAGCCAATTTGTTCTTGTGTTGCTTAAGTCCCCACGGTAACTTAACACAGCTCTACCTTGTCAAGAAGCGGTCCTGTGCTGGTAAACAATTTTTCTTGTGTGAGGTGTTTACTGTTGATAGAAGTTGGTGATGCACAGAGTTTGGGAAAGTTGCTTGTACTTCAAAGAGTAACTGATATGGGGGCCTTCTGGGCCTGGGGCTCAAGAGTGTCAGAAAGGGTTAGACAGAATCAGGCCGTAACAACCTGAAAAAAAAGTTTCCATTAAGTATGGTGATTTTACCAAAAAGTCCCATCTTTTGAGAAAGTCACACTGTAGGTAAAAATTTTGGATCTTTGGTTAATTTTAATAGCATTATCTTGAATTCTTAATTTGTTTTGCTCACTCTTCCATGCTGTGGTTCTTCCTTCCTGGGCAGGCTAACGTCTTTTCATCTGCTTTTGATACGTATTCTAGCTCATTCAGACCAACAAGCTGAAGCACTACCCCAGCATCCATGGAGACTTCAGCAACGATTTCAGACAGCCATGTGTGGTCTTCACTGGACACCCTTCCCTCCGGTTTGGGGATGTGGTCCATTTCATGGAGCTCTGGGGGAAATCTAGTCTCAACACTGTCATATTCACAGGTAAATATACCAACAAACAAAACCCTGCCCTTCCCACTGGGAGCATCCCTGAATACCTGCTACCTACCAGGTAGAGACCCCCAGGAAGAATTTGACAGTAAGGCATAAATATGACCACTGTTCTGTTGTAAATACCAAAAGATAAAGCACCCAGAAGGGACAGTGTAAGAACATAGCAAAATGTCCTGTTAGGTCAGTGCGCTAGACAGGGCTTTCATATCCATTTTTGTAGACTTACCCCGAGACAGATCTCTGGTCCAGAACTACTTTCAAAAGGATTTTGTAAGCTGTTCAGGAACTACAGGAATTCTAGTCATCAGTTTTGCTTTACCCTTTATAAATTACTTGTTGAGATGGATCTTGCTCCTTTGGTTATAGTTTACTCTGGCTTGCAGTTTTTCTTGTGGAGGTGAACCTCTCAGAATAAAGCTAATCCTTTAATGAGGGCAAGTTAGGGGTTTTATTTAATCACTGTCTTATTTCATCAATTCACAGTCTTCAGACAGCCTTGGGATTTGAAAATCCCATGGGCAATGAAGTAAAAACCTTAAACTGATATCTGGTCTGAGTTACTATAACCTAAGCTGGGCTCACTTTCTTCTGTAAAATGGGATTGTTGGTCACTCCTCAGGCAGCTCTGTGCATTTAGTCAATTGTTATAAGAAAGCACTTCTTATGGTGCCTGGCACAAAAGCCTTTTGAGAAAGTACCAGTTGTCTTCTTAGAGTTGATAGCAACGTAGGAGGAGTCTAGCTATGCCCAGAGCTTAGGGGTCAGGGATGCTTGGGCCCTTCCCTGTGCTTGGCCTCTTGTGAGGACCAGCCAGAGGCCATCAGGAACATACCAGTAATCGAACAAAGTTGGGGTACTAACCCACTACAGTGAGGGGGGATACTGTCATGGGAAGGCGGGAAGCATCGCAGGGCATGTTCAAAAGAACTTAAGGATTCGGACCTTGGATTAGGTGATTTTGGAGGTGGGTTCGTTGCTCTGGCTTGGGTGCCATCAGGAAGCAGTAGTTCTCTGATTGGGTATCTTACTGATTCTTATCTAGAAGGCAAGAAGAATGGAGCCAAGATAGAGCAGTGTTTGCTTGTTTCATGGTTTGGATAGTTTTATGGTCTTGTGTTCAGGCATGACTATGGAGGGTCTTGTTTTTGTCTTGATCCATCGTGGTCACTGAGTGGCCTTTTCTGATGTCAGCATCATGTGCAGTGGTTTAGGTCCAGCAGGTGGGCACGTGGCCTGGCTGTGAGTGCCGGCAGTGCTCAGAAGTGCAGCTGTTGGGGGCTGCTGTTCTCCCTCCCAGGCCCCCTTTTAGCCAAAGGCAGAGGAAGTCAGGCCGTAAGACATTGATTCACGATACCCAGAGCCTCACCATTGCCAAGTTCTGCTAAGCAGGAAGTCATCTGGACTAAGAGGGGTCTCTCCTGTACTTTTTTGAGATGTCAGCTCTGTTGTGACGTGGGTACAGTATTACAAAGGCACAGAAGAAGTGTTGCTATACTATAAACTTCCCTTCAGCCAGCTAAGAAGAAAGCAAGGGCTACATGATTGTCCATGACATTCATTACCAGACATTCATCTCGGTAAGGAATTTACATTTAAACTGGTGTGTTGCACTTCCAGAGCACAAGTTGTGTCGTTTACAATGTCTGCTAGATTTGAGGCCACTTAATCTGGTCGTATCATGACTGTGGGAATTGTAGCTCGCACAGTATCCATACAGAGAGAGGCAGTTACCCTCCAGGCAGCCATGCTGGCCTCATTTGGGTGGTTTCTGTGTTCTTCCTGGGTAGAGAGAATCCATTGCAAGGGAGGTCATTTAAAAAATCTGGAAGTTCTATGAGCTACCCTGGGTTCACTGGATAAGTTCCTGGGAGCGGTATGTGGAGCCAGGGACTGTAGGAAGTGGCGTCCTCGTGAGGCACAGACTGTGTCGGGAACCTACGTATTGTTTTTCACACCAGGACTGAGCCACTGCTTTTGGCCCAAGGTGGGCAGCTTCCTCGAGCAGAGTAAACAGTCCCCACCAGGCCGGCCATGCAGAGAACAAACCGGCCAACGTGGCAAGGACGGTTCCCAGGCGCTGCACTGGCTCTGCTGAGGGGGCACCACAGCCTCAGCACAAGCATTTTGTTGACATGGGGTTAAGATCCTTCCTTTTCCTTCTGGGTGCATACTGTCAAGTAGGAGGCATGTGATCTGTCTTCTATCTGGGGGTGATCTTTGAGCGCTTGATTCAAATGGCCTGTGCTGGATTTCTCCAGTGTGAAGTCACCACTTTTGTATTAATCAGTATCTTGTAGGGAAGACTATGTACTTATGCTGGTCTTCCCCAGATGTTTAGCTAATTTTTTTTAGCATCTATTGATGATTCTGGTCTGAATAAATTATTACTCTGATGGTTGCCAAATGGTGATTTTTTTTTTCAATTTCATCGCTTCTTTTACATTTATTAGTTGGCATTTTGTTGCAAAGAAGAGCTTTCCTTTCTCCCCCATTTACTAATTTATCCCCTCACTTGTCTCATCTCTCTCTCTCCATGTTGAAAACCTTGAGCTCAACACGCGTCCCTCCAATTCCATGTCCATTCTGCAGCGTCCAGTCCAGCCTCTCCCTCTCCTTATTCGTAAATCACTCCTCTCTCCCATAGTGAGAAATCCGGCACCCGTGACCTTCAGTGCCTTTCCTGTCATGCGGGCCATCTGCTGGGTCTCAACCACACCAGCTGCTTCCTCACTCGGCCACTCCTCTGTTGCCGGCATTTTAACTTTTCTTTCCTGTGCTCCCCTTAGAACCCGACTTCTCGTACCTGGAAGCACTGGCTCCCTACCAGCCCTTGGCCATGAAGTGCATATACTGCCCCATTGATACACGACTGAATTTCATCCAGGTGTCAAAGCTGCTCAAAGAAGTGCAGGTAATGGGGAAGCTGTGCCGGTGGCTCCCGCAGTCCTGGCGCCTCGGCGTGGTTTGTGTCTGCAGGGCGCGGGCCGGGGCAGCAAGCTGCACTGCTACTCTTCCTCACCCATCCTCGCTCTGCAGAGTGTTCAGCCCGGTACCCTCCAGACTCCAAACCAGTGGGCTTTATGCCCTGAAAGAAATCCTCTAAAGAAATCAAAAGTGGGAGGGAAAGAAGGCATAAACAGTGTATTATTGTTGCTGAGGACCATTTGTGTCCAATTAAAAACAAATTGTCCCCCTCCTGCCACCAAAAAAAAAAAAATCATTCTAGAAATATATTCTTCAAGCTGAAAGACAGCTGAACTGAAACATATACTGAGCCCTTGTTGCACATGTGGGTTAGCACCACAGTGTTAGGCTTTTTGTTAGTGGATTGTTTTGGTTTGGTAGTGGTTGTTGTTTTTTTGTTTCATTTTGCATTTTCTGCCTTAGGAAAACGGAAGGAGCAGTTAGCGTAAAGCGTAGGCGATAGGAAGACTGTCCGCCCAGAAGGAGATCCAGAGGGAGAGCAGGGAGGAAGAACTCACTACCCTGGGTCACTTACCACTTGGGTGGCCCGTGTTTCGGCCGTTGGAGGGGTGGTGGGAGTTGGTGAGGAAGGCAGCTCAGAACAAGTGCTCTTTGAAACGCAACCCATCGGGCCTGTTGGAAGCCTTGTCCTTCTGGGAACTTGAGGTTTGGTCCAGACTCTTCAACAAAAGCAGTGACAACACCTTGACTCTCTGGATGCCACGTTCAGTTGGCAGTTGGGTGGTATTTGGCCAATGTAAACATTGGCTTATTAATTGTTTTTCTCTCAAGATAATAAAAAGAGACATTTGTTTAAAAAAAAAAAATTCTGAATCAGTGTGTCCTACACAACTGAGGATATGGGCTGACCATTGCCCACTGCCTGGTACCAGTGGACCTGCAGGTTCAGGCCAGAAAACCAAACTAGTGCAAAAAGTCAGAGTTCTTGCTCACCAGCCAGTAGCATTACCAGTCGATGATGGTAAGTGACAAGAAGACTGCCCTCAAGGGACTTAGAGACTAGTTGTGGGTAGACCCATAGATGTCACCATCAAAGTGACTTAAATATAGTGTAAAAAATAAATGCAAACCAAGGCACTAAATCCCTTGCTTGTCAACATGTCTGGCAGGTCAGGGCTTTTCTCTGAAATTGTTATTCTTCTTCCCACCCACCCTCCTCCCCCACCCCCACTTTGGTCACTGGTTGCTTGGGTTTGAGAGGATGAGAGTTCAAAACAGCCAAGTGGTGAGCCTGTGCACCGCGAAGGGAGGATTCGATGAGGGATGGGCCTGCTTCCGTCTCACGGCCTCCTGTCCTTTCCTCCTCCTCCTCCTCGCCTGCCCCTGCCCCTCTGGTTCCTCAGCCCCTCCACGTGGTCTGTCCAGAGCAGTACACCCAGCCGCCCCCGGCACAGTCCCACCGGATGGACCTGATGATTGACTGCCAGCCACCTGCCATGTCCTATCGGCGCGCCGAGGTCCTCGCCCTGCCCTTCAAGCGTCGGTATGAGAAGATCGAAATCATGCCAGAGGTGAGCCGTGCTGCTTCCCAGGGTTAAACCCAGTTTTCCACTTGAGCCTCTGGAAGACCAACCCAGGGGTCGCTTTCTTTGGGGTTTGTATCATACATGGATGAACCAAACCACGTAGACCCTTCAGCAAGTAACTGAGACGAGAGATGGGATTTTCAGAGCCTCCTCATTTTTGAAGTAATGAAGTAACAGCTGTCAACATCAGGCCTGCTGGAGCGCTGCTTATATGAAAGTTTAGTGTATGATGCGAGAGGCCAGGGCGCAGGGCAGAACATGGGACAGATATGCTGGTGTCAGCTCTGTCCTTAACCGCCTTAGGGTTGTGGGTTTCCCCGTTCTTCCTGGACCTCATTTATGAGTGAGGGTCAAGTTTCACTGAGTTCACAGGCAGATGGAGAAGATGAGAGTAACCAAAAAGTAAGGAATGTAAACTTTGATTATTATTTGCATGCATTTTAGTATAACTTAAAGATTTTATTCTCTTGAAGTCTAAGTATTTTTTAGTTATATGAAATCTGAGCTTGTTTTAATAGGGGAAAAAGTTAAAAAGCAGGTCATGCGTGTGGGACAGTTGAGGCGTGTTGTGCCTGAGCGACAGGTGTGGGGAAGGGGCATCAGGAGGCACATGTCCCGGCTTCCGTAGTGAGTGTACCAGGCTGAGGATGCGCTTCTGTCTTCCTGTTGCCTCCCGAGATGCTTGAACATATTTTTAACAAACAGGAAAAAGAAGTAGGAAAACTTAAAAGCAGTGTCCCCTGATTCTCTCTGGAGCTCAGAAGGGTATCCAGATCTTGGACGTGAAGGCCAAGCCCCTGAATGTTGCTCGTTTCCAGGACCCTAACAAAGGCTGGCGGTGGAGCAAGGCCAGGTGCCATCCACAGGGACCAGGGTCCAGTACATTCAGTCCTTTTCATGGTTAACCTGAGTTGTTCTTTTTTAAATTAAGAGCAATGGGCAAAGGATATCCAAATGAATTTCCATAACTAATTTAGATAAAATTGATTCCGCAAGATAAAACTAGCAAGACTTGTTTGCTAGATAAAACTATCAAGAAGTCGTGTTTTTCACTAAGACACATAGAAGTAGATGATCATAACAGTTTACATCCATTTTCATTTCACTCTTGGTTCCCAGGGAGGGAGCCATCACAGCACGTCCCCTCAGCAAACAGCCCGTGGCCGGATCGAGGGGGCAGAAATGCTGCCTGTAAGCCCATGTGGAGAGATGAAGTAGGGAAGGTTATAAAGATAATTTTTTTAGAGGGGCAGTCAAAACACATGGTAAGCAGTAAACCGGTGGAAAGATATGTGCAGCTCCTCAGGTTGACTGCTCTGAGGGTCGTTTGGATGTTTGCGGTCTGCTAGCTTTTTAAAAGGAAAAATAGGCATTTTCTGCTGGAGCTTGTGAGCGCAATGGCTCACATTCTTGTTTCTCGGCTCAGCAGCTGACTTGCATTTCTCTCTCATAACAGCTCCTTCATGAGAGGGGTGGCCAGGGCTGCCTGTGTCAGGAATTTCCTCCCGCCTTAGTGCACCTGACAGTATGAAACTGGCCTCTCCTCTGCTCTTCCCATTGAGGCCACATCCTACCAAGACCCAAGAGAATAAAAGTTCTCTCAGCTCTGAATTCCAGGTTATCCTTTCTCCATATTTCACCAGGCCAGCCCTTTGGCTTCCCCATTTAATCATAATGCAAATAACATGTTTATGGAGCCCTCACCATGGGCCGGGACCTGCGCTCAGCACTTCCCATGGACTGTCTCACCCATTTTATGAGATAGGTACACTTACTCAATTTGGCCTGGTCTTTTCCATCTCTGGAGAAACTAGGTAATCACCAATATGTTTGTCCCCCAAAGGTCCTTCCCAACAAATGTGACAGATTTTGCCCTTTAACCTAAGTGAGCGCAGAGCCCCCAGCTGATCTGTGCTGTTGTGGTGATAGGGCACACAGCCCCACTGCCTTCCTGTGGGGATCACAGTGCGGTGCTTAGTGTAATCCGTCAGCAGCCCAGCAGCCCCGGGAACGTGCTAGAAGTGCAGGTTCTCCAGCACCACCTCAGTGCTGCTGAATCAGACACTGCAGGGTGAGGCCCGCAGTCTGGGTTTTAGCCAGCCCACCGCGTGAGTCTGATGCTTGCTCAAATGTGAGAACTGCTGGTGTAAGAGACCTGTTCCCTCTGTGCCAGCTTTCAATACAAAAGGCAAAAAGAAGGCAGGATGTTGAGTGTTTAAAGAAAAAACAAGAATACCATCTAGCCACCTATAGAGAAACAGTCTTACTAATAATAAGCTCCTGGGATTTCCATGCCCAGGTTTATCCTCATCGCGATTAAATAGTCCATGTTAGCTTGTCTGCTCCCATTTTAAATCACCAAAATAAAAGATAAATCTACCTCTTTTATACCTTCTGACACTGAGCCAAAGAAGGAAGGGATTGGCTTTGGGGAGTGCACAGCACCCTGTCCTGTCTTTCATGAAGCTCCCCCCTCAAGTCCAGTTGGAGTAGACCAGCAGCCTTGACCCTGAGACCTGCCCCACCCCCACCTGTGTGTCACTGCCAGTCTCTGGGTGACCAACTTGGTCTTCCTGCAGGTCAGCTGGGGCTCTTTTTGACCAGCTGTCCTCCTGAAGCCTTCTGCTGGAACTTTGAAATAATTGCTCTTTGCTTTAGACTTTTAGTTGCCTAACCGATCAGCTTAATATTGCCTGTGTTGAGATTTTGTTTTGTTTAGTTTTAGTAGTTTGGCATTGACAATGGATTTTTTTTTTTTTTTTTTTTTTTTTTTTTGAGTGGAAGGGAGAGATGAAAGCAAGTTCCCATCCAAAAAGGGGAGAAGTTTTTGTTTTGTGGTTTATAGCAAAGACATGGCACTAACCATTCCCCATTTCTGGTAGTTGTGGCTGTTTGATGTGTGTTTACGACTGTGCTTTTCATTTCCTCTGCGTTTTGCTCACGGTAAAGTGGAAGGCTCTGACCCAGTCAGTGTCTTTGTGTTTTTGTCTGATGTGTACCTTCTGGCCAGTGTCTTACTTACAGTGGCTGGGCTTGAAGGCTTAGGGTCAGATTCCAGTACGCTAAGCCAGCAGTCCTCAAACTTTTTGGTCTCAAGACTTCTTAAAAATTAGAACCCCTGAGAGCTTTTATGTATGTGGGTTATATCTGCTGATTTTTCCCTAACAGAAGTTAAAACTGAGACATTTTAAAAATATTTAATTATTTAAAATGAATAACTAATGAATTAAATAAATAATAATATAAACCCATTAGATGTTAACTAAAATATCTTTTTTGGAAAATGTTTCCCAAAAAAAGACAAAGAGAAGAAGGGCACTGTTTTATATTTGCAAATCTCTTTAACATCTGCCTGTAGAAGACAGCTGGATTCTGTCCCCTTTTGCTTTCAATCTGTTGTGATATACATGTCACGTAACCTCTAGAAAATTCCAGTGAAACCTCATGAGAGAATGAGAGTGAAAAGGCAAAACATCTTATTATTCATGACAATCGCTGAGACTCTATAATTATCTCAAAATCAAAAGTTTAATAAAGAAAAATGTTAATATTGGAAAAATAAAATAATGACAATCATATATTGACCTCAATGCCCCCGAAAGAAACTCAGGAGCCCCAGGGATCCCTGCACCACACCTAAGAACCAACACTCTGGTTGGTCTGCTTTTGTTTTTAAGGCCCCTCAGGCTTCTCAAGCTTTTATTTTTATGACTCTGTCATAAGATTCATTTTTCAATAAAAGTATGCTTGTTCATTCTAGAAAACTTGGAAAAAGTAGGGGAGAAAAAGGATAAAGACAAAAAAAGGATCAGTCCTAGTCCCAATACCAGACATCAATTATAATCCAGTTTTTTTGTATTTGCATTGTCTGTTCACTGTGTGTGTATCTGAATCATACCTCATGTATCTTTCTCAAGTAACAGTAAGTATACTGTGTCATTGAAGATATTTCATAAGCATCTTAGGCTGCATGATAGTCCATCAAATGCATCATAATTTAACTATTCCTTTACTGGTGGGCATTTATTATTTCTGCTTTTTCAGATTATAAATAATACTTTCAGAAACATTCTTTTACATAAGTCTTTGTATGTGGAATGTAGATATAGAACGAAAAGTATCATTTGGTTTTGCCTGGGAAATGCATGTGGGAGACGAAGGGGTTAAAATCTGTTCTGTTCTTTGGTTTTGCTACTACTAATGGATGCTTGTTTCTCCCCTAAATGAAAGTCTGTCCTCTGCAGCTTCCTTGTAAATCCTCCCTCTTTGCCCCTGTAAGTGTGAAGTGAGAGAGCTGACGTCGGTCCTCATGGGTCTTTGCTAATAGAAAAATTCTATTTCTGGGGTGGCAGGTGGATACATCCTCCTTCCCAGTGGTGTCTGCGCAGAGTCATCGTTATGGGCTCTTCCCTTGTGGCAGAGCTGCCACTTCAGAGAGTCTTCTTGGAGGTAGAATTTATTCCCGGGGTTGCCCAGGGAGGGTCTCTCACCTGCTCGGTTCCCACAGTGCCATCTGCAGACCTCCTGAGCCAGTTCTTTGGCTTTAAAGTTCTGCTAGGCAACCTGACCTTTGATCCTTTGATGGGAACAATATGGTGTAGGAAGGAAAAGGATATTTATGGATGGGCATTTCCAGGAGCCTGGAGCACACACACATCTCAGTGGGATCATTTCACACTGGTTTCATATGTTTTCTCTTTTTTTTCCTTTTTTTTTTATTTAATTGAAGTATAATCGACCTACCACTGTGGTAGTTCCTGGTGCACAACATAGTGATTCGATATTTCTGTACATTACAAAATGATCCCCACACTAAGTCTAGTGACCATCTGTCACCATACAAATTTATTACAACATTATTGACTGTATTCCCTATAATGTACATTTCATCCCCGTGAATCAGTCTCTCTCACCTATTTCACTCATCCCCTCACCCCTTCCCCTCTGGCAGCCACCCGTTTGTTCTCTGTATCTGAGTCTGTTTCTGTTTTTTTTGTTCATTTGTTTTGTTTTTTAGATTCCACATATAAGTTAAATCATAGTATTTTGTTTTTCTCTGACTTATTTCACTTAGAATAATACCCTCTAGGTCTGTCCATGTTGTCACAAGCAGCAAGATTCCATTCTGTTTTTATGGCTGAGTAATATCCCACTGCACATACACGCATACACACCACATCTTCTTCATCCATTCATCTGTCAGTGGACACATCTTGGCCATTATAAATAATGCTCCACTGAACATAGGGGTGCATATATCTTTTCAAATTAGTGTTTTGTTTTCTTTGAGTAAATACCCAGAAGTAAAATTGCTGAATCATATGGTAGTTCTCTTTAATTTTTTGAGGAACCTCCATACTGTTTTCCATAACGGTGACACTAATTTATAATACAATCCCACCAACAGTGCACAAGTGTTCCCTTTTGTCTACATCCTTGCCAATACTTGTTATTTGTTGTCTTTTTGATAATAGCCATTCTGACAGGTATGAGGTGATACCTCATCGTGGTTTCGGTTTCCACTTGCCTGATGATTAGTGATACTGAGCATCTTTTCATGTGTCTGTTGGCCTTCTGTATGTCTTCTTTGGAAAAATGCCTATTCAGGTCTTCTGCCCATTTTTTAATGAGGTTGTTTGGGATTTTTTTATGTTGAGTTGTGTGGGTCCTTTGTATATTTTGGATATTAACCATTATCGGTTATTTTGTTTGCAAATATCTTCTCCCATTCAGTAGGCAGCCTTTCTGTTTTGTTGAGAGTATCTTTCACTGTGCAAAGGCTTTTTCATTTGATGTAGCCCTATTTTTGCTTTTGAATCCCTTGCCTGAGGAGACGTCCAAAAAAAATAGACAAAAGGCCACTGTCAAAGAGCATACTGCCTGTGTTTTCTTATAGGAGTTGTATGATTTAAGGTCTTAGATTTAAGGCTTTAATCCATTTTGAGTTTATTTTTTATATGGTATGAGACATAGGAGACTTTTGTGTGTAGTTGTTGAGTTTTCCCAGTAACATTTATGGAAGAGGCTGTCCTTTCCCTACAGTACATTCTTGCCTCCTTTGTCATAGATTAAATGACCATATAAGCATGTGTTTATTTCTGGGTTTGCTATTCTGTTCCATTAATCTATGTGTCTGTTTTTATGCCAGTGCCATTTTGTTTTCATTACTGTAGCTTTGTAGTATAGTTGAAACTCAGGGCATGTGATACCTCTGGCTTTGTCCTTCTTTCTCAAGATTGTTTTGGCTATTTGGTGTTTTTTGTGTTTCCATATAAATTTTAGAATTGTTTGTTCTAGTTCTGTGGAAAATGCCATTGGTATTTTTATAGAGATTGCATTGAATCTATATATTGCCTTGGGAAGTATGGTTATTTTAACAGTATTCTTCCAATCCATGAGCACAGTGTGTCTTTCTATTTGTTTGTGTTATTGTCAGTTTCTTTTATCAGTGTTTTAGAAGTTTCCAACCACAGGTCTTTTACCTCCTAGGTTAGATTTATTCCTAGGTGTTTTATTCTTTTTGATGCAGTTGTAAATGGGATTGTTTTCTTAATTCCTCTTTAAGATAGTTTGTTAATAGTGTATGGAAATACATATTAATTATGCATTAATGTGCATAGAAATCTGCATATTAATTTTGTATCCTGCAATCTTACTGAATTTATTTATTAGTTTTAATAGTTTTTGGTTGTGTCATTAAGATTTTCTATATATATTGTTGTGTCATCTGCAGTGACAGTTTTACTTCTTCCTTTCCAATTTGGGTTCCTTTTATTTCTTTTTCTTTTCTGATTGCTATAGCTAGGACTTCCAGTACATTGCTGAATAAAAGTGTTGAGAGTGGGCATCCTTGTATTGTTCCTTATCCTAGAGGAAATGCTTTCAGCTTTTCACCATTAAGTATGAGGTTAGCTGTGGGTTTGTCATATATGGCCTTTATTATGTTCCCTTCATACTGACTTTATTAAATAGAGTTTTTATCATGAATGGATGTTGAATTTGGTCAAAAGCTTTTTCTGCATCTATTAAGATGATTATGTGATTTTTATTCTCTTTGTTAATGTGGTGTATAATGCTGACTGTTTTGTGAATAGTAAACCATTTTTGCATCTCTGGGCTAAATCCCACTTGATTGTGGTGTAAGATCCTTTTAATGTATTGTTGAATTTGGTTTGCTGATATTTTGTTGAGATTTTTTTGCATCTGTGTTCATTAGTGATATTGGCCTGAGATTTTCTTTTTGTGTGTGTGCTGTCTTTGTCTGGTTTGGGTGTCAGAGTGATACTGGTCTTGTAGAATGAGTTTGGAAGCATTCCTTCCTCTTCAGTTTTCTGGACTGGTTTGAGAAGGGTAAGTGTTAACTCTGATTTAAATTTTTGGTAGAATTCACCAGTGAAGCCATCTGCTTCTGGACTTTTGTTGTTACTGATTCAGTTTCATTACTGGTAATGGGTCTGTTCATATTCTCTATTTCTTCTTAATTTAGTCTTGGGAGATTGTACGTTTCTAGCAACTTATCCATTTCTTATAGGTTGTCCATTTTATTAGCCTGTAGTTGTTCATAGTAATCTCTTATGATCCTTTGTATTTCTGTGGTATCAGTTTTGACTTCTCTTTCATCTCTGGTTTTGTTTGTCCCCCTCTCTTTTTTCTTGGTGATTTTGACTAAAGATATTATGTTAATTTTGTTTTCCTTTTCATAGAAGTAGCTCTTAGTTTCATTGATCTTTTTATTTATTTATTTATAGTGTCTATTTTTGCTCTGATCTTTAGAACTTCTGCTAAATTGGGGTTTTTTTCTTTTTCTAGCTTCTGTAGGAATAAGATTAGCTTGTTTATTTGAGATTTTTCTTGTTTCCTGAGATGCGCTTCTATCATTGTAAGCTTCCCTCTTAAAACTGCCTTTGCAGCCTCCCGTAGATTTTGAATTGTTGTATTTACATTTTCATTTGTCTCCAGGTATTTTTTAAATTCTTCTTTGGTTTCTTCAGTGACCCATTGCTTGCTGAGTAGCATATTGCTTAGCCTCCATCTATTTGTGTTTTCTGAGGTTTTTTTCATGTAGTTGATTTCTAGTTTCACAGCATTGTGGCCAGAAAAGATGATTGATAGGATTTCAGTCTTCTTAAATCTACTGAGACTTGTTTTGTGGACTAGCATGTGATCTATCCTGGAGAATGTTCCATGTGCACTTGAAAAAAAATGTATATTCTGCCGTTTTGGATGTAATGTTTTATATATGTATACACACACACACTCACATATACACATATAGAGGCCAGTGTTTCCTTATTGATTTTCTGTCTAGATGATCTATTCAGTGATGTGAGTGGGATGTTAAAGTCTCTTACTATTATTGTATTGCTTTCAATTTCTCCCTTTAAGTCCATTAATGTTTGCTTTATAGATCTTGGTGCTTCTGTGTTAGGTACATATACATTTATATCTTCTTGCTGGATTGATCTGTTTATCGTTACACAATGCCCTTCTTTTATTACAGTCTTTGTTTTAAAGTCTATTTTGTCTGATATGAGTATAGCTACTCCAGATTTCTTTTCATTTCATGGAATATCTTTTTCCATCCCTTCACCTTCAGTCTGTGTGTGTCCTTATTTCTGAAATGAGTCTCTTATAGGCCGCATATAGATGGGCCTTGTTTTTTAATCTGTTCAGTACTCTCTGTCTTTTGAGTGGCAAATTTAGCCCATTTATATTTAAAATAATTATTCATAGGTATGTACTTATTGCCATTTTCTTAATTGTTTTCTGGTTGTTTTTGTAGTTCTTTTGGAAAAGGTAGCTAATAGTCTTACAGGATTTCCTTTGTATGTAACTAGTTGCTTTTCCCTTGCTGCTTTTAAGATTCTTTACTTTTTGCCATTTCAATTACAGTATGTCTTGGTGTGGACCTCTTTCGGTTCATCTTATTTGGGACTCTCTGGACCTGCATGTCTGTTTACTTTCCCAGGTTAGAGAAGTTTTCAGTTATTACCTCTTCAAATAGTTCTCTGCCCCTTTCTCTCAAGTTCCCTATTATGTGAATGTTAGTGCACTTGATATTGTCCCTTGCTTAAGAGGTCTCTTAAACAATCTTCATTTCTTTTTTCTGTTCAGTTTGGGTGATTTCTACTACTCTATCTTCCAGTGCGCTGATCTGTTCCTTTGTATCAACTAATCTACTCTTGATTCCTTCCAGTGTGTTTTTTGTTTCAGTTATTGTGTTCTTCAGCTCTGGTTCTTCTTTATATTTTCTAACTCTTTATTAAAAACTTCTAACATCTCACTGTGTTGTTCATCCATTCTTCTCCCAAGTTCATTGAGCATCTTTATGATCATTACCTTAAACTTCTTATCAGGTAGATTGCTTGTCTCCCCTTTGCTCAGTTCTTCTGGGGTTTTATCTTGTTCCTTTGTTTGTAACACATTCCTCAATCTCCTCATGTCGCCTAATTCTGTTTTTATTTCTGTGTATTAGGTAGGTTGGTTACATTTCCCAATCTTGGAGAATGGACTTTTGTAGGAGACGCCCTATGGGGCCCAGCAGCACACACTCCTTTGGTCAGCACATATATGCTCTAAGGTCACCCCCTCTCAGCTGCATGGGCCCTTCCATTGTGGTGGAGCTGGCTACCACGGGAACACTGGCAGGTGGGGCTGCCAGGTCACCTACCCAGGTGTGTGGGTTTTGACTCTACCATGTCTCTGCCCCTCCCCTTCTCATTGTGACTTCTTTACATCTTTAGTTGTGGAAGATTATTTTCTGCTAGTCTTAAGGTCATTCTTATCTATGGTTGCTCTGTAAATAGTTGTAATTTTGCCCAAGGGAGGAGGTGAGCTCAGGGTCTTCCTACTCCCATCTTGGCCACATCCCCCTGTGTTTTTTTGGTTCATGAAATAGTCCTCACATTCATTTGCCAGTCATTTCAGATATCCTAAGCTGCTTCCTCTGCCCATTTGATACCGATCTTTATGTTTACATAAATGGCATCTTACATATTTGTTTTTAAATAAAGGAGGCTTGGATAGGTTGAGGTCTGCATGTGTTTAAGAACAGTAATCAGCTAAACCCAAGTGTTAGGGCCTCTCATAAGATCACATGTCACTGCTGGTGACTGGGTCAGGGGACTGTGAAGTTGCAGAGGAGAAGGTACTCATCAGACTCAGGTGTTAGGGAGAGATGGCCCACGGGTAAAAGCTGTGTACTCCACCTTTGGGAGAAGTCAGGTTCCCAGGAATTAGCTCACTCAGTCCAAATGCCAGTGTCCCTGCCCTTCTGCCTATCACTGAAGAGGTGACAAGGATGAAGGCAGGGGCTGGCCTGAAAAGTCGGCACTTGATGTATATTTTGAGTAAGAAGAAACCGTTGGGTGTGAGAGACTATACACGTGTTAGGAGTCATCTGGACGCCACCTGAAAGATGGATACGGGTCATGGTGGGTCACACAGCGAGCTTTTGGCAGGGTGTTGGCAGTTCATTGTGTGGGAGCTGACTCATGAAAGGAGGCAGCTGAGGGGTCAGCACCTGGGTCCCAGCACGCACCTGCCTGCGCTGGGTGACTCTGCGGAGTCTCAGGAGGCCTCCGGTAAAGCAGTGCAAAAGACACTGTACCTCAGAGCGCTGGGTTGGCTAGTTCTCTTCCTCTTCTCAGCCCGTTTACTTGCTGCCACCACCCCCTTTTCCTCTGTCTGCTCTTGTATCAACTCCTTTCTTCATTGCAGTTGATTTTGTGTGCATGTGATGTATTTTTAATTAAAAATCGTTTACATTTTTTTACTTAAAGTGTTTTAGTCATTTTAGACTATAATGCTGTAAAAAAATTTTAAGAAAATGAATGGTGATCATTAAAGGCTTAGCTTTGACACTCAAACGTCTGGTACCATTCCCCCAGGCTGGCACGGGCACGTGGTGCTGCAGGTCTGGTGGCCATAGTGAGCTGATCCCGGGGTGTCACCTTCCATTCCTGAGCCATGCATGGGGGGTGGCACTGCTGCCCAGCATGGCCTCCTAACCCCTGACTGAATAGCACCGCTGCAGCACCCTCTTCCCCCCGGTTTAGTGGGAGCCTGACTGAATTCCCTCCGTTTGCTCCCAGCTCGCAGACTCGCTGGTGCCCATGGAGATCAAGCCTGGCATTTCCTTGGCAACCGTCTCAGCCGTGCTGCACACTAAAGATAACAAGCACATTCTCCAGGTATCGTAGGGGAGGGTGGGCTGGGCTGGGATCCATGAGGAACCTCCAGGGCCTATGGAGACTAGAACCCTTCCTCCCGAGAAGGCACCATCATTGCAGGCAGCCCCCAGGACAGTGCTTGCCACACCAGCAGATACTAGAGAGCAGACTGCCGGAGGGATTAGATTTGAAACAGAGAGGGCACTGCATATCAATTCTTCACTAGTTATTTCTCTGGCCACATGCCTCAGGGAGAGAGGAGGGAAGAGAAACAAGTATTCTTAGAGATGGGGCCGTCCATCATCCTAAGTGCCGTTCACAGCTCCGAGCGCATCAGCGTCACTTGCTCCTGCCGGCACTCTGTAGATGAGCTCTCATCAGGTGCCCGCCCTGAGCCTGCAGGCCACGGCGGGGGGAGGGGGGGTGACCAGGGCCAATACCCGGTAACAGACACAGCCCCGACCCATGGAGGCCTCGAAATACAGCAGACCTGCCGGAAGAGCCCCATGCAGGTGGGGTCCCCCCAGCACCTCACTCTATGGCACGTGTGCTGTCTTGCAGGGCAGCTCTTTGGGCCCTTGTCTTCACCCCCCTGAGGAAAACCCCTTTCAGGCTTGGGCTGTGTCACTTTTTTTTTCTGTATATAAATTTATTTTATTTATTGGCTGTGTTGGGTCTTCGTTGCTGCACGTGGGCTTTCTGTAGTTGCTGAGAGGGGACTACTCTTCATTGTGAACAGGCTCCTCATTACGGTGCCTTTTGTTGCAGAGCATGGGCTCTAGGCACATGGACTTCATTAGTTGTAGCACATAGGCTCAATAGTTGTGGCACACGGGCTTAGTTTGCTCCGTGGCATGTGGGATCTTCCCAGAGCAGGGCTCGAACCCATGTCCCCTGCATTGGCAGGCAGATTCTCAACCACGGCGCCAGCAGGGAAGTCCTGGGCTGTGTTACTCTTATTTCCTTGCATCATGTGCCCATAGTGTCCACTTAAAGTGCCCTGGACCCCAGGCTGGGTCCTTACTGGGTGTTGTCTTATTTAATCTTCACAAAGTTCTCTTTATTATCACCATCTTAGAGGCAGTTTCTCTGCCCTTCGTTTTCTTGACAGAAGGACTGTAACTGGTTAGTCTGGCCCCAAGCCAGTGTACTTGGCACTGCTGCCCCACCTATAGTTACCAGTGCAGGTTATTAAGATTTTACTCAGTACTGAATTGAGTTGACTGAAAATTAAAAATAGATTTTCATAAAAGGAAGATACCTTTGCCAAATAAGGTGTTGATTCTCTGTGGATAGTTGGCTCTAGCTTGTTTGTGTTATGTGGAAATCCAGCTGGAAGTGATGGTGACCCTGATGGCAGAGGGCGCCAGGCCCAGGGCCCTTCCAGGAAGAGGGTCCCACAGGGTGGAGTAGATTCACTCGGGCCCTGGGGTGGCCTGCACTGAATGTGGCTCCCTGGTGACTTCACGACAAGATCCTGTTCTCTTCCTGCCCAGCCTCCACCCAGGCCCACCCAGCCCACTGGTGGTAAGAAGAGAAAGCGGGCGAGTGACGACATTCCAGACTGCAAGGTTCTGAAGCCTCTGCTGAGTGGCTCCATCCCCGTGGACCAGTTTGTGCAGACGCTGGAGAAGGTGAGCGTGGTGGGTTGTGCCGTCTGAGGCACCGCCATCCCACTCTGCCCACGGTGGCCCTGCTCCCAGGAGCGTACGCTGCTGCTGTCTCCACAGTCTGAGCTGCTGGCCCTGCAGCATCTGCTCGGTCCTTGGGCACGGCAGGAACGGAACCAGGCGTGAGTTAGAAGAGAGCGGACCCTCCTTCCCCACAGGCCCCAGCTGCTTCTGTGCTGGCCCTTCCTTCCCACCCAGCACCAGGCTGCTGGGAGACCACCCACCAGCCCCACTTCTCATGGGAACTGGACTGAGGAGGGGCCTTTCTTCAAGAACGTAGCTGTGACAGATGGGGCTGGGGGTGGCCAGGAGAAAGCGCCCCACTTCTCCACGAGAAGACACCTTGCTTTCAGAGCCAGCATGGCCGGGGCCTGAGGAGATTCAAGGCTCGGGGATTTGGTGTCGAGACTGGGGGGCAGTGTGGACAAGAGGGGTCAGTGTTGCCAGATCCTCAGGAGGCAGGGCCTGCAATTTCCAGACAGAGTGGCAGGAGAGGAAAGGAGGCGGTCATCATGGAGGACGGTGGTCCCTCCCCAGCTCAGCAGCCCTCCCACCCCTTGGCCCTGATGGCTGCTGCCCTCAAGGAATAGATTTCATGTCTACTAGTAAAAACAAAATTTAACCTGAAAGGATTTGTAACTCTGGCTTCAGGCACAGGACTTCAGAGGTCACTGTTTTGGCATCAGAATTATAGAATCCTTGATAGAAAAGAGGAGGAATTGGCTAAAGATATTATTATTTGTGCTGCTTCTTGCAAGAAGAACTGCAACTAATTCTAGTAAATCATTCTAGGAAAAGAGATTTTCTTCTGTTAAATTACTGTCTTTTGTCCAAACTAAATAACTCTTAAAAGCTTTCTCTTTACTGGGAATTGTTTTCTCAACTAGTCATTTAATTTTCCCTGAAGGGAGGGCTTTCCCCAAGTTGTGCAGCTCTCCTGGCCTCTAGTGACATGGGGAACCCCCTAGGAATTACCCCGGCAAACGCCGTGTGCCCTGAACACACCAGTATCTGCTTCCTCCCAAGGTGCCGTGTCTCCGGCCCTGCTGATGGGACTCACGCTTGACTTGTTTCTTAAAAATTTGAAACAACTTGCTTTTCCAAAAAGACCTTATTTAGTTCTTCTTCCTGGCCACCCAGGAATTGACCCCTAGGACCCGACACTGACTACGCGCCCCCCCCCCCCCCCCCACCATTTCCACCCCATCTCCTCCTACGCAAGGAGTATCTGTGCCTGCCCCAGACTACAAGTGAGCTTCCAGAACCAAGTATGGAGAATCTTCCTAGGTCATGTTTATTATGTATTTTATGTCCTTTTGTCCTCTTTTCACTTCTCAACTTTACATCTGATGTGTAAGAATTCTGAGTTAGCCTTGGAGGTGGCCCTGGAGAAGTATTTGATATGCTGCCTTTATCTTCTTCCTTGGGAGGGATCTGCCAGATAACAAGCTTAGTGGTATCTTGCTGTGAGGAAGGGCATTGTCCTAGGACAGGATGGAGCTTTTTCTTACCAGGGACCGTAGGTGTGTATGGAGGCTGATATGGGATAGCCCAGCATCCCGGGCTCCTGAACCCAGGTGCTTGGATGTGCTCCTCAGATAATCTGCATGAGATTTTGCACGTTTAAGGGCTTCAATTTGAATTCTTTTGCTGCAGTAGATCCTGTGACTAGTCTGAAGAATTGTGTTGAGGAGAGTTCAAAATGCCAGTCTCTAGAATGTTCAGTTCAGCCAAGTCTAGAAACTGTCATTTTTAGAACTGTCAGTTGCTGAAATACCCTCCGGCTTTTCAGAGCACCCACCAGCCTCCTGTCCCTTTTCTTTTGGAGCAGCATGGCTTCAGCGATATTAAGGTGGAAGACACAGCCAAGGGCCATATCGTCCTGCTCCAGGAAGCTGAGACACTCATCCAGATTGAGGAGGACTCAACCCACATCATCTGTGACAATGACGAGATGCTCAGGGTACGGCTGCGGGACCTTGTCCTCAAATTCTTACAGAAGTTCTGAGTGGAAAATCAAAGCCATCTCCACTTCCCTGAAACCCTGCAGTCCTTCACTATGGCTGCCCAGCGCCCAGCAGAGGAAGCACACACAGCCTGGCAGGTCTCTGGTTTGAGGAATAAAGAAGTGGCTCAAGGGACATTCTCAGGAGTTACAGCCAGAATCTCCCAGTCTGGCTTCTTGGCACTGTTTCAGGCGAGAACTTTTCCTTTAGACTTAGGGTTCGTCTTCTTCCCAGTCCTGGCTTTCTCGGGTAGCCCGGCAGGTAAGGCAATGAGCTGAGGAGAAGCGTGAGAGCGACGCAACAGCAGCTTTCCAGGAGGTTAATGGTGGAAGGGGAGGTAAAAAGATGATCCTCAAAACATTAGCAAAATGAACCCATCTATCTGTATTTTATAATGTGAGCTCATTTTGTTAATAAAACTTATTTTTTATAGAAGTAGCTGTGTTCTGTTGAACCTACACTTGATACATTCATTTAGTAGCTGAAAGTATATGTAAATATACAGAACTAAACTTAGAAAACAGAGCAAATTTTAGTTTGGTGTGTGCACTAATATATTTCTTAAATTGTACAAAAGGGTGCTTAACTTTATCTGAGCTGTGACAGTGTGAAAAGCACAGAGTGCTAACACCAGCCTTGACCTTCTGGGGGAGGGCCTGGGCCAGCATCTGAGGCCCCACTCTCCACCTTCACTCATCACTGCCTCTCCCCCAGATCCTCAGGGTTCTCCGTGCTCTGCTGAGCATTAAATTCAGGTGCCTGCATTTGAAATAATGGAATTGTTTAAAACAGGTATTTACCGGATTACATCGACTCTACGATAACATCAGTTGGCACACACATGCCAATTTTGCTAGTATTAAAATGTGGGGAGTGGCGTAACAAGTCTTAGAACTGGCCAGCAGTGGAAGTAGATTCTGGCCGTCTTTTCAGACCAGTTGAAATTCAGTCAGAAGTCCAACCTGGCCAGCAGCAAAGCATCACAAAGGACTTCAGTGACCCAAGAACTATATAACACTATAGAACTACTTGCTCAGATTTGTGGAGAGTTGACTGTCAGTTTTCTCTCTGGAATGGACCTGTCAGTGGAAAGCAGTCCTCCATTAGAGGAGGGAAAAGGCAACTTCATTTTTGCTATCTCCAACTTTGCCAGCCTGGGGCACAGGAGTGCTTCAATGGGTCTCTGTTTCCCAAGGTGCGGGTCATTCCAGTCGAAGGGCCTAGGGTGTGTCTACAGAATAAACTGAGAGGCTACAACTGTGGGAGAGGATTAACATTACAAGAGGTGGACATGCCATGGTTATAAAAATTTAGTTTTGTGTTTAGGAGGAGGAGAATTGTAACTGTGCAGCACATGTAAGCATACTTCCTAATAAAACCTAGGAGAGAAATCAAGTTAAGCTTTTTAAAATTTTAACATCTTGAGAATGCAAAAGCAGTATAAAACAGAAAGAAATCAAAATGGTCATTTTACATAAATGTTCTAACAGTGATGTGTCCAGGAATGATTCGGATTTGTCCAAGTTGGATTTCCATTAAGGGCTTGATTAATCCCAAGGGATCAATCCTAAGGCCTTGATCCCTTGAGAGGTGGTTACTACAGAGACCAGAAGTAGGTAAATGCAAATTAGTCAATAAATTAATGGGCAGAAAATAATTACGAAATTATGAAGGTTTTAATTTTCATGATCACCTACTTGGTGGCAGAAGCCAGAGGCAGGAAGACACAAAGAATCATTTGTTAGAGAAAATCTAGAGCTGGCCCTTCCAAGGATCAGTATCAGGAGAGAGCAGTTATGAATAACTCTACTTAGAGTTCAAGTGTTTGGATACCAAACCAGGTTGGTGAGTAGAAGACCCTGAAGCAACGGTGGAACCTGCCATCAGTGCTAGAATTAAACCACTGATAGTGGCTCTGTTATTGGAAATGCAGCCCAGTACTGTTGGTACCAAGCTGGGGAAGAGACTGACATTTAGAAAAATTTCTACTCAAGCCCAACAAACTCCTAATGATTAAACAGTAATTGAAAAACCATTAAAAATAGGAGGAACATGATTTTCTTATTTCTTTTGATCTTTCTGCAAAGTAGTATATCTAAAGCTATGTAGCAAATTATCCCAAAATTTAGTGGCTTAAAACATCACCATTTCCTATGGATCAGAAATCTGGTGTGGCTTAGCTAGCAGCTTCTGGTTCAGGGGTGTCTCTCAAGGGCTATAGTCAAGGTGCTGGGTGAGGAAACTGAGGTACAGAGGTTAACCTTCCCCAGAACCCATCACCAGTAAGTGCCTTACCCTAATGTGTCATGTGTGAGCATCAGGGACCAGGAGCTGAGGAAGGGGAGACAGGCCTGTTTGTTTCTTTTTAAGTAAAGGTAACAACTATTCCACTTCTTGACCCCTGGAGAGCTTGAAGCTTTCAGGCCTCACAGTTCTCCTATAAAGGCAGAAGTTGGCTTTTCCAAAGTACAGACATACCTTGGCGATATTGCTGGTTTGGTTCCAAACCACAACAATAAAGCAAATATCACAATAAAGTGAGTCATATGCATTTTTTTCATTTCCCAGTGCATATAAAAGTTATATTTATACTGTAGTCTAGTAAATGTGCAGTAGCATTTTTTCTTTAAAAAGAAGTGTACAGACCTTAATTTAAAAATAATGCTGTTTGGAAGCAACCTAAATGCCCATCAACAAATGAATGGCTAAAGAAGATGTGATATATAAATACAATGGAATATTACTCAGCTATAAAAAGGAATGAGATGGAGCTATATGTCATGAGGTGGATAGACCTAGAGTCTATCATACAGAGTGAAGTAAGCCAGAAAGAGAAAAACAAATATTGTATGCTAACTCATATATATGGAATCTTAAAAAAAAAAAAATGGTACTGATGAACGCAGTGACAAGAATAAGGATGCGGATGCAGAGAACGGACTGGAGGACACGAGGCTGTGGGGGACGGGGGGTGAAGGGAAGCTGGGACAAAGTGAGAGAGTGGCATAGACATACATATACTACCAACTGTAAAATAAATAGCCAGTGGGAAGTTGCTGTATAACAAAGGGAGATCAACTTGATGACGGATGATGCCTTAGAGGGACGGGGAGGGTGGGGGGGAGTCACGGGAGGGAGGGAATATGGGGATATGTGTATAAATACAGCTGATTGACTTTGGTGTACCTCAAAAACTGGTACAAGGGTATAAAGCAATTATATCCCAATAAAGAGCTTAAATAAATAAATAAATAATAAAAATAATGCTGTTGGGAAAATGGCACTGATAGGCCAATGCAGGGTTGCCACAAACCTTCAATGTGTAAAAAAATGCAGTATCTTCAAAGCACAATAAAATGAGGTTTGCCTATACAATGAAGTATCAACAGAAATGAGAGTGAAGAAACCTCCAAAGCTATATGATCATATATTCACATGAGCCAAGCAAACTGGTGAAGAAAGGGAGCCACTTTTCTTTGGTCCAAGTCCAGTTTTTCCCTTATAGTCAGGAGCAAAGTTGAATGCTGTCTCATTGTTTCATACCATACTGTGGGAAGGTAGAAAACCTCTGATGTTCCCAAATTCACTGCAGTGGAACTATGGGTAAATAACATTACTCTTTTTCAAACCTAGAATGAGGTAAAAATAACCAACTACAATTCTGAAGGAAGTCACAACTAAATTATGGAGATAGGCATTGAGCCAAACATGTCTAATTTTGCAGGAGGCTGTAGCCAGCACTGTTCTTGGATCCCATTTTAGGTTTAATCACATCATAAAAGCATTTTACCATCTATGCATCCAATGCCATCCCTGTCAAAATTCCAATTGCATTTTTCACAGAAGAAAAAACTCTAAAATTTGTACAGAACCAAAGAAGACCCTGAATAGCCACACACACACACACACACACACACACAAAATCATGAGAAGAGCAAAGCTGGAGGCACAATTCCTAATCTTAAGCTTTATCACAAAGCTATAGTAAAATAGTATGGTACTGGCATAAAAATAGACACACAGGCCAATGGAACAAAATCGAGAGCCCACAAATAAACCCACACATATACAGTCAACTGATATCTGACAAGGGAGCCAAGAAGAATGGGGGAAGGATACTCTTTTCAGTAAATAGTGTTGGGAAAACTGGATAACCACAAAAGAATGAAATTGGTCCCCTATCTTACACCACTTAAAAAAATTAACTTGAAAAGGATTTCTCACACCACTCAGTAAAATTAACTTAAGGATTAAAGACTTAACTGTAAGACCCAAAACTAAAACTGCTAGAAGAAAATGGGAAAAGTTCCTTGACATTGGTCTTGGCAACAATTTTTTGGCTATGACACAAAAAGGACAAGCAACAAGAGAAAAAACAACTAGGACTACATCAAACTAAAAAGCTTTTGCACAGCAAAAGGAAACAAAATGAAAAGGCGACCAAATGGGAGAAAATATTTGCAAACTATATGATAAGGGGTTAATAGCCAAAATATTTTAAGGAACTCATACAAATTAATAGCAAAAAATAACCTGACTTTAAAATGGGCACAGGACTTGAATATACATTTTTTCAAAGACATAAGAATGGCCAACAGGTACATGAAAGGGTGCTCAACATCACGAACCGTTAGGGAAATGGAAATCAAAACCACAATGAGATATCACCTCACCCTGTCAGCATGCTGTCACCAGAAAGAAGAGAAATAAGAAGTCTTATCAAGGATGTGGAGAAAAGGGAGCCCTTGTGCACTTTAGGTAGGAGTGTAAATTGGTGCAGCCACTATGGAAAAATAGTATGGAAGTTCCTCAAAAAATTAAAAATAGAATTACCACATGATCCAGCAGTCCCAGTTATGGGCATGTGAAATGAAATCATTATCTCAAAGCGACATCTGCACCCCCATCTTCACCGCAGCACTATTCACAATAGCCAAGACATGGAAACAACCTAAGTGTCCGTTGACAGGTGAAAAGGATATAGAAACTGTGGGATACATACACAATGGAATACTACTCAGCCATAAAAAAAGGAGGAATTCTCGCCTTTTACAACAACATGGATGGACTGTAAGGGCATTATGCTGAATGAAGTAGGTCAGAGAAAGACAAGTACTATACATTCTCACTCATGTAGAATCTAAAAGAGCTGAACTCAAAGGTAGAGTAGAATGGTGCTTGCCAGGGGCTAGGAGGTGGAGGAAATGGGGAAATTCAAATGTCCAGCTATAAGATGGGTAAGTTCTAGGGAACTAATGTACACCATTGTGTCTATAATTAACAATACTGTATTATATACTTGAAAGCTGTTAAGAGAGGAGATCTTAAAAGTTATTACCACACAAAAAGGTAATTATGTGATGGGATAGTTAACTTTATTGTAGTAATAATTTCTCAGTATATATGTGTATCAAATCATATGTACACCTTAAACTTATATATGCTGCAATGTCGATAATATCTCAGTAAAACTGGGGGAAAATTATACATATTAAACTTAAGCATTTTTTGAGTCATAGGACCACAGATCTTTGAAAGGTGTTTTGCCCACATCTTGTCATTAAGCATGTAGAATATTTCTTCTTTCCCTTTTATTGTTATCTGAGGCCACTGAAGAAAATAGAGATGTATCTTCTGCATGATAATTCTTAAGCTAGCAGAATTTATCCTTTACCCTTCTCTACAATAAACCACAGTAATAATTTCTAAGCCATTTGTAAGTCTTCGTGACATACAACTGTGAAATCAGTCACAAATGAAAGGTAACTTTAATGCACATAATTACAGTAATTTAGGGTTACTAAACACGTTATCAACTAAAAGTTTGGTAACATTTTTTAGAATATCTAAGTTTTTAATCTAGTAACTAATTACAGTGCTCACAATATTTTGAAAACAAAGAACTCTGATGTTACAAAACCTTTCCAATCATCTCTAGGCCCTTCCAACCATCAGTGAGCATTTATTAAGCACCTGTTATAACCTATGCATTGTGTTCTCTGATGACTTTAGCTCACCAGAATAACAGACAAAATCCAGGTTTCTCCCAAACTTCTCACAAGTATAGAGGAGCAGATTTCCAAGGCCATGAGCAGAAGATTGTTTAAATAGAAAATCATACATAGAATTAATGTTTGCAAGATTGCAGAATACAGGGTTAATATACAAAAACAACTGTATTTTATATATTAGTAATAAATACTTATAAAAAGAACTTAAAAAAAAACAGCAATTCCAGTCTTAATAGTGTGAAAAGACATACTTAGGAATAAACTTTTGAAAGGATGTGTAAGATTTCTACACTAAAAATCTGAAAATTTTGAAGATAGAAAATAAGATCTGAATACATGAAGAGATATGACATGTTCATGGATTGGAGACTCAGTGTTATTAGTATTTCAGTCCTACCCATTGATACACAGATTCAATACAACTCATCAAAACCCCAGTGGATAACAACAACAACAAAAAAAAGGACAAAGGTCTTGAATAGACATTTCTCTGAATCATACATACAAATGGCCAATAAGCACATTAGAAGGTAATGAACATGATTAGTCATTAGGGAAATGTAAACCAAACCGTCAGTGAGGTACCACTTCACACCTACTAGGATGGCTATAATTTTAAAATTATTAATTATAAAACAAAACAAGTAATGGCAAGGATGTGGAGACACTGAACCCTTGTACATTGCTGGTGGGACTATTAAATGGTACAGCTGCTGTGAGAAAACAGTTCAGCAGTTCCTCAAACAGTTAAACATTGAGTTACCCTATGATCCAACAATTCTTCTCATCAGTATATACACAAAAGAACTGAAAGCAGGGACTCAAACACATATTTGAGCATCCATCAACAGGTGAATGGATAAGCAAACTATTTTACACCATAGCTATTTATACACACACACAATGAAATACTGTCCAGCCGTAAAAAGGAATGAAATTCTGATACATGCTACAACATGGATGAACCTTGAAAACATGTGACATATAAGCCAGACAAAAAAGACTTAATAGTCTATGATTCCATTTATGTGAATGTCCAGAACAGACAAATCCATAGAAACAAAATAGAGGTGATCAGGAGCTGAAAGGAAGAGGGAATGGAGAGTTACTGTTTAATTGGCACAGACGTTCTGTTTTGGAAGACAAAAAAGTTCTGGAAATAGCTAGTTGTGATGGTTATACACTGTGAATGTACTTAATGCCATTGAATTGTACACTTAAAAGCATCTAAAATGCCACATTTAAATTGATGAAGTTAGAACATATTCTCTTACCATACACAAAAATAAACTCAAAATGGCTTACCGACTTAAACACAAGATATGACACCATAAAACTCCTAGAAGAGGACATAGGGAAAACATTCTCTAACATAAATTGTACCAATGTTTTCCTAGGTCAGCCTACCAAAGCAATAGAAATAAAAGGAAAAATAAACAAATGGGAACTAATCAAACTTACAAGCTTTTGCACAGCAAAAGAAACCAAAAAAAAAAAAGACAACCTACAGAATGGGAGAAAATATTTGCAAATGATGCAACCAACAAGGGCTTAATTTCCAAAATATACAAACAGCGCATACAACTCAACAACAAAAAAACAAGCCAACTGAAAAATGGGCAGAAGACCAAAATAGACATTTCTCCAAAGAAGAAATACAAATAGCCAATAGGCACATGAAAAGATACTCAACATCACTAATTATTAGAGAAATGCAAATCAAAACTACAATGAGATACCACCTCACACCAGTCAAAATAGCCATCATTAAAAAGTCTACAAATAACATCCTGGCAAGGATGTGGAGAAAAGGAAACACTCCTACACTGCTGGTGGGAATGTAAGTTGGTACAACCACTATGGAAAACAGTATGGAGGTTCCTTAGAAAACTAAAACTAGAATTACTATATGATCCAGCAATTCTACTCCTGGGCATATATATCCAGACAAAACTCTAATCCAAAAAGACACACACACCCCTATGTTCATAGCAACACTATTCACAATAGCCAAGACATGGAAACAACCTAAATGTCCAACGACAGATTAATGGATAAAGAAGACATGGTACATATGCACAATGGAATACTACTTGGACATAAAAAAAGAATGAAATAATGCCATTTGCAGCAACATGGATGCAACTAGAGATTATCATACTAAGTGAAGTAAGTTAGAAAGAGAAAAACAAATACCATATGATATTACATATGTGGAATCTAAAATATGACACAAATGAACCTATCTGCAAAATAGAAACAGACTCACAGAGAACAGACTGGTGGTTGCCAAGGGGGAGGGGCATGAGGGAGGGATGGAGTGGTAGGTTGGGGTTAGCAGATGTAAGCTATCATATAAGGAATGGATAAACAATAAGGTCCTACTGTATAGCACAGAGAACTATATTCAGTATCCTATGACAAACCATAATGGAAAAGTATTTTTTAAAAGTATATATATAATATACATATATATTATATATATATATATCTGAATCACTTTGCTGTATAGCAGAAATTAACACTACACTGTAAATCAGCTATACTTCAATTTCAAAAATTAATTTTTAAAAAGTGGCTAAGGGACTTCCCTGGTGGCTCAATGGTTAAGAATCCGCCTGCCAATGCAGGGGACATGGGTTCGAGCCCTGGTCTGGGAAGTCCCACATGCCGAGGATTAACTAAGCCTGTGCTTCACAACTATTGAGCCTATGCTCTAGAGCCCATGAACCACAACTAATGAGCCCTCATGCCACAACTACTGAAGGCTGCGCACCTACAGCCTGTGCTCTGCAACAAGAGAAGCCACTGCAATGAGAAGCCCACGCAACGAAGTGTAAACCCTACCTGCTGCAACTAGAGAAAGCCCTACATGCAGCAACGAAGACCCAACACAGCCAATATAAATAAATGAATAAATTTATATAGAAAGTGGCTAAAATGGTTATTTTAAGTTCTGTGTATTTTACAGGAATTTTTTTTTAAATTTTAATTCCAGCAGGTTAGAAAATTTTTTTAAAGAAAACAAAGGAAATTAACAAACTAATTCTAAAATTTATATATAGACATACAAAGTAGCTATAATACCCAAAGCAATTTTGAGAAAGATGAGCAAGTTGGAGAACTTATACTATTTTATTTCAAGTTGAACAAGAAAGCTACATTAATCCCAACAGTCTGGTACTAGCAACAAATCAGTATAACAGGAAAGAGAGCTCAGAAATAGCCACACTTACATGGTCATCATGTTGTCAACAAAGGCCCCAACCAAGTCAATGGAGAAAAGAAACTTTTTAACAAATGGTGCTGGAACAGCTAGATAGTCATATACAAAACAGAAAGAGAGAGAAAGAGAACCTAGACCACCACCACACACCATACACAAATATTAACTTGAGATGGAGCCTAGACCATGCAGTTTTTAGTGGAAAAATTAAAAGAATATCTCCATGACTTTGGGTAGACACAGGGTTCTTGAGTCACAGAATGCAATGACAAAAAAGAAAAAAGTTCTAAATTAGATCTCATCAAAATTAAAAGCTTCTGCTCATCAGAAGATACCATAAAGAAAATGGATAGGCAACCCCCAAATTGGGGAAAATATTTACAAAGCATACATCTGACAATGAACCATTATCCAGGGTAAACAACTCCCACAACTCAACAATAAAAAGACACACAGTACATCCATACAGTGGAATATTATTCAGCAATCAAAAGAAATGAACTATCAAAACACAAAAAAATGGAGGAACCTTAAATGCATATTGCTAAGTGAAGGAAGCCAACCTGAAAAGGCTATATATTGTATGATTCTAACTGGCATGTGACATGACATTCTGGAAAAGGCAAAACTAAGGAGAGTAAAAAAGAACAGTGGTTGCCAGTGGTCAAAGGGAGAGAGGAATGGATGGGACACAAAGGATGTTTAGGAAAGTGAAACTGTTCTACAGGTACTGTGAGTGGATACATTTCATTATACTTTTGTCAAATCCCATAGAATATGCTGCACAAATAATGAAGCTTAACATATGCTATGACTTCGGTTAATATGTCAGTAATGGTTTATCAATTGTAATAAACGTACCACACTAATGCAAGGGGGAAATGGGGGAGGACGAACTGTACTTTTCACTCAGTTTTCCTCCAAACCTAAAGCTGCTCAAAAAAATAAAATCTATTAAAAATGTGTTTTGTCAAGCAGCTTGCAGGATGTTAATTCCCTGACCAGGAGTTGAACCCAGGCCACGGCAGTGAAAGCACCAAGTTCTAACCACTGGGCAACCAGGGAATTCCCAAAAATGTATTTTTTAAATAAAGCAATTTAAAAAAAGACAAACCAAAAAGTTTAATGGGCAAAATATTTGTCCAGATACTTCACAAAGGAAATACACATAAATGGCAAATGCACAGGAAAAAGTACTTAACATCATTAGTCATCAGGAAAATGCAAATTCAAACTACGAGGTACCATTACTCACCAATGACAAAGCCAGACACCACCATCGGTTGGCAAGGATGTGGAACAACTGAAACACACAAAATTATTGGTAGGAATACGAATGAGTACAACCACTATGGGAAAAGGTCTGGCAGTTTCTTATAAAACTAAACATATATATCCCTACCTTATATCACACAGCAATTCCACTCCTAGGTGTTTACCTGAGAGAAAAACATAAATCCACAAAAAGAATGTTCTTAACAGTTTTATTCATAACAGCCAAAAACTGGAAACAGCTCCAGTCCCTATCAATAGAATGGACAAAGGCTGTTAATCACAGGAGTACCTCTCTCAATAAAAGAAACAGATTACTAATACATGCTCAGAAACAAGACAATGAGTTTCTAGAAGCCCTGCACAAAAAAGAAGAAAATTATATGACATGATTTATATGAAATTCTAGGAACAGGAAAACTAATCCAAGGTGAAAGAAAAAAACCTCTGTGGGGCGGTGGTGGAGATTGACTAGGAAAGAACATGAGGGAACGTTCTGGGTTTGATAGAAATGTTCTATATCTTGATGGGATTGGTTACACTAGTGTATGCATTTGTCAAAAGTCAAGAGAATGTACACTTAAGATTTGTGCATTTCAGTATATAAACTTAATATAGAAATTTTACATTAAACAATAAAAACTAATATTGACCTCCAGTTAATGATGTGTATGCTTACGTATTTAGAGGCAAGTGTAATAATGTCCATAATTTATTATACTTAGAAATGCACCAAAAATAAGATGGATACAAGGGATTAAAAAAAATGGATAGAGGGATGAATCTATAGATAGCTTTAAAGCAAGTGTAGTAAAATGACTTAGGTATACAGGTTTACATTATAAAAATTATTTAAACTTCCCTGTACATTTGAAATTTTTCATAATGAAATTTTAGGACCAATAGGTTAAATAAATAGAATCTAAATAACTTACATTCTCACATGACAGCCCTACAATATGACCAAGATTTGCACTCTTCACAAATATGAAGACAGGTGAAGAAGGATAAAACAATTTGCCAATTTAAAACAGGTCAAGAAACAGGTGAAACTAAACAGCAACCCATGCCTGGCCCTAGGGCAAGGCTTCCCACCGTACTTCGTGATCTTTTCTGGCATCCATTCTGGGTCTTCAGTTCTTCTTATCATGCTCTCTTATCCCCCTTTGTCAATGAAGATTTAAATGATAAACATGGTGAACACAAGACTTCTTAGCTGTTGCGTGCCAGCTTCCTGCAACACGCTGGTAATACCACATTAGCTATAGTCCAAAAGTGCGACAGTACTGATTCAATATGGTTCAGCTTGTTGCCAACTATGATTTGTATGTGTCCTTCCCTTCATTTGTTGCTACATCATTTCATTCACCTAAAAACTATTTAGCAAGGAGGATGGGAAGGAGGAGGAAAAAAAAAAACTATTTAGCACTTAAGTGCTCTGTTCTCAGGAGGCTCACAATCTGATGTGTGACGCGGACCTACACCCATTAGAGCGGGAGGTGAAGTGAAAGGCAAGTCAGCTACTGTAACAGGAGATGGGGGGTGGGGGTGGGCAAGAAGCAACTTCTGGGAAGGGAGCAGAGCCTGGAACGCGCTGGCATTAAAACAAGTAGAATGCAGAAAGCGCCACTAAGGAGTTTCCAGTATGTTACCCCAATAATAGTTCATGTCTGTTTTGTGCCAAACAGTGGCCTCTTCACATTTATTATGTTTGCTCTGAACGTGTCTGCAAGACGTGGGCACAATTCTTGCCATTTCACAGATGAGATAAGTTTAGAATATAAGGTGCTCCCCACCACAGTTTAATGGGTGACCCAGGATTTGAACCCATGGAGTCTACTCGAGTCATAGCTTAACCACAACATTATCCTTCTTGAACACATTTTTACAAATATTGTGGAATCTTCCATTTCAGTGACAATAACGTCAACCACTAACATTGACCACTTTGGCTTACCCTGTTAAGTCCAAGCCAAAACTAGCAGGAACAGAACCTAAGTTAGACATGTTACCTCTGTGTATAGTACGATGCCCATTTTGACAGCCTCCTGCAACTTCAAATATCCCTGGTAACAAGGAGATGGATAGTTGGAAGAATAGGAGCCTGGCAGCCACAACTTCAGACCTAAGTAGGCATCCCCACCCTGTATGACATCATCTTGCTCCCTCACCTGCCACAAACCTTCCAGTTCAGCTGTCAATCCTCCTCTCGGAATAACACTGTACTTTAGGCCCCAGGCATTCTTAGGATTATTAGTGCAAACCAAACTCCCAACTACAGAGCCCAGGAGAGAAGCACCTGACTCAGCTTCCCCCTGGCTTCCGTCCTCCTTCCCGTCTCCATCTGTCTCCTCCAAGCCTGTGACTTGGTGCTCGCTCCCTGAGGAAGGCTCTGATCCCAGAGCTGAGCAGAAGCCTGGGACCACAGACAGCAAAAGGACTGGACTCTGACAGTCAAGCACCAACTAGATGCAAGTGATTTTCATGACTCCTCGTACGGCAGCAGAATAACCTCCAGAATGACCGGGCTATTCTAAGCCAGCCCTCTCGTCTGTGCTGGGAACACACACACAACTCAGCCCCAGCAACACACCACACACACTTAAAAGTTACTATAAGTCAACGTGGCAAACGTGCCCCATGTCATCCCACGTCCCACTCAAACCAGTTCAGTGACACCTACGTTCCTCTCTACATAATCAAATGACAAGGCTGCCGGTATCCACACACGCTGACAGCATCACCCGGCTCAGGCGTGCAGGCTGCTCCAGTAGAGCTGGGAGGGGCCCGCTGGCCACGCATGGGTGGCTCCTGGGACCAGGCAGGCACCTTCCCTCAGGTCACTCTTATGTCCTGCAGAGGAAAATCACAAAAGACTTCCAAGCTGCATGAATTAAAGTCTCCATTTTATTTTTTTTTTTACAAAAATCCAACGTAAGACCATTGTGCTCATGACTGGAAAAGGGGTGGGGTGGATGGACATGGCATGAGTATCAGAGAGCTTCCCCCTTCAAGACAGCAGCACTGCACACAGGAGCTCCTCGGCACACACAGGCAGGCTGCTCCTGAAGGGACCACTCCTGTGTGCCAGGGGAGCACAGAACAGGTGCCAAAGCTCAGAAAGGCCTGATGAGCGCCATGGGGCCTCCCCCTCAGGTGGGGGCCTCTCAGTGAAGAGCAAACCGGCCAGCTGGAGAGCAAGGACGCACCGGGCCTGGGAGCAAAGATGGTAACGGGTGTTTGAGGGACAGCCG